>NW_012101754.1:4927331-4928516 GCF_000951045.1 Mandrillus leucophaeus | reverse complement strand
AAGATGGGTCATCGAGATATTGGAGGAAATTTCGCTTCATATATAATTCTGCTTTACGTGTTTCCTCAATATTATTTCCTTTCTCCCTATTGCCTTCAAGGGCTGTCTCTTATACACATCTAGATGTTGTTATATATATACATATATATTCTGGGGAAAGACTATCAAAAGGTACTTTTTTTATTCATCCAAATATTAAATATCCAAATATTTCTTATATACATAGGTATAGGTATTTAGCTATCGGATGATAAAATATATACATTTTTATATGTATGTTCTGGTCATTTCACTTGGTAAAATAGAACATCAGTGCACTATGGACAGAAGTAGTACCATAGATTTCCCTCTTATATCAACTTTTCTTCTCATTCCCTCTTTTCTTCTGATCCATCTCCTTCCCCTCTCTCAATTCCAGTTTGTTTCTCTTTTAAAGTTAGCTATGGACAGCAGAGACAACTGAAATGTAACTTAAAATGTGCACATTTAACATATTCTACATTGACTTACATGCAATGAATAATTTATAATTAGCCTATGCTACTATTCATTTTCCTTTTGTTTTTTACGTGCAAAATTACATTAGAACTATGACTGAAATGTATGAGTTTCTCAATAGATGTTTATTGATTGAGTCATTTTGAGGCACACAAATAAATTGAATTGGTTAATATACATTTTGTAGCTCAAAATTGGCCCTGGAAATTATTCTGTAGAACTATTCTTCTACATTATCCAGCCTAGCAAGTTTACTGTTGGTTATTTATATATTTTAAATTTTAAAATTATAATTAAAGGCAGTTTAGGACTTAAATATAAAAATATGTAAAATTTAAATACACTCATTTTTCATTTTAAACACATGCTTTCATGTCATAACGGATCCCAAAATACCAAAGATATTAGGAGGAAAGATAAACTGTTGTTGTCTTAAAATATATTCCTTTGTTGAATTCATCCTGCTAACCCTTTAGGGTATTGACAGCCTATTATTTTTCATATGTGCCATCTTTATCTAGAAAACTGAAAGAACAACTAATTATATCCTTTTGCAAATGAGTGCAACAGAATGGCTTTTGTTCAACACAATTTTTAAGTCTGTTGAACAGGACTGTCGAATGGCTTAAAACTTTGCCATGGGGTGTGTGTGTGCACATATGAGTGTATGTATGTTAATATTCAGCA
>NW_012101754.1:4890864-4924181 GCF_000951045.1 Mandrillus leucophaeus | reverse complement strand
AAAAAAAAAAAAAAAAAAAAAAAAGTCTGCCAAATGCCTGCTTATGAATTACCATGGTTTGTCAGTCATTCTCTCAAGTAGAAGCGAAGTACTACCAAAAAGTAGGTAGCGACCTCTCACTTCAACCACTGCATGAGCGCCCTCCTGCAGTCAACAGTCACGCTGCTATGCAGCAGAAGTGCTGGATTTCATCTGAGGATTTGAAAAAAGCAGGTACTCAGGAGAGAAATTTCACATAATGAACACTTCACTGCTTCACGAAGGACGTGCTTAACCGAAAGCAGCGTCATGTTTGGTGGGTTGTTTACAGTGTGTGTGTAGCAGTGAAGACTTCAGCGGCACCTAGTGCAGTAAGCTCCTCGATTCCTCATCTGCACTTCACCACTGACCGAGCATGACTTTTGCTCTCCTTATGCAATGTTAGCACAGTGAAAAAGGCAAATACGTGTTTTTGTTTTCTTTTCTTGAGATGGAGTCTCAGGCTGGAGGGCAGTGGCGTGATCTTGGCTCACTGCAACCTCCGTCTCCCGGGTTCAGGCAATTCTCCTGCCTCAGCCTCCCAAGTAGCTTGGACTACAGGCACACGCCACCATGCCTGGCTAAGTTTTTGTATTTTTGGTAGAGACAGGGTTTCACCATGTTGGACAGGATGGTCTGGATCTCTTGACCTCTTGATGCGTCCGCTTCGGCCTCTCAAAGTGTTGGGATTACAGGCGTATACGTTTCTTAATATTATGGTGATAAATATAGTTTTGGCTCCAGAGTCCCCCTCAAAGTGTATTGGGACACCCAGAGACCTGTCTGAGCACCGTGGTTGGATAACTGCTGCTCTGGATTCTAAAGCTTTCTCTGAGTTGCTTTATCAACTGTCGTTTTCTTGTTTTCTTATACATGGGAGATTCTTACTCATTGTCTCTGGGAATCCTCATGTTTCTTCTGATTATTTTATACGGCTTCATGACGCACATCCTTATATATATTTTCTTTTGAATCTTCTCTAACATGCCCTATTCTTGCCTATAGATCACGATAGTATTCTATGTACATATTTTGAGGGGCTTTTATTATGTTCACTCTGGGAGGACTTTCTCTCCTCAGGGTGCAGGAGACCTGTGAACCCCAGAGTGCAGGGGAGTGCCTGCACTCAGTAGCTTGCTGCTCACATCGGTTGCTGAAATGCCTTAGTCTTGCCTCAGTTATTCCCTTTAAACAGATGCCAGGTCGAATAGGTGTTGTGACCTCTTAGGTTGTTTTCTTAAGTAACTGAGTGACAGGAGAGGTCATTTATCTGCTTATAAGAACACATTGCTTTCTACGTGAGGAGGGGCCAGCTTCTGACAAAGCGCCATCAGAAGAGTCCTCCACTGTCCTTGTTAGGTTACAGTGCTTATCAGTTTCTCTCCTTTACAGGGCCCAATCCGATGAGTGACCTGTTTTGGGAAGCAAACATTTTTAAAGAAACCCTACTTGAAAGTTAAAGACTACAATTGCATGTCAGAATATAGACTACTGCTAACAAGTGTGATTGTTCTCCTGAACGCTCTGCTTTTGTGACAGTTAATGGAATTTAAAAAGGAAAAGTAAACGTATCTATAACCTAACTTTCGGAATGGAAAGGAATGGATTGGAATGGAATCCTAACTACATCATGTGTCTCAGAATTAAGTCCATTGTTCTTAACCTGTTATTCTTCAGCGACCTCACAGAACTGAAAGCTACCTAAAACTGAAAGTAAGATTTTGTGAGGTTTTTTTTTTTTTTTTCTGTGTTATATATATACATATATATTCTGGGGAAAGACTATCAAAAGGTACTTTTTTTATTCATCCAAATATTAAATATCCAAATATTTCTTATATACATAGGTATAGGTATTTAGCTATCGGATGATAAAATATATACATTTTTATATGTATGTTCTGGTCATTTCACTTGGTAAAATAGAACATCAGTGCACTATGGACAGAAGTAGTACCATAGATTTCCCTCTTATATCAACTTTTCTTCTCATTCCCTCTTTTCTTCTGATCCATCTCCTTCCCCTCTCTCAATTCCAGTTTGTTTCTCTTTTAAAGTTAGCTATGGACAGCAGAGACAACTGAAATGTAACTTAAAATGTGCACATTTAACATATTCTACATTGACTTACATGCAATGAATAATTTATAATTAGCCTATGCTACTATTCATTTTCCTTTTGTTTTTTACGTGCAAAATTACATTAGAACTATGACTGAAATGTATGAGTTTCTCAATAGATGTTTATTGATTGAGTCATTTTGAGGCACACAAATAAATTGAATTGGTTAATATACATTTTGTAGCTCAAAATTGGCCCTGGAAATTATTCTGTAGAACTATTCTTCTACATTATCCAGCCTAGCAAGTTTACTGTTGGTTATTTATATATTTTAAATTTTAAAATTATAATTAAAGGCAGTTTAGGACTTAAATATAAAAATATGTAAAATTTAAATACACTCATTTTTCATTTTAAACACATGCTTTCATGTCATAACGGATCCCAAAATACCAAAGATATTAGGAGGAAAGATAAACTGTTGTTGTCTTAAAATATATTCCTTTGTTGAATTCATCCTGCTAACCCTTTAGGGTATTGACAGCCTATTATTTTTCATATGTGCCATCTTTATCTAGAAAACTGAAAGAACAACTAATTATATCCTTTTGCAAATGAGTGCAACAGAATGGCTTTTGTTCAACACAATTTTTAAGTCTGTTGAACAGGACTGTCGAATGGCTTAAAACTTTGCCATGGGGTGTGTGTGTGCACATATGAGTGTATGTATGTTAATATTCAGCAACCTTAGTGTCATGGAAAGTGTGGCCTGGGGATTTGATTGTACATTGTGCTTTGTCATAAATTTAATGGTTTCTTTGCAACATTATTGGAGGGCGTATGCCTCTATGTCTTTCATTTAGCTTGTATATTTTTGGTATGATAGACATGGTAATTACTGTTCTTAAAGTTTGTGCAAATGCCTCTGGGAAAGGGGAGAGGAGTAAAGAATTAAAGTGAAGGTCATGAAATAAACCTATTAACGAAAGCAGAATGATTTCTTAAATAATCCCTTCATCTCTCCCCATGTCATAATCCTTTCTCATAAATAATTGTATAAGCATGTCTAGACACACTGTAGTGTTGAAGAATTGTGCTGCAAAATGAATTTAGCTGCATTAAACACCGAGAAGCCTTGAGTTCCAAAACCTCCTTAAAGTGAAATTCCCAGTTGCTTCCAGAGAAGAGGCAAGCTATAGTACACGTTAACTTTTATGAACATATCTGAGTAGAGCACCATGCAGTAAGGCACTATGGAATTGGGAGGGAGGTATCAGAGCTAAAGAGCACAAAGATGGGTCATCGAGATATTGGAGGAAATTTCGCTTCATATATAATTCTGCTTTACGTGTTTCCTCAATATTATTTCCTTTCTCCCTATTGCCTCTTTTTTTTTTTTTTTTGGCACAAATCATTGCGTTTGTACAGATTACAGGAAAACACTCAAACATTGCTCAAAGAAGCATAATCTTTCTCCTGCAGTTTGTAATAAATGAGATCTGCTTGTAAAAATTAGTGTCATTGTCTACAACACGTTCAGATGGCTCTCATACCACCAGGTCAATATTCCTGCTGGGGATGAGTTAGTTCTTACACTTGGGTGATCACCAAGAATGTGGGACTCATAAGGGCAATGGATGATGCAGGCGCACCATGTCCTTTGATGTTACTGAAGGTGTAAAATGAAGGTGTTAATTCATTGTAATATAATTTTGCTAAATAAAAGTTTAGTGGTATGGTAGGTATTTATTATCTTTATCCTGGAAGGGATTTTATCGCTTTTGACATTATCAAATGTCAAATTTTAATTTTAATTAAACAATTTAAAATAATTTTTAAACTGTTTTACATGATTTTGCAATTCAGTGGAATAATCTCTTCTTTATATTATTGTACTTGCATTAACAATATTGTAGATCTTTTCAATAATGAGTTATTGTCACTGTGTTTTATTAGAAATATCCTTCTCACTATGAGATAAAGGGACTAATTGAGTGCTAATGTAATTCTGCAGGGGTCACATAGCATTTCCATGGTTACATTAATTCACTAGCAGCATGTCCTGAATAACTCCTTCTCTATTGCAAACCCTTTGAGGGCAGGGTCTAGTATATTTTTAATGTTTCTGCATATAGTTCCAATTTAGCTCCAATTTTGCTTCAAATTTCTCCTTACATTGTAGTACTAGATAAAAAAATACTTATTGGTTGAACCCATAATGTATGCTAGTTAGGCAGCTCTGGCATGAGGCATGACATTATATTTTTCATCAAGAAACACACTCCAGCATTCTAAAATTCTCAAAGCAGAACCCTGTGTAAAACAACAGGTAAAATTTCAAAATTTGAAGCACAAAAACTGACTTTTAAAAATGTTAAGCATACAATGACTAATGCAGTGTGCTCTTAGCACAGGTATAAACAATTAGAAACATTATTAAAATAAAATATTCATATTTTAAAGTAAACATATACTATTTAAAATATTGAGCAAACATGTATTTAAGTGGAGGATTTATATAAAATCTTAATGATGAAAGTATTTGAAAAGTACTAATAGCTACTAATTTATTGAATCTTTGTGGCAGTCTTCATTTGAGTAATTTAACCACCAGAAGAGTTATGGAAAATTGGTACAAATGAATAACGCATTTGTATAGGAGTAAACTGACGTCTAGAAAGAGAAAGTCACTAATTCAAGCTCATACAACTTACAAGTAGAAAAGTGAGGATTTTAGCACAGGTAATCTTGATACAGAATGTTTTTCATTATTTTTAAATAAGAGTAATACATGTTCATATATGAATTCGAATAATACAGAATGATAAAAATGGCAGAATACAGAGTCCCCTTTTCCACCTCTCGAGTTCCTTCTCCCCAAACAACCAATATTTATAATAATAGCTTCTTACATTTATCTTTACAATATTTTATTTTACACTCATGATTTCTATCTATATCTCTATATAGACATATATCCTCATCATTATAAAATAACATACACAGTGATAAACCTTTCTCTTAATATGATTGGATGAACTGGTCTACCATATATTATTAGTAGCTATATTGAATTCCGATGTATGGATGGGCCTAATTATCTTTTTTATTAATAAAATTTTAGTTTGTTTATATCATTAATATTCTCATATTTTGCTATTTGCAAAATATGCTGGAATAAAGAGCTAATTTTATTTCTATTTACTGTAAATTGTGTCACTATTACAGAAGTAAAAGGGTTGAGATGACATAATGCCTATAAGTACCTGTAAAATATTTCAGTAACAACAAAAAAGAAACCTCTTTCAAGTGTGCAAAATCCTGGTAATTAACTTATCTGGGTCATGAGTGTACGAAAGTTCATTATAAATGATATTTTTATGTGTGTGTGCTTTTAACATTTTTACAATAGTTTTGTCAAAAGTTATTTTTTAATGAAACATCTGATTTTTAGGGAAGGATCTAAGCTTTCCACATTTTCTTTTATTCTCCATAACAGTGTAAGAATTTCAGTGTGAACATGTTAAACTATTTCTAGAGAAGGATGTAAGTTATGTGAATGGAAATGTTAGGGACCTCACATTTTATGTGGAATGAAAGCTGAAAGGGAGTTCTATAAAGAAGTGTGATAATAGAGGACAGATTTTTGGGATGAGGTAATGTCATTCCAATGAGGACTATATTTGTCTGGGGATATTTCAAAACAAACTGGTGATAAGGAGGAGAATGAGGAGAAATTGTCATTAATCCAAACATGTCAAAGAAAGAAAACATATTACTTCTTTGGAGATATTTTCTCTCTCTCTCTCTCTCTGTCTCTCTCTCTCTCTCTCTCTCTCTCTATCTCCCCTCCCCGTCCCTCTCTCCATAAGGCTCTGTTTATCTATCCATTATCTCTACATTGGTCTTTATCCATACTCATATGTATACCGATATCTATATTTATATATATAAGCTGGTCTTAGCCTACTCGTCGTGGTAACATATGGCAGATTTGTGTATACCTGTTATCAGTTCTTAAATCTTTACACACACTTATTCTCCATCATCATGATTAAGGGGAGTAATGTGCTCTTATGTTTTTGAGAATTGGGTCCAATGGGGACAGCTATTTTTCTCTGTTATAAGATTCCATAGATTGTGACAACAATGGCACCATCATGACTTCTAAACTCTTGATGGTAGACTTGCTTCTGCGACTTAATGGATTATTAGCCCTGCAATGGGAATTACACACCCAAAGGCCAAGAGGAACATGCAAAAGCAAACAGAGAGACAGGAGAGCCCATCAATCACAAGAAGACAGCAGGAAGTTGTGGTGTTCTCATTGCAGTCATTCAGACGGCTGAAGATTGAAATATGATAGAAACTCATTTGACAAGTTTATATTTTACTTTTATTGTTCTGTAATGTTGAAAACATCTACACCTAAAAATCTGTGGATAATAGGTTAATCGATTTTGTAACTAAACAAGGTATTAGATAAAATATAATAGCTACAGAAAAAAAGTCACAAACGCCCCTCATCCATTTCAGAAACCCAATCAATTTCAATTTAATCCAAATCTCTTCCTTCTTGAGTAAGACACTAGGCTATCCTCATCCTTCCAGTTTCCCTTTCCACAGCTTTGAGCATTCTGGGTTAGTCTCCATTGCCCATACCTGTTCCTATTTGTTTTAAATAAAGTTTTAATAAATTTTTCCTATTGAGTGGTAATAAGATATGTTCAATAAGCTTAAATGTCTTACTTTAATTACTGAACAATGAATCACGGTAAAGGTTTTTACTTTAATAATATAATTTATTAATTATACATCATGGTCCAAGGGCTCTCCTTTAATTAATATTTTCCACTAGCAAAAAAGGACTAGCATTGCACAGAGTCCCACAGATTAGAAACCAGAACCTTAGGCAGATAGTAAGCCCCCAGTAGTTCAATGGCTAAAGTGGGCTTTAAGTACCTAAGGTTTATCTTTATTCATGTGAAAGTTTTCTGGCTAGAGAGTTAACAGCTGAGTGCATTTTGAGTAAAATACTGCAGGAAATGGCTGATAAAAATATCAATGCTGTATATCTGCTTAAAGGAGATACATATCTGTTCTTTCTCAAACCACTGTTAAGCTGTCACCCATATACTTATGGTAGAAACAATTATCTCACAGTAGTTTTATCTCCAGACATTTTTCTGCCCAGACAAAAGAATCTATGGAAGTAGTCATTTCTCTCGTTTGTTTTAGGGAGGATTGTGTTGGTTCTCCTATGAGAAATTACTTTCACATGATGTTCAGGTCTACAAACATGTGAATGTACTTGCTATAGAGTCCATTTCCTACACATAGCAAGGTATACTTTCAAATTGCTAAAGCCAAGTAAACCAAATGACAAGAAATTGATGTAAACTTTGTCAGAATATTGGTTGTCTCTCATGTTTATAAATCTGTCAAAGGGTAGACTTTTTGTAAACTAATAGGTTTATCTATGTTCTAAATATGCAAGGAAATCTATCCTGTCTTAGTAATCAAGTGGTAAGAGAGAAACATTTGGTTGGAGATCAAGGAAGAATATGTTAAGTGAATAAAACACTGAAAAAGTCTGCTGTGAATCCTGTGGTGGGCAACCTTTGTAAGATTAAGTAGTAAATGCCCATGCAAACAGAAAAAAAATGGAATTGTAATATAAAGTCACAAATATAATTTGTTGATTGACTTACATAGATTACAAATTTGGTATGTTGAGTTTTCCAGGCTTAGTGAATAACATCACTCTATTCATTTTTTTTTTTTTGGTACATCATCTGGCTACAAAATTTTAAAGACTATTTATGAAAGTCAAATTAATATTTAAAGTCACAAAGAGTCCTAGAAATTTTGAACATCACACCGACTTCATACCTGTTATACTATGGCATATGTCTTTAGTCAATTATTTTTCTAGTTAACAAAAAAAGGAAATTAAAAAGTCCCAAAAAACAAATAACCCAATAAAAATAATGAGTAAAGTATCTGAGTTGATATTCCTCAAAAGAAGACATACAAATGAATAGCAAGTATATGAAAAAATGTTCAATATCACTAAGCAAATATCAAAACCACAATGAGATATCACCTCTCCCCAGTTAGAATGGCAATTCTCCAAAAGACAAAGGATAACGTGTTTGCGAGGATGTAGAGAAAAGACAAACTTTGAACATTGTTGGTAGGAATGTGAGTTAGTATAGCCTTTATGAAAAACAGTATAGAGATTCCTCGCAAAAGTAAAAATAGAAAAATCGTTTGATCCAACAGTCCTACTACTGGGTAGATAACCAAAGAAAATGAATTGGTATGTCAAAGAAATGTCTGCACTTCCATGTTTATGACAGCATTATTCACAATAGCCAAGGTATGAACCTAAGTAGACATCAGTGGAAAAATGGATAAAGAAAATATGGTCTATATACACAATGCAATACTATTCAACCGTAACAAGAATGAAATCATGCGACAACACGAATGAACCTGGAAGGCATTATGTTAAGCAAAAGAAACCAAACACAAGTAAACAAACACCGCATGTTTCAGTCATGTGGAATCCAAATACATTGGTCATATGGAGGTAGAGTACAATGGTAGCTATCAGAGGCTGGGTGTTTAGGAGAGAAATGGGGTGGAGAGATGTTTGTCAAAGGATACATTTACATTTAGATAGAAGAAATGAATTTCAAGAGATCTATTATGTAGCAAAGTGACTCTAATTAATGAAAATATGATTATATTCTTGAAAAATGTAGAGTGGATGTAATGTGCTATCACCACAGAAATTGTAACTGTGCAAAGTGATGCATTTGTGAATTAGCTACGTTTGACAAGTCAACAATGAATATACACTTCAAAACATCATGTTGTTCATGATAAAAACATACAATGTTACCTGTCAATTAAAAAATAAAACACCTAGGAAGAATCTGTACAGAAGATTGTGGGTTTTTATGAAGTGCATATTTCCTTTGTAAGTCACCAAATTTGTGAATAACATTATTGGATCTATTTTGCTTAATAGAATACAATGAAGTATAATTAAAGATGTAAATTGGTCCCTTTAGACCTTGATGATTTTATAAATATAAGTGAGATGCTAGTTTGCTTACCCTAAATAACTATTTTCTGCCCCAGAAACAATCCTTTTACAGAACACTTTACCTTTCCTTAACTTCCATCGTAAAAATTGTCAATTTAGAATATTTTCATGCAGAAAAACCACTATTGATATATGTGTATTGTTAGTAAGAAAACCGATTTTAGATCTGTGCAATGGAGAGTCTTTTCACTCATTAGTGGTGCAACTGGCTTCTGCACAGCATCCTACAGAAGAAGAAACTCATGTTCATATATAAACAAAATGACATATCATAGACATAATAACACATTGTGTTGGATTCTAAGCAAGTGAAGCAGTACTGGTTAAATCTGTCAGTGTAGTATTGGCTTTCTATTCTACCTGTTCCTAAAACCAACTAGTAAGGTAGAGTTCCTGCCCTTTGATACAATAATGAGGTTTCCACCTTCTCCTGTCCCTCCCAACTAGAATTCCCAAATGCATTTGTCGGTGGCCTATCCAATATTGCCCAGGGAAAGTGTGTTTTATTAGCTTGGGATTCCATTTGTGAAGACTGGCATTTGTATCTTATTAACAGATACAGAAGACATGAAGGATCCCTGAGTTCCTACATAGCTGTCAAGAAGTAAATGAACTGATTTGACAGTTATTCCATTCACTCACTGGAAAAATAGCTCCTCCCAGAGTCAAGTATTGTTGACTGTGTTCCAATCCTCAGAGCAATTCTTGCCAAACTTCTTTTGAGAGGCGATGCCTTGAGAGAGCATGACCTATGAAAATGAGTTGAAACTCCAAACCAGCCCATTTGCATAGTACAAGCCTCATTGATGATCACTATCTACTATATCTTAGAGATGGGATTTAGAAGATACTCATCTCCGGAGATTGTATACCAGGGTCTAGCACAAACTCTCTACACAAGCGGTACTCAAAGCTAGCACTTGCATTAGTATTAGCTGAGAATTTAAAAAAAAAAAAAATCAGAGAACAAAGCAATGAAGTAATCGTAGAACATTCCTCTTCATGTGAAATTCCTGCTAATATATTGTACGGCATGTTGGGATGGGGAACACACCTGCTTTTTACTCACCATTATCACCCAACAATGGAACACAGTGCCTGACAATAAGTATGTATTGAATAAATGAACTGCTGTGATCCTCCCACTGCATCACCGCAAGTACCTTCAGACCCCAAAGAGCATAATACAGATATGGTTTGGCTGTGTCCTCACCCAAATCTCATCTTGAATTGTAATCCCCATAATCCCTACATATTAAAGAAGGGACCTAATGGGTAACTGAATGATGAGGGCAGTTTCCCCATGCCTTTCTCATGATAGTGAGTTCTCACAAGATCTGATGGTTTTGTTTGTTTGTTTGTTTGTTTTGAGACACAGTCTTGCTCTGTCGCCCAGGCTGGAGTGCAGTGGGGCCATCTTGGCTCACTGAAACCTCTGCCTCCCAAGTTCAAGCGATTTTCCTGTCTCAGCCTCCCGCATAGCTGAGACAAAAGGTGTGTGCCACCATGCCCAGTTAATTATATGTATTCTTAGTAGAGATTGGGTTTCACCGTGTCAGCCAAGATGGTCTCAATCTCCTGACCTAGTTAGTGATCCACCCGCCTCGGCCTCTCAAAGTGCTGAGATTACAGGCGTGAGTCACCATACCCGGCTGATCTGATCTGATGGTTTTGTAAGTGTCTGTCATTTCCCCTGCTTGCAATTCTGTCTCCTGTTACCGTGTTAAGAAGGTTCTTGCTTCCCCTTTATCATTTGCCATGATTATGAGCTTCTTGTGGCCTCCCCAGCCATGTGGAGCTATGAGTCAATTAAACCTCTTTTTATAAAATACCCAGTCTTGAGGGTATTTCTTCATAGCAGTGTGAAAATGGACTAATACACAGACAAAGAAAGCCTCCAGGAAAGAAAGGTACATTGTAGAATATCAAAATAGCTCAGTAATTCTTTTTCATAGGAAACGTGGCTTGATCATGTTTGTTCATTGAGAACTGACTCTATTTGCTTTGTATCTTGCTTCAAGTGGTTCTAGAAATTCCAACTATTATTGAGGCATTTGCGTATGAAATTGCTTTTTAAAAATATTCATAGTGAAGGTGAATCTGGTAATAACATATAGCAACATTATGCTAACTAATGTTCTAGATGTATTTGATAAGACCTTATTCTGAGTATTCTGAGTAAACTCGAGGCCTGGAAAACATTTAGCATATGCAAAGATGTATATTTGTTATATTTTTCTTAATTAAAAGAGGATATACATATTTTGAAAAAACCTTTTAGTCTGCTGAAATTATTAAAAATAACATTGTTTAGAGAATGCAACTAATCTCAAAATTTTAAATAAATAACAACCAGTGCCTATAGTGTGCTTGTATTATCCATTCATAAAATTGATTGCAATATGTAAGTGCTGGCAGCTTAGTATAACATATCTTCCCCCGAACCACAAAAACGTGTTTGTTTGTTTGTTTGTTTATTTATTTATTTATTTATTTATTTATTTTTATACTACTTTGCAGTAATATACAGATTAAGTAAAAAATTTTAGTAATGAGCTTATAGATTTTACATGATCATGCAATTTTGGTTTTCTTATTGTGTCCAGAAAGATAAGTATTTTTCAATGGCGATTGCCTGGCTGCCTTGACATTTTCACTGTCTTGCTGCAGGGAGTTCAGGAGCATGTATAAGACTATTCTATTTAGTTTTACAATCTCATTGTGTCTGGCAATTTAAGACATAGAAAAGCAACTTTTCCTTGATTAAAATAAACTTTTGGTATTTGGATAGCAGGATAATTGAATACCCAGACAGGCAGTATGTGGTGATGGGTAGTGCATGAACTTTGGAATTCACAGACCTTGGCTTAGATTTCAGATTTTCCAATTATTAGCTATGTCAGCTAGGGCAAATTGCTTTAATTCTTTAAAGTCAATTTATTGATGTGGAAAAAGGGGCAATAAATCCTATCATTCATAGTCGTAATGAGCAGTAAAGTATATGAATATGTAAAAATGACTAGGCTAGTCCCTGACTATGGGACATAGCATTTATTTCCAATGTGCACTTTGTGTGAGGGAGTGTAATAGTCATTTTATGTATTATCATCCTTCAAATATGAATATGGACACACATACAGATACATCTTTACCATTTACAGAGTACATTTCCATGTACACACACATAACCTTTTGCTAAAATGTGATCATGGAATTAGGATTTCATAAAATTGAATTATAACAGTGGAAGGCAATATAGCTTAAGATTAAAAACTTAGAATTTGCAGACAGACACATATGAGTTGGGATTCTGATTCTACTTATTTCCTGTCCTATGTTGAGCAGCCATTCAACATTTCAGTCTCTTTCTTTTTCATGTAAATGTGCATATCCACATCATAGATTTGTGATGTATATGAAAGAAGATGTATGAAACCACTGTCACAATGACCAATAAAAGGAGAGGATTCAATAAATGGTCATTGTTCCTTAATAGATCTCTTTAAAAAGATATTAAACTTGAAACGTTATTTCAGAGTGTCTTATTCAATGAAATGATAATAACTGTACACATGGGTGAAGATTAGTGATTGGAAGTCAAGAATTTTTGCTTCAACTTCTTGAATTTAAGCCTCCTCATCTAGTTTTCTTTAAAAACGTTTCTAACAGAATTATACTTTGTGTGCCATTATACCTCATTCTAACCCAGCTCCCTCAAGCTTAGTCGGTATGAACTTTGGGGAAAACATAAGCGCTGTGAATAAGTTGGCATGCTTGAACATTCTTTGAATAAGTAGAAAATATTGTTCTTTCATTTTATTGACAGAAAGGGTTATCTTGATAGCTTATACTTCTGTTTTTAATGTAAATAATAGGCATCAAGTTCTAAAACTGAATAATGTTGACCAATTTAATGACTAAAAGTAATAAGGGGAATTTACAAATGTTTTGCACTAATTACAGTTTCTAAAGCTATTGAATTTCCTTTTATACTTAGATAATTTTATTATTATATTATTATTATTATTGTTTGAGAGATGGAGTCCCACTCTGTTGCCCAGGCTGGAGTGCAGTGGCCCAATGTCAGCTCACAGCAACCTCCACCTCCCAGGTTCAAGCGATTCTTCTGCCTCAGTCTTCTGAGTAGCTGGGATTATAGGCACGTGTGCCCCTATGCCCAGCTAATTTTTTGTATTTTTAGTACAGATGAGTTTTCACTGTGTTAGTCAGGATGGTCTCCAACTCCTGACCTCGTGATCTGCCCGCCTCGGCCTCCCAAAGTGCTGGGATTACAGGCGTGAGCCAGCGCCCCCCACACAATTTTTTATTTTTATTGACAATGCTGCTTTGTATAAAGAAAGTTATTGAGCCCCTTGGTCAATGCAACTGTGATAAAGAGAACAGAAATGATCATGCACAATAGCAGGATTTCAGTTAAGGTTCTTGGTTGCAAGTGACAAAAATTTAAAGCAGGAAAATAATCTATTAGGAGGCTATGGAATAGATGTCAGAGACAAATGAAAGGTTCTGAAATTGGGCAATAAGCAAGGAAGGAAAGACCGCAAAGGTATTAACCTACAGCTCTTCTGAACTTGGACTCTGGAGCTGAACTGTCGAATTCCAAATCTTCACTCCATCATTCAATAAAACTTTGTGACTTTGGGCAAGTGATTTAACCTTTCTATGTCCCGGTATTCAGATCTTCAAAATTAGACTACCCTTACAGTTAACTCAGTTAACACATGAAAGACACATAATAAATCTTCAAAAATGTCCAGAAAAAAATAAATGTGGCCAGAATAATGGCCATCACATTATACACCATGGACTCCAATGGACGTGGTTGCTGTAAAACAAATCTTGTTGTCCTTTTGAATTTGCATACCTCCACAAAGTTGCTGATCTATATTGGATTTTGTCTTGGTTCAGAGGAGAACAGAAGGCATGAAATTTCTTTACTTTTCCTCTGAGTGAAAGGTATAATTCCCTGAAACTAGGACGAGGAGGGATTTGGATGTTAAACAGCCAAACATTTTGAAAATGTCCCCTACGGTTAGAATAACCATATATCCTAGCTACCTTGAGATAGTCCCAGTTTACAACTGACATTCCACATGGTTAAACACACCTTCATGGCACAAGTGTCACAATTTGGCTGATAAATTACGGTCACCGTGACTGTCATTCACTTCCTTTGGCTGCTAAAAATGTACATATATTCTTCTTCTTATACTTACTGGTCCAGTGAAAAAAGACCTTCCTAACAAAATTAAATTTTCATTTGTAAAAACAATAATGCATTTATTCTTTTCAGCAAACAAAACAACAACACAACAACAACAACAACAACAAAACCAGAAATTCCAAGATACTATTATTCTGCTGTCTCTAAGTCTTGGATATCCGTGGACTATTTTTTCTGACTCTAACTTTTTCTAATCCTGTCTCAGTATTTCATCACCTACAGAGTAAATTAACATCATCCCCACCACAATATCCTAGATATGATATCTATATCTATTTATATACATGTATATAAATATATACATATATACATGCATATATACATATCTATATGTATATAGATCGATGTAGGTATGTGAAAGGTATATCTATATACAGTAGGGCTCCATTACCTCAGAGACACATCTCAAGACCTTCAGTGGATGCTTGAAACCGTGGTTAGTGCTGAACCCTATATATACTATGTATAATTTTTTTCTTTGTCACAATTTCACAGATAAAAGATCCATTTTACTGTATCTCTTAGCAACCTCAGCATATGACTTTTTCCCTTTCTTTACTAAGTAAAAAGTTTCATCATTTTACTTAATGGAAGCACTTTACAGCTTCTATTTGGCCTAGCCAAATGGCCAGTATCACTGCTTTTGTGCTTTGAGGCCATTATTAAGTCAAATAAGAATGACTTGAACACAAGCACTGCAATAGTCAATCTGATAGCTGAGGTGGCTAGTAAGTGACTAATGGGTGGGGAGCAGAGACAGCCTGGAGACCCTGAACAAAGGAATGATTCATCCTGGGTTTGATGGAGAGAGACAGCACAAAACTTCATCGTGATACTCAGACCAGCACACAATTTAAAACTTGTGAATTTTTATTTCTGGAATTTTCCACTTAATATTTTTGGACCATGGTTTACTGCAGGTCATTGAAACCCAGGAAAGCAAAACTTTGGATAAGGAGAAACTACTCTGTGTGTCTACATGCATACATATAAATAGTCTCTCTTTCTCACACACACACACACACACACACACACACATACACATACACATATACAGGAAAGGAAGAGAAGACATGTGGATTCTAGTTTCCTCATTTCTATACCTGCTTATGAGGCCAAATTGGGTATTTATGACTTGCCTCCTTCATTACACAATACATACTCCCTCTACTTTCAGAGAACACTTCAGTAATATGCTAGAATTGTCATGCCTAAAGATTCTAAGGGTTTTTCCTTTTACATATAGAATGAAAAGAGTCCTTCGTTAACTTTCAGTTAATGAACATGGTAGTTCTATACATCATCTACCACACAGAACACTGAACTTCCAAGATGTTGTTTCCCATCTGGCACTACAGTGAGTTTTCCATGAATCATCCAGTATTCAAGGGCTATACAATAAAAGCCTTGAATCCTATGGGAATAAGCCCAATGCCTAACATCTTTTGCAATATATTCTTTGTTTAGTCGCAATGATATATAAGAATTGTGATTATAGAGTTTGTTGAATATATCTGAAGAAGGTACAGATAGCAAAGGCAGACACAGAAGAAAAATATATCGATTTTTTAACGGCAGCTGTTCTACTGAAGGCAAATCACCGCACTCTCCATGATTCAAGAAATCAACTCCCCTCCCCACCTCCCAGTACGTAGTTGCTATCGTTAGTCTTGCTCCTCTATCAGGGCCTCCAGGTTGTGCTCAGTATCAATGAATTAGACACTCAGAGGTGCTATTAGCTAGGCAACCTGTCCATTTTACCATGTCCTAGGCATATTTCTATCCATGAGACCTTTGTCACTTGACTTAATAAGGAGACACACAGTGGCCAGGGGAAGAGGTATTTCATCACAGAACCTGCTGCCATGTTGCTTAGAAGGAGGAGGAGCTAGATATGTGACTATGTGTCCACTACTGGTCCCTGGCACTTGGGTTGTCTTGATGGTCAGGAACTTGGAAGCAAGATCATTGAAATATTGATGACAAGAAAATGTGGAGAAGAGACATGTGGCTAGAACTCTCAGAATGAACAAAGACTTGAAGATATTTTTGGATGTTTACAAAAGGATGACCTCAGAAGAGGAGGATTTTAACAAGTAAAAGAATAGGATGACTTGTTTTGTGGGTGCCAGTCAGCCTCTTTACTCAGTCACCCTGTCATCTCCCATTGGGCTCATAACTAAAATGGCCATTATGTCAGGGATGGAAGTTATGCATGGGCTCAGCTACAGGGACTTTTATTCACCAAGGCTGCCTTCCTGTTATCAATCTACCAGTTGTGGAGACCAACACTGTGCCCCCAATGTAGCACTATTCCCCAGGGGATCAGGCATCTACCTGGTGGCAGGTAGAACACATTGGACAGCTTCCATCATGAAAGGGCAGTATTTGTTTCTTCTGGATAAGACTTTGGATGTGGATGTGTCTTTCCTGAACACAATGCGTCTGCCAAACACAGACTTACAGACTACCTTACGCACTGTCGCAGTATTCCTCGCAGCATGGCTTCTGATCAAGGAACCCACTTCACAGAAAAGGAAGAGTGTCAATGGGCCAAGCTCATGGGATTCACTGGTTCATCATGTTCCCCACTGTCCTGAAGCAGCTGGCTTGATAGAATTGTAGAATGACCTTTTGAAGACAGCTCTAGCCCCAGCAAGGTAACTTCACAGGGTGGGGGCAAGGGTCTCTAGATGACTGTATATGCTTTAAAATAAGTATCCGATAAACGGTGTCAATAATTTGTATCCAAATTCATCTTTTTCACATATGTATTATCAATAGAAAGTAGCTTAATTTGTCAATCTACCTTGGGTCAAAGTTTAGCATAAAGCTTTTCATAAGTTTTAGTTTCAAAAATTTATATCTTATGTAGCAGTGTGTATACATTTATATAGTAAGAAATTCTATAGTAAAGAAAATCTTAAACATATGGCTAAGTTTGGCAGAATGTCGTAAAGATCACATTGTACAACAAATGCCAGAAATTATAGTGTGGTCCATAATTTTCTTTGAGACTGATTCCACTGGCTTTCCAACATTGCTACAGTTGAAACAAAATTAAAACAAGAATAAAAACTGAGAATGATCACATAGAGGGGCTAAATTAATGATATTCAAGTTTTGTTTCTTCATCTTTATAATCATGGTGTTGTAATTGTTTATTTTAAATCAACTGCTCAAACACAGGAATACATAGCACCAGAAAATTTGGATACAGGAACTTCACTGAGGGCAAGCCTAAATGATCCCAAATCTCTATGAACCTTTTCTTGAAATGAATGTGTGTAACTGACTCCGTGTTTGTCAGGGCCGTTTGTAAAACTGGAAGTTCTCTAATTTAACATCCACGTAAAATGCAATATTTATAAAACTACTTGTGATAAATGTATGTTAATTTAATGTTACATATATATACATACAATTACATATGTATATATATGTAAAGAGAGAGAGAGAGTTAAATTCAAGAGAAACAAAGTAATTGTATAGAACTTAAAGCAATAAAATATTTAATAAAGTATTTTTGGAGGGAGGACTTGTAATCATGAACTGGGGGGAATATCCATGGGCAAACCATGAACCAGATTCAGGACAACGTCGCTGTCCTCTGAATCCCAGGTAAGTCCACTTTGACTCTTAAATGGCAGAAGGACTCTGGGTTTTCAAAATCCATAAGCCTGTTATCTAATATATTTTCATCTAACCAGTGCACAGTTTCTCTTGTTTATGGATGCAGATGCCTTTCCAGAAGGCTAGAAATTATAGAAATAACATTTGATATTTTCAGAGTCTGTATATGGAAGTACCTACCTGTCATGTTTTTATTTAAAGAATTTTGAATATGTGATTCGACTCAAATTTGGGAATTGTGTAAGAAACGAAATTCTCCTTTGTTGGCTTCAATTAGGTCTATATGCACTAGAACATGAATATCTTTAAAAAACAGAAATAGAATAGTGTCTAGGTGAGCTGGCACCAATCGTGATCCTTGGTACTATATGGCCTGTTTACAGCTACAGTAAGCCATGGGTCATACAATTCAAATGGCTGCAACGGCCTTGATGTTCATTAGGGACACAAGAGCCCTTTGCTTTCCCTGTAGAAGTGTCATGTTTCGGGTTCTAACAACATAAATACTCCCCAATCCCAAGGTTTTTATGGAGACCAGTTCAATGCACTATCTTCCCGTGGCATCACTTACCTAAAATGGTTAAGGATTTGGGAGATTCATTTAGTGAATCTTATCCAAATAACAGTCTTAACGAACACTGTAGCATATGCACACTCCAAAGTTTTTCCCTCTTTCTACCTTAAATCCAATGGATTCCTGGGACTGTGTCTCTTACAGGCTTTTACTGGGCCTAAATTTTAGCCAATAAGCTTATCAAACAGCTAGAAACACATTCAACTCTTCAAGCTTACTTACTCTATCCACACTCTTTTAAGTGTCCACTATGAAATTCACCCCAATGCAATCTTTTGTCTTGGTTGGATGTACACCTTCAGAACCTATTGCTAAGAAATTCTTGCAAATATTGTTGATATAAATGTCTGGCAATTCCGTTGTTACATCATTTTTTTTTTTTTTTTCTGAGTATATTTGACCCCTATTTAATGCTTAGCTCTGGCTCAAGTTCTAGGACTGCAGGCAATGGAGACTGGGTAAGTAGGGGATAGGATAAGAATTGTCTTCTTAGTCCGAGGTAACTTCCCCATACGTGAAGGCTACTAAGGCAGGTTTGGAAATGGGTTTATGTATGCATTTCTGAATATCCTAATAATATTTGGCTGCTTACATTAGTAAAACTCATTAAAGTTGCTTTCACTCAAAGACCATAAGATATAAAGAAAAGTTATTTAAAATGTAAAGCATTGAACAGAAAATAATTGAAAACTAATCAATGAAATGGGTATATATAGGAGGATTCCAAAAAATTCAGAGAATCTAACCACTGAATCCAGCCTTGCTAGTACATCACTGCAGCCAGGTACAGTTGCAGTTGCTGGACCACTACAACATCGGGTGCCGATCTAAGACTTTCTTCTTTCCACTATCTACCCCAGTTTCTGGATCCTTGGCAGTATGCTATGTTCAACTGACTTTGAGATGTATGATTCTATTTTGACACCAACAGGTTTAGCAAAGAGTAAACTGCACACTCTGGCTTTTGTAGAGAGAAGTAGAACTCCGTGTAGTACAAAGTCTTATGCAAAAGTAGGAAGCAGTGTAGGAAGATTGGCAGACCAAAAAAATAAAAAGTAACAAACATTTATATACAGCCAGATCATTTTGTTATAAGTCAATACTCTAGATTTTTTAATCTCTCATCTCCAAGGCAATTTAGGCAACAATAAGTATCTTACAAAATTATCTTTCTTAGAAAATATAGATGAATTATTTCAGATGGATTATCATTATTTATTGTCTATTGAGTATAGGTTTATTTATCTCACACTTCTCTGTCTTTTTCCATTCCTTTCAGCTGTTCAAAAATTCTGCATTTGTAACAACTTCCTCAATACATAAATTTTAAAATCCCTAAATATTTACCATCTTACTCTAAAGTATTTACCATCTTACTCTAAAGTACTCTGAAGACCACATGCATTATTATTGGAGTTTTAAAACATTAGTATTTATCTTATCCTAATGTCTTATTGTAATTGCATGGATTTTTTCACTAATTTTGGAAGGGTAAACTATTGTTTCATAGATGCAATAAATCCTGGAAACTTGTTTAGAAGTACTTTTGAAAGCAGCTTTCAAAATTTCTCCTCTATCACACAGGAGATACATTGTAATGATTACTATTTCCTCTGATTTCTTTTAGGTGTGTTTCTTTTGACTGTATTTTCATCAGTCTCATCATTTTTCTGTGTCATCCATTTGCGCTGGAACTTGTGCCTACTGATGGTTTTCAAGTGTGGCTGCAAATTGGTTCCCCTGAAGATATTTTAAAATATGCTGATGCACTAGAACCAGTCCCAAACCAACTGAAACACATACGTCAATGGCATGGTCACGGTGCTGGTATTTAAAACAAAAACCTTCCTAAGTTATTTTAATATACAACTACTACTTCACTGGTATAGAGAATATTGAATACAAAAAAAACTATATGATGACTCATTCCTTCTGTGAGACAGCAATGTCCACAATTTTAAAAAACTAATAATACTCTTAGCTCAGAGGGATCAGACCAGGTGGTGAGCATGAATATGCACTCTGCATAATGAAGCTTATTTCCAGTGTACAAATCTACAGCAAGCAGAAAAGGGTACTTGGTGTGGTTTGCTCTAGATGCACAGCTAGCACAGCCAGCCATGCAGGGGGGCCTCCACCTAGAGGACTTGATCACAGGAAAAGGAAGTTTTGATTTCAACCTCGTTAGGCTTTCCTTCCAGTTAGTACGGTTTCAAGCTGAATGGATGACACAACATGCAAAGTTCAACTATTTAAGAAGAGCACACGGCAAGTATATTCTATAACTTGCTGTTAAGATTCATTTCACTTAATAATTTTCTATATAAATCTCTGTTAATTTAAGTTTCTGAATAACTGTGGGGTCAACAACATATTTGGTACCCTCCTACTTTGAGCTTAGTTGAGCCACATAATTTGAAGGAGAATATTTTATAAAATTAAAATCCTGATAACTTTAAAGACTGATAACTGTCTGTTTGCATTCAGAATATAGTGGCAGAAACAAATATTCATTTCTAAATTATATTATAATGATTAAATTGTTTTGATGGTATTATGTTGCTATAAATAATTTCCTAGAGATACTAAGGTATACTTACATAAGATTTATTCACATTTATGATATTTTAGGCTGACCTTAAAAATTATTTATGAATTTATTTGCTTAATCATATATGATAAATGCTAATTATATTATTTATTTTGTTTTAATAAATATTTCCAGTTGTAATTCGATAGGTTAACTGCATGTACAGATTTCATAATATTGTCTAGAATAATTTTTCTTTATTCTAATCCTTTTTAGTTATAATTTTATAGATACGGCCTTAGCTCTAAAGCACTATACACTCATGAAAGATTTCTAAGTCAATGTAAAATATTGTAATATGAAGTCAGAATAAAATCTGAAGGTAGAGATTTTCATGTTTTTTTTCCAAATCAGAGTTTAAAGTAGTCAATCTCACGCTTTGTCACAGACTTGAAAAGTTATAGAATGAATATTTTAACATAAAAATAAATGAATATCCTTAGAATACAAGTCAACTGTATATTCACTCAAGGCACTTAAAATATTCTATATGCCAAAAACTACATGTCTGTTTCCAATTTTTAATACTACTTTCTGTCTCTCTCTTAGTTTACAAATATTTCTCAATATTTAAACTTTTAGAACTGAATCGTGTTGGGGAAATGAAGTCTTCTGGGAAATAATTTATTATGAAAATTTTTATGTAGTTATTTAAAAATTTTCTAACTCAGTTAACAACATTATATGAAAATGCCATAGTTTGAAAAATTGTCAAGGTTAAGATAAAACAAAAAAATACTTTTTGACTTTTAACAATGCCTTGAGAAAATGTCTGCTCTTACATTTTAATCACATTTGATTAAACATTGACAGACAAAACAGATATTGAATCATAGAATAACTTTCTAGTATACATTATGTGTATGTTGCATTATTTATTTTCATGTATCCACTTTAAGAAAATATGAACATCCTGCTTAGAATGAAGCTTCAGTTACATTAACACTTTTTGTTAACGCATTTCTGTAAGCTGCATAATGATGTAATCAAGACATATCTAACACCTGTTCGTAATACTTTTGAATTAAACCTAAAGATTATTTTGTAGGAAAATAATACATAAGAGATACTACTCTGACTAATAATGCAAAACACATTTCAGAAATGGGAAACATAACTTGTCATTGACAATATGAAAATGATAGGTATATTAGTCCATTAAGGTCCTCACTGTTGTCTCAGCTCTGCTAGGACATTGCTGCTGTTGATCTACTGTTATCTATTATTTAGACAACTTATTCTTGCTGCTGCAAAGAATGTCAGTGGCATGAAGTTAGGGTATGCATGTCTATGCTGCTGTGGTTTCAGGCAATGTAAATACACGGGAAACATTTCAGATCATATAAAATCAAACTACTTTTACTTTTTCCTATTTTTTTACATCAATATGTCACTTGTCTCAAACCTTCTAACATATTTCTTCTATTTTGTTTTTCATTGTTTAATTCCTATTACCTTAAGTCTATCAGATAAATAAACTTCTTGACGCCTCGACCTGATTTCCTGATATTCTCAAGGAGACATAGGCTCCATTAAGATTTTTTTCACATTACAAACTTGGTACAAGTGAGCTGCAGATGCAAACACATAAACTGAAGTTCATGCACTTATACTTTATGTATATTAACATGTAAACATTATAGAAATGGATTATATCAAGAGGTTATTCCAGAAGATGAAAAGAAGGATTCCTATGTTTCTTAGGTCCACAAACTCGACACAGAGTTTACCCACATTTTCATGCAGTATTGAGCCAGATGAATAAAACTTAGTGTTCATGAATTCTGCTTCCCATCTTCCCAGACCATGGAAATGGTTTTGATAGCAATGTGTTGGTTGATCTGGCTGACTACTAGTAAGAAGACGGTCATCAAACATGGTGCCATGTCATGACTCAAATTCAGCTCAAAGATCAAGCAGAGAGCTGAGATGCAGGTTGTGTTGCTTCTGCTTCTCAAATCCTAGAGCACATATACAGCACTGCTGTCTTCTGGGACTGCATGTCCTCCTTTATTGCCCTGCTGGTCCTACCATCCTCCTGGAAGACCCATGTTACAGCATGATTCTCTTTCTTTCCTCTATTTCAAACGTCAAAGAAAGATTTTAGATGAGAACTCAACTATTTCTAAAATAATTTACAAACAGAAAAGCACTCCATGGACATTTTTTAAACATCAATTTCTGGGTTTCTGATGAGATTTGTGTGTGAAAAATCATAAGATGTAGTTTGGGTATTTGTCCCCACCCAAATTTCGTCATGAATTGTCATCCTCAGTGCTGGAGGTGGGGCTTGGCGGGGGGTTTTTCGGTCAGGGAGGCTTGGTGCTGTCTTGGCAATAGTGAGTAAGTTCTCATGAGATGAAGTCATTATAAGCTTGGGAACCTCTCTCTCACTCTATCTCTTGCTCCTGCTTTCTTCACGTGATGTACCTGCTCCTGCTTCAGCTTCTGCCATGATTGAAAGCTCCCTGAGTTTTCAGCAGAAGCTGAGCAGATGCCAGTACCATGCTCCCTGTACAGCCTGCAGAACCATAAGCTAGTTAAGCCCCTTTCCTTTATAAATTACCCAGTCTCAGACATTTCTTCATATCAGTGCAAAAATGGCTTAATATAGAGAGAAATAGTAATTTAATTCCATTTAACTAATAGTAATGGAGCACCTGCTTTGTATTAGCAGATATTGATGTTGAGAATGAGTAGAAAACAAACATAATTTTCAAGAATCTTATAGTTTTAGGGTTGAGATATAAGATGAAGGGTGAAAGCAAAGTATAGAGCCTATTATACAGTAAGTTAGAGTACAACATTTTTGCTAAAGCAAGTAGAATATGATGAAACTTTAATGAAGGAAGAGGATGCATTAGATGGATGTATCAGGAGAAACAGTATAGTGGTGGACCTTTTAAGCTCAATGGAATTTCAAAAATTTGAGAGGTAATGAAACTTTAAATGTAGTGACAATTGGTAGCATATGCTATTAATTAAAATTAATATTATCTCAAAGTATAAAGGCTGGGAAACATTTTGCAGGAAGCAGATTATTTTTCTAAAGATAATTAATCTGCAATGGCTTAATGCTTAGATATTTTCAGTGAGTTTCCACAAATTCCAACTCTGAAGCTGTCCTAGCTGCTAATGTGGCCCCTGATAAACTACAAAAAAAAGTGTGGCTTAGGTTGTTTGGGGGAGGGGGTTACACCAGGGCACCGGGGTGCAAGTCATATCTGCAACTTCTCATCTGCAATTGAGACTAGAAGTATCAGGTGAGGTAATAGGAGAGAATTAAATCCTAAGCTAGGAATTTTTACCTGATTAGATGGATTTTTAGGTACTTTTGAAGTTTTTTGAACAAGGTCATGAAATTAGCAGCCTCACATTTAAAAATGTCAGAAACAGAGACAACCCTGAAAAGGTGCAGAAAATAATCAAACTGAGGATGTGAAATATAATAGACATCATTATAAAATGCTACACTAAGTCCAAAAGATGAGAGCTTTAGAGAGGATGAAGTCCTATAGACTGCCTTCAAATACAAAGTCTGTAGTTATAAATAGGCTTTATAGCACTGTGCATGAAAAAGATCTAGGGGTTTTAACTGACCAAAAGCTCAACATGAGACAGTGAAGTGGCCCGAAATGCAAATGTGAACAAAGCCAACCTTGTCAGCATATAGTGCCAGTCAGGAAGAAGACAACGTTCTCCCTATTCTATGAACTTAACAGACCACACCTACCACTTATGTCCACACTTTAAGAGTGACACTGACGAACTAAAGTTCATCCAGAGAAGAATAAAGATGGGTTTGGAGGTTGTGACTAGGAGGATTACTTGACAAAACTGAGGATGTTTATGTAGAAAAAGAGGTAAATTTGTTAAGACTGGGATTGGGAAGAATTAGCATTTGTGGAGTAAAATCAAAACCTCGTAGGGCTGTTACATGAGAGATCGTTTAGACATTTCTGTGGCTCTTGAATGTAGAACAAGAACCAACAGGTGTAGATGTCAATGCAGTACCAAAGCTACCTTTCTAAGAACGTTGTTATCCAAGTAGCATTTGAGAGCGCTGCTTTCGATGTGCTGCAGAAGAGTGCTCAGTCCATTCTGTCTGAGATTCTGTTATTTCACGAATTATATGTTATATACCTGCACAATAAAGTAGACAAGATGCTACACGGTGATTAGCACATAAAATAGGAATAAAGACCTCACTCTAAAATAGATTAAATAACACAAAGCACATTTTTGGTGCTTATAGCACTGAGATTGTGAAATGTGGAATTGAATGGAATAGAATCATAGCTTGCTTCAGCTTAATTAGAACATTTCTTATAATAGATGCAATGAAGGTGTTTGGAATAACAATAGTGCTTTAAAGTAACAACAAAAACAGCAAAACAAGGCCTGGTGTGGTGGCTCACACTTGTAATCCCAGCACTTTTTGAGGCCCAGATGGGAGGATAGCTTGAGCCCAGGAGTTCAAGACCAACCTGGGCAATATGGTAAAACCTCATCTCTACAAAACACACACACACACACACACACACACACACCCCCAAAAAAAAAAAAAAAAAAAAAAAACCTTGATACTCCCAGCTACCTTGGAGGCTAAGGTAGGAGGATTGCTAGAGCCAGAGAGGCCAAGGCTGCAGTGAACCTTGATCACTCTACTGTGAGTGTAGAGCAACAGAGCAAAACCTTGGTTCAAATAATTTTTTTAATTTTTTTTTTTAAAAGCAAAATGTTTGAACCAGAAGCAGAAGCAGCTCAGTGTAGCGCTTTAATCCTAATGTTTTAGTTATAATATTTCCTCAATAGATACCTACTCAATACATGAATGCAGGAATGAATTAAGTATTACGCTGCTTGCTCCCAACACTTCACTGAGGTTTCTAAGGACAGCTCCACGTAGTATAAGAAAAAGTCTAATGACACTGGATAGCAGGGCCTTGTGTTTCTATTTTCTCCTTGAAATAGTCCCAAAGTATTTTTTAATGGTTTTACCTGGGTCCCATGCAACTGTGAAATGTCACAGAACCCACATAGAAGGCGTTGAGATTTTTGATCTTGTGCTAAATCAGGCTCACTATGGGAGGCAGCTGTTCTATAATAGAGAAGAAAAGCCTGGCTGATTTGGGAGTGGGCGTTGCTTTTATAATGGCAGCAATGTGCTGGCTTGGCACATCATCAAATATTCTTTTTGAACCTGTCTGATCACTACCAGAGAGGGAAGTTTCAATTTTGTTATGGTTCATTGACCGTCATTAAGAAAAACACACGCATTTTAATGGCACAGCTTCCAGTGCTGGGTGATTTTAACCCATTTCTAGAAGGGGCTACTAGCTGTGGACAATGTGGAAAGCATCTTCATACTCTAGAAAGAAGGAAAAAAAATGAGTATTTTGGAACAGGGATTACCTTTGAAATAACTAGGGTAAGACTCCCATATAGAGGTAGATGAAGTCTTAAGAAAACCCAAAAGCGTGAACATTATGTTCTCTTAGTTTTTCCAGGGCTGATTCGTGTTCAATGGTCAAAATTATCTTTCCTTTTAAAGGTATTTTATTTATCATCCTATTTTTAAATCTGAAAATTCTATTTGATAATATGTGATGTCACCATTGAAATCTTTTTATATAAAATGTTCAACCACTATATAAGAATTATTATTTTAATCTTTTCTACTAAGAGATAAACATATCTAATTACATAACAGTAGACAGTTGGCTATCAAGGGAAACTGAGGTAGTAACTATTCCCCAGTGTTCTGAAGTTGAGATAACACAAGCCCATCAGGTGTTCCTTGGTGCTCCAAATTTTGAAATACAGTAAAGATGTAAGAAAAATTTCTTAGTCCAAAGATGTTTTCCGTATCTTTTCATCTTTTAGTTCCCCCAATTCAAATGTTTACTAGACTCATTCCATCCATCATCACTTACAACTCAGAGTAAAGTGTAAATTAATGATTTTCTTCTCCTTCTTTGTGTCAGTTAAGACTGAAATTTGTTATATACAAAGGAAATCAGTCCAGAATGATTTGCATACATGAAGAATGATTTTCATTTGTGTAAAAACTCACGTAGATGGTAGTACAAGGCTTGAACAACAGCTCAATAAAGTTATCAAGGACCAGAGTTTCTTCTACGTTTTTGTACAACTTGGGACTTTTCATTCTTACATTAGTAACAAGGCTGCTCCATCTCTAGGCATCACATTTGTGTTACAGACAGAAAGAAGATACAGTAGAGCAAAGGGTAAAATGCAAAAGTCCAAAAGGTGCATACAATCAGAGTCACTTATATTAACACATAATCACTCGCACTTTATAGCAAACCCTATCTGCAAGGGACTTGGGGCAGTTGAGTACTTTAAACTGGGCATATTGCAACTTCATACAAAAATGAGGCTCTGTTAGAAAGGAGGAAATGTGAATGAATAAGAACTGGCTAGACAACTGGAAGCGACTTCCACAAAGTTATTAAAGTTTAAAGAGAAAATTATATTCCTAATTATCCTAATACTAAATGATCAATACAGAGTATTTAGGAAACCCAGAGAAGTGAAAGAAAAATAATAATTCATAAAAACATAATTGAAACTCTACTTCCTGAAAGAGTGTTAATAATGACATTTCCTTTTCTTCTCTTTCTTTCTCTCTTACATGTGTTCTATTGTTTTCCATGTATGTTTTTGTAAAAAAAAACATTAAAGGGTGTATTATATCATGGTTTGATTTTTTAACTTTGGTTAATATAAACATTTTCTGACAATAACAGCGCTATTCTACAAGGGTGAAATGCTATGAAGGTTCTATGATATGTGCATACTTTGAATCCTTAACTCAGCATAAGAGAAATTGTTTCCTTATTTTCTGTTGATAATTTTTAATTTCCTTAAATATGTATACTTTATACATATCTCAGGTTATTTCAGTAGGGTGAATTTTGAAAGATAAAAATCAATCACAGACTATGCACATTTTAAAACTTTTAATACACAATTAAAATATCATTACAAAAGTTTGTACCAATTTATGCTATTTCTTCACTCTCCAATTCTCTTCAAAATCTTTGCTAGTTGATAGGCAGAGGAAGTAGTATCTTAATATTATATTAATTGCAATTTATTTATATACAAAAAGAAATTGTAATTTTTGTCTGTAAAGGACAATTGACTCTTTGTTCCTGAAAATGACTTCTTCATGTTCTTTGCCTTTTATTCTACTTCCTACTCAGTTGTCAGATCCACCCACCTCTTTTAATCTTCATAGGCCAATATCCAAGCTCCCCAAATCTCTTTGTGTAGATCATCAAAACATTCTTGCAGTGTTCACTCCATCCCAAGCTCAATGTGAGTTTTTTTTTCCCTAGGAAAAATTGACACAGAAATAAAACGGACTCCTGTGTTTAAATCAGCATATTTCTCACAAATTACCTTAATATTTCCATCTTGAATTTTATCACTAATTATAGAATGACAGCAAGTGTTCCCTAAGTGACTATGAGTAGATACAGAATATAATTTGAGGCCAGAGATGTCTCCTCAAGGACCTGATAGAACATTCAACTCTTAAAAACTATATTTGATTACTAAAAGATCCCTGTACTTAGAATTACAACATCTCGGTGTAGTCTTACCTCTATTATTCAGGTTTTTGGAAGGTTTGAAAAAGTGCCCAATAAAGATTATCCATCTTTGCTCCCAAGATTGTAGCCAACTGAGAGGTTGACACAGAACATCAAGAATCTGGAATTAAAATAGCTCAATTATTTCTAATAAAAGTTATACCGGAGAAAAGGCTTTGGCTCTGTGGTCATATCAGCCCCTAACATGTATCCCTTGAACTACTTAGGCTTCCTTATTTCATTCCAGACAGTTCTGGACAATAGCTGACCCTTGACCCACTGAATCCATCCACCGTAAAACTGAGACTTGACTGCACCTTCATGAGACTTGCTGGTCCCTGCCTCCATCTGTCAAGCTCTGGAGTGAGAGGTGCAAGGCAGCCCAGCCTTCATCCGGTGGCCGGAGCCCAGTGTTCTCCCCACTGTGAACAGAGATCTAGTTGTGCAACCTCACCAAGCCTCCTGGCCGCCTTTATGTTTACCTTCCTCAGTGTACACTAAAAATAATATTGACTATACAGTATATTTGTAAAGACTTAATAACACAGTAAACAAAATGGATCCTAAAAACTACTTCTGGATTTTCTGACCCACTCATTAGAGCAAGCATGGCTTTTTTTTTTTTTTGAGACGGAGTCTCGCTCTGTCGCCCAGGCTGGAGTGCAGTGGCCGGATCTCAGCTCACTGCAAGCTCCGCCTCCCGGGTTCACGCTATTCTCCTGCCTCAGCCTCCCGAGTAGCTGGGACTACAGGCGCCGCCACCTCGCCCGGCTAGTTTTTTGTATTTTTTTAGTAGAGACGGGGTTTCACCGTGTTAGCCGTGATCCGCCCGTCTCGGCCTCCCAAAGTGCTGGGATTACAGGCTTGAGCCACCGCGCCCGGCCTTTTTTGGTTTTTTTTTTTTTTTTTTTTTTAATGTTACACACAGAATTAAAGGACAATATCAACAGAAATAGTATTTGGGTACTTTTTCCAGTATATACATTGAGAAATAATTATTAGCATTTGTACAGAGTTACAGCAATTTTAAGATGATGACAAAATTCTATACACAGTTTGACCCATTTGATTTTTTTTTGCAAATCAAAAAATATTTCAATGTGTTTTTCAGTTATTGTACTTTTGAGGATAAACATTTCTGTTTGCTTTCATTTTCAAGAAAAACACTTAATTTTGATAGTACTCCCATTCTTGTTTGACATTAATGTTACTGACCTCTCATCCTCTTTCTTTGCAGATAGAAACTAGGTAGGTTTTAATGACATTTTATGGTGTGTGTGTGTGTGTCCTTGATTAATGCAAAAACCTTCATACTCTTGTTAAAATTAGAAAAGAAGCTATGATTGCTCATTTTAAAAATTATAATAATTTTGCTGAGATATGTCACACGCCATACAATTTACTCATTTAAGATGTTTCAAATTTAGTGGTTTTTGTGTGTTTGCAGAGTTGTGCAACAGCCATCACAACTAGTTTTAGAACATTTTTATCAACCAGTATAAAGGAAAACCAAGAGATAAGCCCAGTACCCATTAGCAGTCATCCCCCATGCCCCCTCAACCTCAATTGTAAGCAAACAATAATCTACTTTCTGTGTCTCTATATTTGCCCTTTCTGGACATTTTATATAAATGAACTATAGAATATGTTGTCTTTTTGACTGGATTCTTTCATTTCGCATAATGTTTTCAAACTTTTTCAATGTTGTTGTATGTATCAATATTTCATCCTTTTATTTCTGAATAATATTCCATTATATGGATAGACCACAATTTGTTTATCCATGTAACAGTTGATGGGCATTGGGTTGATTCTGCTTTTTGGCAATTATGAATAATGCTGCTAGAAACTGTGCAAGCTATTGTATGTGTGTGTTTTTAATTCAATATGATGTTAATAGGTCTACGTTTAACATTGTAAGGAACTGCTAGACTCTTTTCCTGAGCAACTGAACTACTTTACAACCCCACTAGCAACATAAGACGATGCCATATCTTCCACATCCTCAACAACACTTTTTAGTATGAATATATATATATACACACACACATACACACACACACACACATATATTTCCATTTATTTATTTATTTTTACTTTTTAAAATTGATAAAGTGATGTATATTTATTCTCTACAATATAATGGTTTGAAATATGTATACATTGTGAAATGGCTAAATGGAGCTAATTAACATATGTATTACCTCACATAGTTATCATTTTTGTGGCGAGAACATTTAAAATCCACTCTCTTAGTATTTTTCCAGGATACAATATATTGTTATTAGCTATAGTCATTATGTCGTGCAATTTATCTTTTCAACTTACTCCTCCTATGTAATTAAAATTGTGTTTCATGTGACAAATATTTCCCTCATTCCCTGTGTTCCTAACAAACCACCCCATCTCTTGGTACCCACCAGTCCACTTTCTATTTCTGAGTTCAACTTTTTTAGATTTTATAGATTGTACATACAAAGAGATGACGCTATATTTGTTTTTCAGTGCTTGGTTTATTTCACTTAAAATGTCCTAGGGTATATTTACATTTTCTCAAATAACAGACTTTTCTTTTTTAACGATTGACTAGTATTCCATTATGTATATTTACTATAGTTTCTTTATTTATTCATCCATTGATAGACAGTTAGGTTAATTTTGCACCTTACCTATTTTAAATAATGCTGTAATGAACAGGGGAGTGGGGTATCTCTTCAACACACCGATTTCATTTTCTTTGGATATACATCCAGTTGTAGGATTGTTGGATAATGTGGTGGTTCTATTTTTTAACTTTTTGAGGAACACCCATACTGTTCTCCACAATGGCTTTATGAATTTACATTCCCACCAACAGTGTTCGAGGGGCTCTTTTTCTCCATATCTGCTCCAGCACTTGTTATCATTCGACTTTTTGGTAATAGCTATTCTAACAGGTGTGAGGTGATACCTCATGGCAGTTTCAATTAGTTTTTCTCTCATGATTACCGATATTGAGCATTTTTAACGTATCTGTTGGTCACTTGTATGTCTTCCTTTAGGAAATGTCTATCCAGGTCCTTCGCCAAATTTTTAATCAGGTTATTTGTTTTCGTTCTATTAGTAGTTTGAGTTCCTGATATATTTTGAATAGTTGTCCTGTGTAAGATCTATGATTTGCAATATTTTTTTTCCCATTATCTAGGTTGTCTCTTCACTCTGTCATTCCCTTTGCCCTACAGAGCTTTCAGTTTGATGCAATTCCATTTGCTTATGGTTGTTTCTGTTGCCAGTGCTTCTGGTTTCATATTCCAAAAATTATTGCTCAGACCAATAGACCAAAGTTATGAAGCTTTTACTCTATGTTTTCTGACAGTGGATTTATAGGTTGCTGGTTTTTTGTTTTTTTGTTTTTTTTGTTTTTTTGTGTGTTCTTTTGACCTTATTTCTAAGTCTTTATTTTATTTTATTTATTTATTTTTTTAAGACGGAGTCTTGCTCTTGCTGCCCAGGCTAGAGTGCAGTGGCAAAATCTCGGCTCACTGCAACCTCCTCTGCCTCCCAGGTACAAGCAATTCTCCTACCTCAGCCTCCCAAGTAGCTGAGATTACAGGTGCCTGCCACCACGTCTGGCTAATTTTTGTATTTTTAGTAGAGAGAGAGTTTCACCATGTTGGCCAGGCTGGTCTCGAATTCCTGACCTCAAGTGATCTGCCTGCCTCGCCTCCCAAAGTGCTGAGATTACAGGCATGAGCCACTGTGTCCAGCCTGTCTTTAACCTATTTTCAGTTGATTTTTGTATACGGTGTGAGAGAAGGTCTAATTTTATTTTTAGGCACATGGTTATCTGGTTACTTCAATATCATTTATTGAAGACACTACCGTTTCCTAGTTGTGTATTCTTGACACTTGTGGTAAAAATCAGTTGGCTGTGAATGTGTGGATTTACTTCTGGGTTCTCTATTCTTTCCTATTCGTCTGTTTTTCAGTTTTTATGTCCTTACCATTCTCTTTTGATTGTTACAGCTTTGTAATATAGTTTAAAATCAGGGAATGTGATGCCTTCAGCTTTGCTCTTTTTTCTCAATTTTTTTTGGGGATTTTTTTTTCTACTTCTATGAAAAATGTATGCTTGAATGTCTAGATCTCTTTGGACAGTATGGACATTTTAACAATTTATTTCTTCCAATCTGTAAATACAGATATCTTTTCATTTATTTATTCTATTTCTTTCATCAATGTTTGAGTTTTTGGTGTACTGGTTTTTCACCTCCTTTGTTAAATTTATTCCTAAGTATTTTATTATTTTTTAATAATAATAATAGCTTGTAAATAGCTCTTGGTTTATTCTTCAGGTAGCTTACTGTCAGTGTAGAATAACTCTTCTGATTTTTTTACATTGAATTTAAATCTTGAAATTTTACTTAGTTCATTTATTATTTCTGACACATTTTTAGTGGATTCCGTAGAGTTTTCT
>NW_012101754.1:4884213-4890674 GCF_000951045.1 Mandrillus leucophaeus | reverse complement strand
CAAGTTCAACCGATTCTCCTGCCTCAGCCTCCTGAATAGCTGGGACTACAGGCACATGCCACCACACCCAGCTATTTTTTGTATTTTTAGTAGAGACAGGGTTTCACCATGGTGGCCAGGATGGTCTCCATCTCTTGACCTTGTGATCTGCCCGCCTTGGCCTCCCAAAGTACTGGGATTACAGGCATGAGCCACAGCGCCCGGACTATTTTTCTCTTGCTCTTGCCTAATTATTCTGGCTAAGACTCCCAGTACTATGTTGAATAGAAGGGGTGAAAGTGATTGCCCGTTTGTTTTGACACTGGTTTTAGTATCTTTAACTTAGATGACTGAGTTACTTCCTCTGTAATTTTAGGAGCATGCTTAGAGAAAAGTGTAACAAGTTATGAGGAATTCCCCAGTGTCTTTCAGACCCCGGAGACAGCAGCCAGCATTCCTGGCAGCTAGTCTGGTATGTTCAGCAGAGATGCCCTGCAACTTCTGGTACAACTTCTGGTCTCAGCTTCACCAAAGACCGTGAAGAGCAGATCTGTGTTCAGCAGGAGACTGTGACATATGCAGATTTAACACATTCTCCTGCACTCATATAATAAGTTGAAAGATTTAACTTCAGAAAACCAACATCATGAAGAGAAATTGGAAAGAGATTTTACATACACAACACAGCTGATGAAAGACCACATGTTATGTAACCTAACCTCTTGACTAAGTGCCAGGAGCTGGAGTTCTCTGGGTCTGCAACAACGTATTAAAAGCCTCTAAAACTTGAAAATGCTAATAAGAATGATACAATAAAAGATAAATAAATAAAGGGAGTGTCTGTTAAATTCATAACTTTAATGCAATCTGAAGTGCCTTGGAATCATTAGCCTAAAACACTAAAAACAGCTTTTAGAAATAATTTAAATACTAAATAATATTTATCCAAGCTGACAACATGTTGTAGACATAGCTTGTAGATCACAGTGTTAATAGGCAAATTAAAAATCAATATTTTAATCCTTCAGCGTGTTGAAAAGATTTGATAAAATCACTTTTTTTATTTTTATCTCCTGACTCTTTTAGGAAACTAAGTTGATCATCTACACATCAAACAGAATATCTTTGTGACCCAGCAATAGGAATAATAATGAATTTCATTCATCTTAATTTTTATATAATCTCCATGGAGAAGACGGGCTGGCAAATAGTTTGAATGAGCTGCCATAGTTTTTACTTATTATGAAAATTTATTACATTGTTCTCACAGATGTAAATGGGGTTTAAATTCAATGCTTCTTATCTTAAATCTGTTATGTCCATTTCAAGTCCTATTTCATTACATTTACCCCTTTCTTTACTTTGTTTTCTATAAAGTCCTTGTCTAGACTCTGGCTAACTAATACATTTAGATTAATGAAATGTCCTTCTGCTAGTTCTCTGATTTCTAGCTTCAAGCCTTTCTGACTTTGGCTAATCCTACTCTTATGAGTGACCTATTCCAGGAGTTTTAAGTGATCACAAAAGGTTCTATTTTGTTCCTTTTGACTTAACATTTTACTCCAAGAACATCCATACCCTTATCTTTTTTCTGGCCGAGACATGCCATTAAAAATACAAACAAAACTCATTCATTTATTCCTCATTTTTTTCTGCGTGATTCCATTCTATGTGATCCTCACACACAGAATTATACCCATAGCCTACCCTATGTTTTGCGTAATCCATGTCCTAATGCACGTGATCCTCACACATAGAATTATACCCATAGCCTACCCTATGTTTTGTGTAATCCGTGTGCTAACACACGTGATCCTCACACATAGAATTATACCCATAGCCTGCCCTATGTTTTGTGTAATCTGTGTCTTAACACACGTGATCCTTTACACATAGAATTATACCCATAGCCTGACCTATATTTTGCGTATTCCGTGTCCTAACACAATTGCCCCCAAACAGGCACGATGGAGCGTGGGGGTTTTCTTCATTGAGAAGAACTTAATGAGTTAATGTGGCATCATTCAAAACCACTTAGCTACAGTAATGTCTTCTCACCGATTCTATCTCTATGTCTTCACACTTCCTATAGACTTAAATTCATGCATTTTCTGAAATCGACATGGCCATTGTATTCCCTCTTGGGTTTCCTTAACCTTGTATCTAAATTCTTACTTCACTTGGATCCTTGACGATATGAATCTGTGAGATAAATGTCATAGAACCCACCAACACCATGTGCTCAGCAGTCACCAGAGAACAGGTTCATTATATCGCTTTTGCTTTAAGAGCTTCAGCAATTTCCGTGAAGACCCGCGAAGAGGCCTTTTGTTGAAAACAATTTCAAGTAATTCTCCAAAGATCCTGCCTAAGTACACAGACTCCAAGGACAGGGAGATTGAAGTTTTGTTCCCAGTTTTGTTATGCAATAGCTCTGTAATCTTAAAACATTTCTTAAATATCCTAACCTCAGTTTCCTTATCTGTAAAAGGCTTCATATGAAGTTTGTATCTCACATGGTTGTTTTGAATATAATAGTGAATATTGACCTCATAACAGTGCCTGGCATATTATAAATTCTCAATGCTATGTGTTTAAGAGTCATTTAAAATGTAATTATTATTTGTAGCTGAAAATAATAGTAGAGTGAGGTAGTATGATATGGTAGAACTGATCTGGAAGACCTGAGTCCGACTCTTGTTTCGTATAATTCAGAGAAGCAGGTCTTTGGGTAAACCACTTAACTTCACTTGTAAAATGAAAGTATTAATGAATGCATCACAGGGTCCCTGTAACAATGAAATGAGCTCCTGGGTAGAAAAGTGCTTCATAAACGGGTATGTGTTACATAAATGTTAATTATTGAAATATGGAGTCATTACTAACCTTATAAGAAAACAAGCAAATGCATTTTACGTGTAATTTTTACTCAATTATCCTTTAAGTTTAGTCACAATTAGTAGAAATTGTCCCTAATAATAAAAGTAAAGAAAGGAAAGCATACATACTGACAAGGGTTATTGATTTCAGAAGAAAGGCTTTCATTTTTTTTGATATTTTGCTACCATTGACTTGTGATATGGGTAATTTTCTAAATTACTATACTTCAGTGAAGTTATAATTGTCTAACTTACTTTATGATTTATGAGTCATTATAGAAAGGCTCATGATTTTTAAACTCACTGTGAAATATTCATAGAAGGCGTTCCTTCTCTATTCTGGTACTGCAAAAAAAAAAAGTCTGTGTAATGCCTTTGTCATGTTGTGATAAACATTAAAAAAATACAAGCTGATTTTTCCCAATATTATCACATTACAATTTCTTTAACTTTTATGGGTGTTCTTTTTGTTTCTGGAAACAAATGCCACATTGCTGAAAAGCCTCTAAGTTTATTTTGGCAAAGCCTTTTCTTTATCAATAAAAAAAACTGAGGATAGAAATATTTCATGTTTATCCACACCAAAATATAGAAATTATTGATATCATAATGTAAATAATAAGACCGTACATTGACTAATTTTTTAATAGCTATTTTATAGTCCTCAAATTAAGAACGTACAATGTTGAAAAGATTGAAAAATGATTTGCTGTAGTGGATGACATGTGGGATGATGTTAAATGGATTGCTGAGGCCACATGAGTTCATGCACACATACTCCGTGGGCAACTGCGGTGAAATCACCATAGACTGGCCATTCACTTACAATATGTGGCCATTCTTAGTAATTTATATTTGTTGGTGGTTAATATCTGTTTCAGAAAGCTAGAAAAGGAATTTTGTGTGTGTGTATGCACTAAAGCTTTTCCCCAGATCATATGTGCATATACATCTATATAAAATGGAATGTATGTATATATAATATATGTGTGTAAATATATGTATATATGATATATTATATATAAATATGTATAAATATATTAACATACTTATCTAATAAATATAAGTAACAATTAAACATTAAAGTTACAAAGTTCTTCTCAATCTCACACAATTTATAAAATGCTATGCCTTCTCTCCACCCTTAGAAATGCAAAAACATAGAGCTTTCACATATATTTTCAGTGTACTTTCACCAGTTCAAAACTGGTGACATGACAAGTTTGATCTTATGTAGATTAGATATAACAACTAAGTCTAAATATTTATTTTTATTTTAGTATAAATTTAGAAGTTTTTCTAAACTATGTTCCTGTTAACGATTTTATAATTAGATCTTATGGTTTGAAGTTTGAACCTTTTATGGCATCTCTAATGTGAAGTTTGAACCTTTAATGGCATGTCTTTTTGTTTCACTCTTAGGTATAAGAATCAGTAATTCCTTGAGTACTGTACTGTCAAAAAGAACTTCTGATCAGTTGAGCAGAAGTTTAATTCAAATGGAAGCTAAGGGTTCAATTCTCAAGGATAGGTGAATAATGAGCAAATAGTTTTTATGGTCTCAACAAATCCCTATCCCTCAATTACAGGGGCATGTAAGATAGTGTGGAATTTTTTTCCAATTGTCTATCAGGAAGACGAATCATCATCATCATCCAACAGTGAATGATTCTAACTTTGGGAGCAAATTGTACTGAGAAGAAATATTTTATTCCTTCCCACTATACTATCCAAATGAACTCAGACCTTGCATGTGTATTGTGCATCGATTACCTTAGGCTATGAGTGCCATCAGACAAAGAGATTCTCACCATAGAAAATAAATTCAATAGCATAAGAAATGCAGAGCTAACCTAAATGTCTGGTCCATTCACCAACGATCTTTCTATGATGAAATCTCAAAGCACTTTTCTCTCTCCACTTCGAACCATTTCAGAGTAGCTTGGCAGAGTCAGGCTAGAATGTGTTCATTCTTTTGTTCAAATGGCCCTGTAGCAGAGCTGTTTAGGATCTTTGCAAGGTCACTATTTGTCTTACTTATCTCCCCAAATGAAGTTTAGCTGGCTAGCCTCCTTCTGCCTCAGATTCTTCCCAAATGGGCATTAATCACACATTTTTTTTCTCTCTAATGACTGCAGTTCTGGAACACTGTATCAGAGAACATCCCTCTACTTTGTAGGCTCATGACTTGTGCCTGACCCACCACATTTCACCTTGACTTTTTGCTATACTGTTTTAGGGATGGTTTTAGTTTTCCTTGACTCCATAACAGTCTGTTCCAATGGGAGTTTTCACCTTAGTGATTACAGTCGTATAAAGGGGCATCAAGTGTCCCGGAGACCCATAGTTTCTACCTAACACTTTCATGGCCATCTTAACAGACTGCAAGTGTTTCACTGAAAACAGTAACAAACTGCTACTGTTCCACTGAAAACAAAGCATTGTTCTGTTGGCAAGATGTGGTGTATAAACCTAGATTTATCCCCCAATCAAACTGTTGTGACATTCAATGTATTACATCTCTTCAGTCTCCCAATCCAATGGTTTTAATGACATACAACTTCGTGTAGCTACCATGTGCCTGGGATGGTGATTCTAAAGCAAGCTCTGTCACATCTTAGGAATTTCCAATAGTCTCAAGGCTGCCGTGACATTGTTCACAAAATTTAAATTGATTCGGTCACTCATTTCGGAAGAAAGGTAATACTTTTAATTAATTACCAACTAGTAATTTATGAATAGTTGCAAGAATGATTTTTGTACTTTGTTAGCATCTATTGTTCCCATTGAGTACCTGCCTCTTTAAATGATTCAAGGCCATAATGCCTAATTCATCATTCACATCAATTTCTCTGCCTTAGTTTTACTATTTCTAAAGTATAGAAAAGATTAATCTCCTTAGCGATGTTTATTTACACACAGAGATGTGGGGAGTTAAAAAATTATAGCTAATAAAGCACTCTGAATACAGTAGGTGATAATTATTATTATTTTATTTGGAAATGTAGTGTTTCCATTAAGGTACCCTGGGATCTTTGTGTTCTGGTAGATAATTATGTAATTAATTCTAAAACAGTGAATAACACTTGATATTTCTAAAAGTAAGTGTTGCCCTAGTTTTCCGTGCCACACCTCAGTTGGAGCACAATATTTCATTTTCCACCATTCCTTTATAAAATTACATGACGTAGGCTGGGCGTGGTGACTCACGCCTGTAATCCCAGCACTTCGGGAGGCCGAGGCAGGTGGATCATCTGAGGTCAGGAATTTGAGACCAGCCTGACCAAAACAGTGAAACACCATCTCTACTAAAAATACAAAAATTAGCTGTGTGGTGGCGCATGCCTGTAGTCCCAGCTACTCAGGAGGCTACAACAGGAGAATTGCTTGAACCCGGGACACAGAGGTTGTAGTGAGCCGAGATCACGCCACTGCACTCCAGCCTAGGTGCCAGAGTGAGACTCCATCTCTAAAAAACTAAATACATAAAATAATATAATGTAATTTAAGGCCAGGCACAGTGGCTCAAGCCTGTAATCCCAGAACTTTGGAAGGGTGAGGCGGGCAGATCACCTGAGGTCAGGTGTTCGAGACCGGCCTGGC
>NW_012101754.1:4872138-4884163 GCF_000951045.1 Mandrillus leucophaeus | reverse complement strand
ACTATTATAGTTAATACTGGATTTAGCTCTAGAGTTTAAATTTTCAGGAATCTCTTTAGTTATCTTTGATAACCACAATAAAAATAATAGTAGTGACACTAATGATAGCTAATATTTACTGAGGACGTTTTGAAGCAGACTTCTTCTAAGTGATGTATATTCACAACACTGCTTGAACTTCCTAAGTAGCCAAATCAGTAGGCACTGTGATTTTTCCTTTTCTCTGAATGAAGAAATTGAGGTGCATAGAAGTTAAATAAGGAATTTACTAAGGTCTTGCTGTGAAGTGACTTTGAACAAAATATCCCCATTCACAAAGTGCCAGGTATCTTAAATTGGAATACTAGCTTTATTGTTTATTTTGAATTATTCTTGCTTTTATTACTACCTTGTTAAATAAAAATAATTTTGGAAAGGCTAATATGTTAAGTCATTAAGTCAGTGTTCATTAGTTAATGTCTTAGAGAAGCAAGTCCCCAGGGAAGCTCAGAACTCTGGGTGACCAAGATAGGCAGAAAGCACTGTAAGAGTGAGGGAGAGAGGAAGTGGGTTGGAGTGAGCAAATCTGCCTAAAGGTTACGTGTAATCATCTCTCACACATGGTGTACTTCGAATCATTTTAGCTTGTGCAAAAAAGAAAAGAAAAAAAAACTCAAATTAGTACAGATTGTAAAATCCTCCATTCTACCTACACCAACAGCTCACACACTTTTTTTTATTATTATGATTTTATTTTTTCAATGCACCACATCAGAGCCAATCTCACACACTTCTAAAGGACATCTGGAAGCATCATACGCACAGTAATGCACAGAACCAAGTGTCAGGGGACTCAACGTGTTATTAGAATGTATAGCCATGTTAGAAAAATTTATCCTTCTGTCAATATAGAGAATTACCTCCACTAGCCTTGAACTTCTAATAGTTTATTTGGGACTTCACTAATAATTTTTTCAAGACAAAAATATGTAAGCACATAGAGGATATGCCCAAAAGAATTGAGAAAAAATAAAATTGTGTGTTGATGTATTGACGCTTCGGTGGAATATGCACGTGTATAGACAAATTCTGGTTTTAAATGTGAAACTTTTACTCCAGCTTTTCAGTTTGTTTCTCAAAGGACTAGTCCGATTCAAAACTTTAAATTATAAAAGTCAGCTCCTCCTGGCTTACATTTTTGGGTAATCATTCTTATGGACATACGGAAAATGATTTTTTGAGTCATATAAGTCAATATCTGATAAAAATGGATTTAGCAGAAACTTTCCAAATATTCACTTTTGGCTGAGGTTAAGCCTGGAGAGTTTAAAGCCCAGAAGGAGAATTTGGAGAAAGTTATGAATGAATGCATACTAGTTTACAATGGAAATGCAATTGTAACCAAGCACTCTAATGTGTCTAGACATTCGGGGCTTGGTTCCCAAAATGAAGTGTTCTAGCTTTACAAGAGATCCTCATGGAAAGTGCTCAAGATGTTACATGGTGAGAATTCTACCAAAGACCTAAATGTGCTTCTGACACCGTTTGGAACTTGTTTCCCTTTTAGGAAGGGAGGGGTTCGTATGAATATTCAGAAAACTGTGAAACACTAATCCCTGGGCATAAGCATAGAAAAGTAATGAGTAAAGAAAAATTATTTGAAGATCATTGTAGGTTTTAAAATTATTATTTTGTTTAAGGGTGTTTGACAAAAATGATTGCTATGTGCTGACGTTAGGACAACCTAGTCAGTGACAAATTTAGCAGCTCATTCTCTTTCCTGACAGTTTCTGAAAGATTATATTGCAGTTCTTCTGATTCTCAGAGGTTTTAGGGTAAAATCTAAATGAAAGGACTCTTTTAAAGTCATGAGTACAAGCAACATCATAAAAGAATTTCTTAAGATTTAGACAATAAATATATCTATTTTCAGGATACAGCCTCTAATGGAAAGACAAAGTCAATGTTGATCTTAAAAACATTTTATTCCAATAATCATCTACTGATTAATTTTGAGAACATCTGCAAGTTTGTATTTTGGAGGATTTGAATTTTCTGACAGTCAGTTATCTGAGGTTGCAATTATTAATAAACCCTGTGTGTGCGTACAAGATACCCAACCATCTAATTCTCTTCTAACACTTATTTTTATAAATGACTTTGTAAGTCCTGAAAGAAGAATTATTCTCCAGCGTTTTCAGAACCACTTCCAGCAGTGTGTCTCCAGAGTCAAATAGAGCTGTCTTCATCATTTTTACATATAGACTTCCTCAAACACTAAAAAGAATGATAATCGCCTAATTATAAATTCACTGTTAATATAGCCTTAGAGCTGAGAACATTTCACTCCAGTAGTTAACGTAGTCTGTGGTAAATTCTCACTGTTATTGAATGTCATTTATCACCTGCTGTTTTGTCTTACTGAGAACATCCTGCTTGCCCCGTCCCGTCTACAGTACATGGACCTTCTATGACTTTAATGTACTCTGAACAAAGACTCCAAAGTGCTTCTATCGGGAGGATTTTGGCAACTTGCCTTAGATATATTCAAGCCATTTTGCTGCCTGTCACTCAGTGCTGTACAAATTGAACTCAGAGGAGAGGTAAAAAGGGTCTATCAGGCATTTTTTTTTCTGGGAAGAATATGCTAATAAAGCGCCATCAGCAGGAAGCAGGCTGTGTCTGAAAGAGTTTTGTCAACTCTGAATTAATTTTGTGTGTTAAGAAACACGGGGGTGCTTCTAGAGCCGGTCTGTGGTAATTAATCCTTCCTGTTTCTGGAAGAACAGAACTGTAATAAATGCAGCCCACATTTAACAGATGTGTGCACACAATGTCTGCTTTATGAGGAGTAAAACAAAATGATGGCTACAGAACAAAAAAATGTTGATTTAAAAAACTAAAACAGTATGGAAAGCACAGAGCTTGGAATTCCCAGAGTTTATGCAAATATAGTATTCCTTCAAATGTTCACAGACAACGTGGTTTTGAAAACATCTGTGCACGGGGCTGGATACTGTGAAGAGACTGAAAAAGACAGATGTTTCTTGTTCCTTAGAAAATGGAGGGAAAAAAATTGCATGCAGGCATTAGGTATGATGGAGTTTGCTCTATCTAGGTGTGGCGAGATTGGGCCCAAGTAATCAGTGGTGACCTCATTCTGGGATAAAACTCTTATTATCCTCCTTATTTTTCCCCAAAAGCATCACAGAGGAAAAACTCAAAATTATGTTATCTGTAACTATGAAAACAATGTTGTAAGGTGATTTGAATGTTGTTCCTCTGAACAGAAGAGTTTGGCTTTCAAAATGAGGCATGCAAATCGTGCTGCTAATGCTGACATTTGATATATTCAAATACCAGTTCCACATAAAGGTGAATAAGGGCAGGTTGACATGGTATTCATTAAAATAAATCCAAGTGGAAAAAAAGCATTTCGGTTTAGGGCTACCAGAGCAGTCTAGCCCATTATAGCTTTTTTATTCCCCCTTCTTTCTTTTTTACTTTTTGGGGTTTTTTTTAAAATTCTTTTTTATTTCATTAAGCTAACCCTGCCAAAATGGCTAGGAGGCAGGAGTTTGACACGGTTAAGTTAAAATGGAATAATGGGGAAAATGCCCAGTCAGTAGTAATCATTTTGATAGGGTGTGCTTTAAACAGGTTGTAACAAGCCTTTTTCTTCAATCAGGGAGATAAAATACATCACAAGTGTATATTTAAAGACTCAAAATCCAAATATTAGGGCCTGCTGTGAAGAGCATATAATAAAACTCAGCCTCCTCCCCATTGCCCATATAACTTGTCATGTAGAGCAAACACCAAAAACACTTTAACTCACTTCTCGTGAAATTTGTATTACTCCACGCAAAATAGCAATTCCTTTAGGTCTTGGCTAATATTAACCACGGAAAAGTGGTTTTAAAAGAGTCAGTCTTGGTTAACCCTTTACATTGTATATCAATTTCATGCAAGAGCTTTTCACTCCAAAGAACTTCATCTTTTATGATAGTGTTTCTGCAAGATTATTTAGTATGTTCTATAAAATGTCTCTAAATAGTTCTTTCAAAGTTACTTAGGGTTTATATCAAAGTCAATCATTTAACTGTTGTTCAAAATTGATGCATTTCTTAGAAATAGAAGACTGGAAAGGAATTGCGATTCTTATGGAAAGAGCAAAGCAACTGAACAAATCTGCTCATTTTATGCATTCTTTTAAAGTCTGGCTAATGAAGGTATTCATGGGGAATGTATGTTCCCTGCCATGTACTTTCTGTACAGCTTATCAGAGTCTATGATGAGGCTCAAACCACCTCCAGAGTGTTCACTTTAACTATCTTTTACTAGTTGGATGCTAAATAATTTAAAGATAATGATGTTCCACACTCTGTTTAAAAATTAGATTTTGATAGCTGAAAAATAATTGGACTTAGAAGAACGCAATTTTTTGAATAAAATTTACCTATAAAAGCAAATTTTGTATTTTTCTATAGTATCAAAATGATATGTTACCGACAAAAGCTCTTTCCTTTCATTCAAAAAGCATATTTTACAAGTCTACTTACTTGTTATATATTTTTTAAGTACTAGATACTGTAATAAAAATAATAAGTCATTGTCTGCCCTTGAGGAACTTCCAATCTATACTGTCTCCTCTGGATAGTTTGCATTTCATTTATAAAATATAATAATTCGTGATTCAGGACAAATGAATTGGATTTCACCAATTATAAGGGATTGGAGTGACAGAGAATTGTCCCAAATGGAAAGGCCATCATATGTGAAAGCCTGGAAGGTCAAGATCTCTTAAAATAATTTTACCAAGTATTTTTTTCAGGAACCTAGAGTATATAGACTTCCCTTCAAACCTCACACCTTCCTCAGTGCAAAGAACTTCAAACACCAAAGATAAACTCTTTAAATTCTTTTTCTCACATAACGAAGATGCTAATTCACGATGCCTGCTTTGTATCTACATGGTTCCAGACATAATGTTGGACAATGGTCTCTCAAAAGTCGTCAAGAAACTTGGAAATATGGACAAACAGCAGAAAAGAGTGAAAGCATAGTACTATGAGTGCAGGGTCATAGCAGAAAAATATCAAAGCCTTCGGAAGAGATCCTTGGAATCTCTTCTAAGATTCCTGTTAATCTAGGGGAGAATGGGCCAGGTTTTTTCTAAGCTTCCTAAAGCCCCTCATTTATCAATGAGCTCTAATCCTCATGGCTTTAAACTTAGTTGGAAAGTAATGTTTAGTTTTCACAGTTGTTTTCAAATCCTGATATGAACTGAAATCATCTGAGGGAGACCAGGGCCTTGCCTCTAGAAATTTCATTTTCTAAAACATTTGTATCTTGGAAAGACAGTATGCTTGAGAATGGTTAGCAAAGTCCATAGTGAATACTCAGTGAATATAAATTATGAGTATTATAATTATTGCTGTTATTAAGGTTAGTAGCTCCTGATGGTAGTTGTGATGCAAATAACACTCAAGAATTATTGTCTTGGAATAAAAAAAAATCAAAGCTATCATCCTGCAATTCCCCTAGAATTAGTTCACATGTGGGGGTCGGAGAGAAGTAACTATGCAAAGTGATGGTTAGAGATTTTACCTTTTATTGTTAAGCATAAGTACATTAGCGCTCCATAAAGCCATTTTCATGATTTCAAGGTAAACCCAATGGCATTGCACTTCTTCATTTTCCAAAAATGACTTGTGTTTTTTAAATGTCTGCATTATTTAAGAATACCAATTAGGTTTGTTTTATCCTTACCGCACCTAGAATATGACATGGTAATTTGAAGATAAGATGGGAGAGTAAATTCTAGTTGTGAGCAGAATTTCCAATACAATATGATCCAAGTGCTGCCAAAGTTCAGAGACCACACCTTGTCTTTATTTCACAGGTATCCACCTAGCATTGCTGTTCTCAGCAAGATATTTTTCTCCTAAAATAGTCATACATTTGTTAAATACTAAAAATTGCACACTACTCTCTGAAAAAAAGGACTAGCATTGATGAACATAGCAACACTCTGCTCCTTGTTGTGGTTATTCTGTATTACAACTCTTTACGTGGAATTGGGACTGATGTCATTTATGAAAGTTAGTTAATGGTAAAAAGGTTGTCATGGAATTGACCCATCTTCAAGGACTACCTGGGACATTTTAGAATACTGAAAAACTAGGTTTCAGGTTTACGTTTTCCAAATTTCTAGAGATAAACAGGTTCAGATCTGTGCTAGAAGTTTTAAATTTGACACAACACACAAGCATGAAGCCATGCTTGCTTTTTGATCTGATTCACACATCTTTAGAGATTACACTTAACTTATAACATTTCCCTCTTTCTATATGTGCATCAGACGTGGTGCTGCCTGTGACATTTCAACTGTTATTACCTAGAATATAGTTAAAATTGCTATTTTTTAAAAAATGGCTGGCAGAAATCAGTTTCTAAAATCCTCCTTATTCTGTCCCTATCTTCAGTTAGCAATGGACAATAAGCAATGGACATGAAATCTTTAAAAGGTTTAGCGATGGAGACAGAAGGTGTCTCCTCCAAATTCCTATCAGCAAAAGCAATAGACTCCTGCTATGGAATGTTCTCAGATCTCACTGTGACCCTGCTGTGTGTCATGTCCTGCGAGGGATTGCACAAAACAACAGTGTAACGAGGTTTGCAGACACTTACTCTCCTCTCTTCCCCCATCATACTAGAACCGGGATAAGATGGACAAAATGAAAAAAAATATTTAGGAGATTAACAAACTAGTGAGCACTTTGAAAGAGTTTGTCTGAGGAACTATCCACAATTTGATCCCACACAGGGACAAACTTTTCATCCTACCCATCTGCCTTCCCCAGCCTCCAAACACCAAATCCAGCCCACTCTCTTTAGGATAAATCAATTTGTCAGAGCAATTGAGCACCTATGTGGTGGGATGTTCCTGATAATTAAGGTTTATAACTGCAGCTGTTTTTGTATCTTGGCTTTTAACCTTATTTGTTGGAGAAAACCATCCTTGAAACATCTGGGTGCTTTGCTGAAACAATAGCATAGTTTCCCCAGTAATCTTGATTTTTGGTGAATAGTAGGGTACATTTAAACAGTTCTAATGGAGCAAACAATACTGTTTTAAAGGGCTTTGATCATTACTTATCTTTCAGCTGATTATAGGAATCTTGTTGGAAGTGTTCAAAGGATTTTTAGTTTTGAATCTCTTTATGTCTTCAACCTAGTGATGACACTAATTTCCCCTGTTGCCTGTGAAAGGAAGCCTAGTTTTGTCCTCAGACGTTTTTTTATTCCCCATGTCATGTCTTTTGTGTATGCAGATGGGGCTGATTAATTCCAAGGCCTTTGCTACATTAAAAAGTAATTTAAATAACTAGACACAGTAAAGACAACTGAAGTGTTTCTTTTTAAGGAGGAAACTACCAACAATGCAAATACACACACACACACACACACACACACATTCTGTTTGGTGTTCATTTACAAATGCTGTTCATTTACAAATGTCCTAGAGACTATAAGATTGGTGTTACAAATTGTGTTCATTTACAAATGTCCTGGAGACTAAGATTTTATAAATTAACCACTTTTTCCTTTGATAGTATACTAGTCAATTTTCACACTGCTAATAAAGACCTTCCCGAGACTGGAGAGAAAAACAGGTTTAATGGACTCACAGTTCCATGTAGCTGGGGAGGCCTCAGAATCATGGTAGAAGGTGAAAGGCACTTCTTACATGGTGGCGGCAAGAGACAATGAGAAAGAAGTGAAAGCAAAAACCCCTAATAAAACCATCAAATCTCGTGAGACTTATTCACTGCCATGAGAACAGTATGGGGGAAACTGCCCCCGTGATTCAATTATCTCTCACTGGTTCCTCCCACAACACCTGGGAATTATGGGAGCCACAATTCAAGATGAGATTTGAGTAGAGACACAGAGCTAAACCATATCTGGTAGACACTAAAACCAAAACCAGCAATGTCCATTAAATAAATCTGAAATAAATAGAAAGTGCTATAAAAGCAGGCAGATCACACCACACCTGGGGTCCATACCTCACACAACAGGATGCAGACATATCTAGAAAATATTGCAGGTTCAGCTCCAGACCACTGCAATACGACGAATTCAAAATCTAGCAAGTCACACAAATTTGTTGGCTTCCCAGTGCACTTGAATGTTATGTTTACACAATACTGCAGAATAGTAAGTGTGCAATAGCATTTTGTCTAAAAAACAATGTATATACCTTAATTTTAAGATATTGCTAAAAAGTGCTAATGATCATCTGAGGCTTCAACAAGTCACAACCTTTGTGTTATTGGATAGCCTTGCCTTGATGTTTATGGCTGCCGAATGATCAGGGTGGGGATGGTTGCTGGATGTTAGGGTGGCTGTGGTGATTTCTTAAGACAACAGCGAAGTTTGGTACATCAACTGACTCTTCTTTTTACGAAAGTTTTCTCAGTACTCTGTGACTTTATTTGGTATCATTTTACCCACAGTAGAACTTTTTTCACAATTGGAATCATTTATTTCAAATCTCTGGCTGTTTCATCAATGAAGTTTATGTAATATTATAAATTATTCTTTGTCATTTCAGCAATGTTCAAAGCATCTTCAATAGGAGTAGATTTCATCTCAAGAAACCACCCTTTTTATGCATTCATAAGAAGTAACTCCTTATCCTTTTGAGTTTGATCATGAGATTGCAGCAATGTAGTCACTTCTTCAGGTTCCACTTCTAATTCTAGTTCTCTTGCTACTTCCACCACATCTGCAGTTACTTCCTTCACCAGAGTCTTCAGTGCCTAAAAGTCATCCATGAGGATTGGAATCAATTCCTTCCAAACTGTTTGTGCTGATATTTTGACCTCCTCCTGTGAATCATGAATTCTTAATGGCATCTAGAATGGAGAATTCATTCTAAAAGGTTTTCAATTTTCTTTGCCCAGATCCATCAGAGGAATCACCATCTATGGTAGCTGCAGGCTTATGTAATGTATTCCTTAAATAAGCCTTGAAAGTTGAAATAACTCCTTGATCTATGGGCTACGGAATGGATTTTGTGTTAGCAGACATACAAGTAATATTAATTTCCTGTACATCTCCTTGAGAGGTTGTGGGTGACCAGGTACATTGTCAATGAGCAACAATATTTTGCAAGAAAAATTTCCAAGCAGTAGCTCTCAATAGTGAGTTTAACATATTCGGTAACCTGGCTGTAAACAGGTGTTCTGTCATCAGGCTTTGTTTCATTTATAGACCATAGGTAGAATGGAGTTAACACAATTATTAGTGGCCCTAGGATTTTCAGAATGGTAAATAAGCATTGGCTTCAACCGGAAGTCACTAACTACATTAGCCTCACACAATAGAGTCAGTCTGTCCTTCAAAGCTTTCAAGCAAGGCATTGACTTCTCCTCTCTAGCTATAAAAGTCCTAAATGTCATCTTCTTCCAATGTAAGACTGTTTTGTGTACATTGAAAATATGTTGTTTAGTGTGGTCACTCTCCTCAATGGTCTTAGCTACAACTTTTAGATAACTTCCTGCAGCGTCTACATCAACATTTCCTTCTTCACCCTGCACTTTTATGTTATGGATGGCTTCTTTCCATAAACATTCCTTCCACACTAAACTTAATCATTTCTGGGTTTTTGTTTTAACATAAGAGAAGTGAAGTGTGACTTTCCCTTCCACTCAGATACTTAGAGGCCATTGTAGGGTTATTAATTGGCCTAATATTAACGTTATTATGTCTCAGGGAATAGTGAAGTTCCAGGAGAGTGAGGGAGACAGGTGAGCTGGTGGAGCAGTCAGAACACACACAACACTTATGAAGTCAGTCATCTTCTAAGGTCATGGTTCATGGTGCCCTTAAACAATTACAATAGTAACATCAAAGTTCTCTGTTCACGCATCACTATAACAGATATTATAATAATAATAAGGTTTAAAATAGTGTGAGAATGACCAAAATGTGGCACAGAAACAAAGTGTAAAGACACCAATAGACTGGCTGATCACAGGGTTTCCACAAATCTTCAATTTGTAAAAAACACAGTATCTTCAAAGGAGAATAAAGCAAAGTACAGTAAAAAAGAGGTGTGCCTATAATTGTCTGTGAAGGAGAAATAGTCTCAAAAGAAAATGTAGCATGCGTTTGTTCCATAACTTTTACAAAATCAAAATAAAACTCACAAAAGTCTTAAACACAATGGTTTTCTGTAAACATAAAAACTACTGCCTGCATTCAAGCAGATGTCTACAATTGACTTTCTTCTTTTGTTAAAATTATGTTTTCTGAAGTATTTGTTTAAAGACAATTGTATGACAAAAGGGTACACTTTAATAGGATATTTGTTTTGTTGTTATGTTTTTGTTTGTTTGTTTTTGTTTTTTTCAGACAGAGTTTCACTTTTGTCTCCCAGGCTGGAGTGCACTGGCACAATCTCGGCTCACTGCAACCTCTGCCTCCTGGGTTCAAACGATTCTCCAGCCTCAGCCTCCCAAGTAGCTGGGATTACAGGTGCCTGCTACCACACCCATCTAATGTTTGTATTTTTAATAGAGATGGGGTTTTCCCATGCTGGTCAGTCTGGTCTCAAACTCCTGACCTCAGGTGATCTGCCTACCTTGGCCTACCAAAATGCTGGGATTAGAGGCATGAGCCACCACATCTGGCCACTTTAATAAAATATTTGATTACCTGGGCATGGCAGACACTTGTTACTATAGCCCCCAAAGCTAGCCTGTGCAAGAAAGGGTGTAACTCAGCCTAAAGAGAACACTGAAATTAAAAATTAAATCCATGGAGTCACTTTATTCTTGGCTACATAGGTGTGTTTCACATTCTTTAAAATCCAAAATCTACACATTTTCTATGTAAGAATTATGCATCTAGAAAGATAACGGGGGGAAACATATTATTTTTTTCCTACATGCAGAAGTTGAGACATTTCCTGTGCATTTGATCAAATCTTTCTTTTAGCGCATCACTATTATTCGCTTCCTGCTGACCAGAACTTGAAGCAGAGAGGCTTTTAGTGAAAATATAGAGGATGACTTAGAGGGAATTGTGGTGCTTTCAGAGGACAGATGGCCATCGATCAAGAATGACTCCAGGAAATTGGTGAATGTTTTTATCTTGTGGCAAAGACAAAAACCATGATTTTAAGGTTTCCAAAATGCATATGTTCTTCTTTTTTGTGGGTGCTTCAATCAATCTGTGGGGGAGGAAGTAATTTGAAAAGAGTTGGTTGGGACTTGAGTTCAATAAAATGTGATGATCTCCTGAGTTTACATTAACTTTAAAAAATTCATTAACTAGGAACCTATAATACAAAAAGTGAACTTTTAAAAGATAATATGCTAGAAGTTTTATGATCTGCCTATATAAAAGTAAAGAAAACCCCCTTTTTTTTTTTTTCAGACAGAGTCTTGCTCTGTCACCCAGGCTGGAGTGTAGTGGCAGAATCTCAGACTCCCTGTTAACTCCTCCACCTCCCGGGTTCAAGCAACTCTCCTGCCTCAGCCTCCCAAATAGCTGGGACTACCGGCATGTGCCACCACACTAGGCTAATTTTTGTATTTTTATTAGAGATGGTGTTTCACCATGTCGGTCAAGCTGGTCTTGAACTCCTGACCTTATGATCCACCCACCTTGGCCTCCCAAAGTGCTGGGATTATAGGTGTGAGCCACTGTGCCCAGTTGGGAAACCTATTTTAAGACAAGTTTCTAACCATCTGATCTTTGACAAACCTGAGAAAAACAAGAAATGGGGAAAGGATTCCCTATTTAATAAATGGTGCTGGGAAAAGTGGTTAGCCATATGTAGAAAGATGAAACTGGATCCCTTCCTTACTCCTTATACAAAAATTAATTTAAGATGGATTAGGGACTTAAATGTTAGACCTAAAACCATAAAAGCCCTAGAAGAAAACCTAGGCAGTACCATTCAGGACATAGGCATGGGCAAGGACTTCATGTCTAAAACACCAAAAGCAATGGCAACAAAAGCCAA
>NW_012101754.1:4814763-4871458 GCF_000951045.1 Mandrillus leucophaeus | reverse complement strand
ATGACAGACTGGATTAAGAAAATGTGGCACATATACACCATGGAATACTATGCAGCCATAAAAAAGGATGAGTTCATGTCTTTTGTAGGTACATGGATGCAGCTGGAAACCATTATTCTCAGCAAACTATCTCAAGAACAGAAAACCAAACACTGCACGTTCTCACTCATAGGTGGGAATTGAACAATGAGATCACTTGGACACAGGAAGAGGAACATCACACACCAGGGCCTGTTGTGAGTAGGGGGGAGGGGGAGGGATAGCATTAGGAGATGTACCTAATGTAAATGACGAGTTAATGGGTGCAGCACACCAACATGGCACACGTATACATATGTAACAAACCTGCACATTGTGCACATTTACCCTAGAACATAAAGTATAATAAAACAAAAACATGTAAACTTTAAAGATAAAAAAAAGACAAGTCTGTTTTCCAATTCTCTATTGTTAGATGACACTGACTTTTTCTTTGTTTTAAGTTTGAAAGGAGTGCTATAAATTTATTGTATCTCAATAATTCAATTATTTATATCTGGCCAGTGTTTCATAGTTTTCAAAACACATTCATAAGGAATAAAATACTCTTTAGTTTTCCTAACAACCTCATAAATTAGGGTAGCCAGGTATCACGAGTGATTCTGTTTTCTATCACAGAGAAGTGAGATCGGGTAATTGTTTAAACTTTGACATTGGATCAATACTAAACCGGGTTTGAATATTGCCTCTGCAATGTACTCCTAACTAACTCTTGGTCAAATAAATTGCCTATTGAACCATCCAAATATATTTCATGAGCATCTACCACGTGCAGGCATTCTGTTGAGTAATGGGCTGGATTGGAGGCTCAGATGCGGCCCTCAATGTCATGGTCCTGCATACACATGTATTTGAAGATAGGCTCACCTTTTAAACCAAAATCCACCACGGATGCCCCATGAATCACTCATGAATCCTGTCAACATGTAACAAATTATATGTGGTAGACCCATAAAATCAATATCAAGTTAAAAGCATTTTTTTTGCTCTCGTGTAAAATAAACTCTGGAAGGGGAGAATGATCCTCACATGTCAATGACAATCTGGTAAAAGGCGGCGGGTGGCGGGGGGGCGCGTAGAGAATAGAGCAAAATCAGAGTTCAATTCGGAAGCCATAAGGAAGTAGGGGAGGGAGCCATGGGAGGGAAAATGTTGGAAACAACATTTTCTGTCCGGTTTGGAGAATGTGGTAGGATTTATATGTTCCACAGTTTATTTATGAGTATGTCACAGTGTACATTATTTAAAAGACTGCATTAGAACAAAGTCAGCTGGTACTCCTAAGCTAATACTCCTGGTGGAAGTTTAAAATTTTACTTGATAATCTGCTTTGAAACCAGAAAGGTGTAAAAGAAGGAGTCACTAACTTCCTAGTTATTCTTAAGTATATATAGAGGGACATTGGACAAAGTTTAGATTTTCTGCAAAGTACTTCAATACATATGTATTAGAAAGGAATGATTATAGTTTAATATAAGGGTTGAGAAACTTTTCATGAAAAGGGCCAAATAGTAAATAATTCAGAATTAATTGGTTGTACACTTCTGTTACAACTATCCCACACTGTTATTATGGCACAAAAGAAGCCACAGATCATACATAAACGGGCGTGTCTATGCCCCAGTCACATTTATTTACAAATAAGCAGTGGGCAGAGCTTGGCTCATGGGTTCTATTCGTAGTTTGTGAACACCTGGTTTAGTATATTACAAATACATCCCAAGAGCATCTCTTACGTTCTTTGGAACCCTCTGGATGGGGAATGCATAAACAAATTTCCTCAGTGGGGATTTCATGTAAGTATTCACACCCTCCCAGCTGCTATGAGTTGTCCATTTGAAACCTACCCAGGAGCCTTGTATGACCTGTGGTTTTATCATGATTCTGAATCATTTTTCCTCTTCCAGAAGTGGTATGCACAGGTGCCCCCAGTTGCATTAGTGTCATCTCTCAGCGGTGAGGAAGAGACACACAGGCACCAGAGAGTGGCATGCAATTTTCCTAAAGCAATCTCAGCAAAATGGTCATTTGTCTATTTTTCTTTTATTTTGTCTTGTCTTTTTTTTTTTTTTTTTTCCTCGGGGGCTTGCTCTGTCACCCAGGCTGTAGTGCAGTGGTGTGATCACATCTCACATCTCACTGCAGCCTCAGCCACCTGGATTCAAGAGATCCATGCCAGCCTCCTGAGGAGCTAGGACTACAGGTGTAAGCCACCACACCCAGCTAATTTTTAAACTTTTTATAGAGACAAAGTCTCACTATATGGCCTAGGCTGGTCGCAAACTCCTGGGCTCAAGTGATCCTCTGCTTTGATCTCTCGAAGAGTTCGGATTACAGGCACTCAGCTAGTCCATTTTTTAATTATATAAGGAACTGCTTGCTTTTATTTATCTTGTAGCTTGGTTTTCATTGTATTTACATGAGTCTAACAGTTACAAAACTACTTCAACTTTTATTTTCTTTTCAATACCTTTCATTTAACTAAGATTTAATAGGAAACAAATTGCTCACTTCTGTTTGCTTGGGACCAACACACGAGACACTCAAACCAGGGGCAGGGCCCTCAGTTAAATAATGGGCGTTAGTTTTGGTGTGTATTGGTTCAGGGTCCTAAGTTACCTAAGTTTTGTAGATAGTTGCTTTACTCCACCAAAGGCTAGGACAACTTGGAGGCTCTGCTTTCTTTGTCTCTATCCATCCCCTTATATCAGTGGCCTGGCCATCCTCTTCTCGTGGCAATGGACAGACACACAGAAAGGCAGGTATGCACACTTGCTATGGGTGAAATTTCCCAGTTTCTCTGTAAACTGAAAAAGTGCAGTGAGAAAAGGAGAAGTCCAAAAGAAAAAGCAGAATGGCACCTATAATACAAAAGCTCTCAGACAATATAGTTGTAAGAGGAACTGACACGAGAATTAAGAATGTGGAATGAATCTGTTAAGCTCGCCATACCTGGGTGCCACTGAAAATACGTTATATACTCCCCAGAGCTTCTCAAAACTGATCTAAACACTTAAATGGTATGGATTTTATTTCAGTAATTGACAATAACAATCTTAAAAATTTTGCACTGGTGATAAATGTATATACAGCATGGCCATAGAGTCTTGAAATATGTATTGTTATTATTTTTTCTGTTTATTTACAGCTTGATTTTGTAGACTAGAATCTCTTTGCTTACATCTACTAATACATGCCAAAAGCACACATTGATGCATTGAATATCAAAGAGAAAAATTATTTGAAGCAACACACCAGATACATTTTCAAGTATTGATAGAAATGCTCTATTAATGTACCGCGTTCATTAAAGTTTTGCACAGAACATTGAACTATACATTTTCTAATGAGATAACACACTGAAGGAATCATATATTATAATATAAATGATCATTTACTAAGTTAATTTATTTCATTCTAGATTTCATGACCTCCTTGCAAAACTTTAAAGAGGGATTTGTCAATATTCACCATATTTATATTTTAAATAGTTAAAAATGGCCCACGAATGAACATGATTAAACTATCAGACAGAAATATTAAATGATATTATAGCTTGAAAGTCAAACTATAGCTCATGATATTTTCAGTTATTCACTTTGTGAAGGACAGTTTATATTCCAACCTAATCTTTTTATTATTTAATAGTTTAATCATACAAATTATGTAATATTAATATGTATAGCCTACATAGATCTTTTTGTCCTGATTTTTAAAAATAATATAAAATTATCTTTAACACAAAATAAACATTTTGTTATAATTCAAAAATCTGGTTCTTGTTTTTTAAAATACATATTTTCATAAAGTTAAGTGAAAAAGACTGATACAAAAATCAAGATTGCAAAATATTTTAGCTTTTTGACATTATAAATTTTATTTTATTAGTAAATAATTTTCCTTTGTAGTCATTGCTACTATTTTGTATATCCTTGACAGCTTCCATTGGTTTCTTCTCTAATTTGCCTGATATTTCTTCTTCAATTGTATGTGGACATAGTTTTATTCAAAGATAGATATAATGTTGTTTTAAGTGGTATATTTAAAGTACAAGTTTATAGATTTCTTTTATTTAAAAATGTACTTGAAATGTTCTAATGTTAATGGTTTTTATTTGCTTTAAAGGGCTTACTAACTCAGATAAATTGTTCTTGTAAAAATTAATTGCTATATACTATATTTTTGATACAAAAAATACAATCAGAATGCCAAAATATGCATTTTGTTTTGTGTGAAAAGTAATTGATACATCTTTTCTAGTATAATCATTTCATTTAAGAATGGTTCTTGAATAATTATCTCTGGCACAGAACTCTGTTCTTCACCTAGATTTATGTTTCCAACTGACTAGATATCTGTGCGGGATGGCTCAGAGAAATCTCCATTCTTAATACAATTAAATAAAACCCTTGACCGTCCTACTCCCTCACGAGCTTGTCCTTCTAGGACTCTCCGACTTTGTCATTGGCACGTCTATTTGCTTTTAATTAATTAATTTTATTTTTTTTAATGTTTTTAACTTGTTTTTGCCAGAAAACTGGGAGGAGTTCTTGACCTTCTCTTTCTCACACCTCCAATTATAGCAATAGCCCAGCTGTTCTCTTCTGCCTGCTTCTTCTCTTCGTCCTTTTCAATCCAGGCTCCGTGTAACAGTCCAAATAGGAAAAATGTACATTTGTCATGTCACTTGTTTGTGTAAAACTCTTCAGTGACATCTGTTATACTTAGGACAAAATCCAAGGACCTTACTGTTTGGGAAGATGCTCTGAACTCATTCCTCTGCTAACTGGACAGCCTCATCTCTCCCTGCAGCCCATGCCCACTCACACATGGTGCTAAATCCATATTGAATTTGCTTTAGCTCCCCAGGGGACTGAACCCTTTTCATAACTGTGGTCTTCCTAAATGCCTGGAATGTTTTCCCACCTCCTTAACCGGCTAACTTTATTCTTGGAACTAAAGGTTACATTTACCTTGAGGAAAAGGCTTCCATTAGAGCTTAATTCAAACAGGTCAGACTCTTGTTTCCGTGGCTGCACTTCTCATCTGCAACTGTATGTTAATTGCTGCGCCACGTGTTGAGTATCTATCTCCGCCATGAGACTGAGGATCAATGAGGACGGGTGACCTGGGCTCTTGATTGGCTGTTGCAGCCCCCGTATGTAAGATCATCATATACGAAGGTAAAATAAAAATTTAGTTAGCGAAGGTGTAAATTGGCTTTTTAAACAGCTACATTGATTAGTGTCCTTTGAATATTTGTTTTTCTGGACAGTCGTTTTTGTCCATTGACTGCTAGAGGTTGGATCTGACCACAATCACAAGGTACACATATTAACACGCAACTGGAATTAATTATATCCCTTAATATCGTATTGGATTTCCAGTCTAGCTAGGTAAGGTCACTGCCGTAGTGAAAAGCAGTGAGGTTCCAGAGGCAAGGCGGTGGGAGCAATATAGCCTGGAGACTTTAGAGTATTTAGAAGCAGTAATTGTCTAGAAAATTTCAAGGTAGTGATAAAACAAACTAAAAGTTGATCCGCTTTTTGTTATCACCATTGCCTGGCAATTTTAAACAGTGTCAATGATTAAATACTCCTCTCAGGGAAGGGAGAGAACTTTTGGTTTCAGTTCTAAACTTACTATAATCAGAGTCAAGTTTTTATACTACAGGTGTATCCTTTAAATTAGAAGAATTACTCATTACGCTTCAATAAAACCTGTTTCCTACTTGAAAATTAAATTAGAGAATTCACTATTGCATAGTTTCTGTTTCGACGGGACTCAGCTATGTGCTTGTGTTTTAGATTAGTTCATAATAGTTTGAAATTGGGCACAGTTGAAGTCTCCAAATAGCACTATGTATTTCTACATTTAAATGATATATTTGAAATAAACAGTGCTAGACAATGATTATAATGGCTACAAAAATAGGAGTTCAGTTGCTTCAGTTCTTCTATTTTATGTGACCACTCAGTTTTTATATGTGTTTTTAAAACTTATGGTGAAACAGAATGCATCATGCAAGGCACTTTCTAAAATATTTTTGTTTGGAAAGTACAAAATGTTATTATTTTTATTTTTATTTTCCTTTAAGTTCTGGGATACATGTGCAGGATTGTTACGGAAGAATACATGTGCCATGGTGGTGTGCTGTACCTATCAACCTGTCATTTAGGTTTTAAGCCCTACATGTATTAGGCATTTCTCCTAATGCTCTCCCTCTCCTTGCCTCCCACCCCCCAACAGGCCACAGTGTGTGATGTTCCCCTCCCTGTGTCCATGTGTTCTCATTGTTCAACTCCCACTTATGAGTGAGAACATGAGGTATTTGGTTTTCTGTTTCTGTGTTAGTTTGCCGAGGACAATGGCTTCCTGCTTCATCCATGTCCCTGCAAAGGACATAATCTCATTCTTCTTTATGGTTGCATAGTATTCCATGGTATACATGTTGGAAAGTACGAATTTTAGTTCATGCCTGAAATATTTTCATAAAATTCAGTATCTTGAACATCAAAATGTTTCCTTTTTACATTATCTTTATTTCATGTTGAAACTAAAGAATCAGTTAAGAAAATGAAAGACTTCATTCACGATCTGATTTAGTGTTTGTCTAAATTGTACCCTTTGCTGATGTCTTAGTTTTATTTAAATCCTTTTACTAGTTATGGGGTAATTATTTTCCCGAGAGTATTACGTATTATTACTTTATCCAAAGAATCAAACTTCAACCTTTTAGGAAGATACAAAAACTATTAAAATAATAGTTGTGGCTTTTTTCCCTTTGTAAATCAATACATTTGCTATTTTAAATGTATAATTAATAACATCTATATGGAATATTATAAAAAAGCACTTACTGCATTTCTTTTCTGATCATTATTTTATAATATAAATTATGTCTTGATGACTACTGAAATTATGAGATATTGAGGAAGAGGTGTTAAGAAGTGATCTATGTTGGTGTCAAATATGCTGGGTATATCACCAGTTCCCTGTTAATTATTTACTGGATATGACAGACAAAATATTGTATGTTCCTAAAATGTTTCCAGATTCTTCCTATGTCCATAGGAATATTCTCTTTCCCGGTACATCTCCAGTGGCTGCGTGGCTAGTTGTAGTCATAAAGCTTGGGGAAAAGTAAGGTCATCACTTTCAAGTTTCTTCCCTTCATCCTGTTTTTGTTTGCAGCTGGATAAATACAGAGGACCCATGAGAGGACACCACAGTGCCCTTGGGAGTCAGTGAAGACGATGTGCAGTTGATCTCCTGCCAGCCTAAGATACCCTTGGAGCCTAAGTGAGAAACAAATCTTCATTGGGTGAAGCCATTGAAATTTAAGAGTTGATGTGTTACTGAAGCTTAGCTTGCCTGACCTGACCAATATATCTACCTCTAAATAAATAAGACACTTTGGGAATGAGGGAGCAAGAGCGGTAAGTGTGGACTTTAAGAACAGTTTCCTGATGAAGTGGGATTTTTTATGAGCTTGGAGGAAGGAGTGGCAGTCAACCGGCTCTTGAATATTCTCAATACATGCCTCACACTTTCATACCATAGAGCATGACTCAGATTTTTCCTGAATCCTGACATGCCTTTTCCTATACTTAAACATGAATGCCCAGAACTTAAGTAACACCTTCTTAGAAAGCCTTTCCTGAACTCATACTCATTCTTTTTAGTCTAGACTCCTGTGTCACCTTCATCTTTATGAAACTTATTTTATGTGTTTTTAATGGTTGGCTCTTTACACTATTGTCTCCCTATCTAGCTTTTGATTCCCTTAAGGTTGAAGATCATATCTTTGTATCTTTCTATGCCCCACAGCACTTAAGAAAACATTTGTACATGACCATTTCATCATTTATTTACAAACACAAATGTGTATTACCTATGAGTCACAGTCCGTAATGGGTCTGGGGATCAATACATGTGTGTCTAATTGAATTAAGATTCGTTAGGGAGAGACGGAAAGGCATCCTGGGCTGATGAAAGCTTTTTGAGTAAAGGAGGACATTGCACAAGGACAAAGACATGCTTTTCCAGGAAGTTCAGGTCCACTTGGAGTTGTAGTAGAAAGTCAATACAGAGAGACCAGGTTGGTGGAAAGTCTTGGGTGCCAAGCTAAGTGGAAAATACTTAAGTTCTTAAAGAGAAATCAACTAAGCTCAATAGTCTAAATTTTGGCCACAGAAAACCTATTGCAATTGAACACATAAAGCAAGTAATTTGATTCTGCTTTATTGTAGAGTACGTGAAAAATGTATGGTGTCTTACCTCAAACCATTACTCAATGTCAGGGCAGAAGTACCATTGATCAAACCTATAGTCAGCTGCTAATTCATGAGTTTTTTTGTTTTTGTTTTTCCTATGACTTCCTAGCTTTCCAGATTGGGTAAAATGATATCTTCAGACTTTAAAGAATACTGGAATTAAAAACACATTAATTTTCCACCCATTAGGGTGATGTGTGCCCTGCAGGTGGACTATAAGGAATTCCCTGGCTTGGTGCCTGATAGCTTTGCATAGCAGGGGATTCCACTTAACACCCTGCCATGACCCTCTGCTGGTATGCTTGGCTGCCTTAATCTTGGTATATTTCAAGTTGAATGGCCATGTCAGTCCAAGATGCTCCACTGGAAATATAATATGTGCACTGTAGAAAGCTATGTCAGTTTTGCTGGTACTGAGTGGCTTCAAATTCAAACCTAGCTGTTGTAAACACAACAGCTAACAGACAACTGTGATTTAATTGAACATGCTAATATCATGGTCATTTTGAAACAATGGTCAAGTGTAAATATTTTAAAGAAAAGGGTTTCTTAAGGTAGTGTGAGTAGTTTCAAAGTGTAAATTATATGGCATATAATTTTTAGCAAATATATAATGGATAGCATGTATCTATACAAAATTAAAATATTTAAGAAGAACCTTTATTTATGTCCATTGGAATTTCATTGAGAAAACAGATCATCATGCTTTAAGATAATGATTTATCAATCTATAGCACAAAGAAAATACAAAATTTCATGCGGTGATGCTAATAAAATCTGATTCTTCAATCCTCACCAAACTTGTTTCCTTGAGGCAAAATGAAGCTTCTGCTTGCAATGTTCTGCCTAACTTACAGGTAAATTCTGGGATCAAATAATTTTATAAAAATATTAAAATACATGTATTAAGGGTTTCTGTTTTTCACTAGAAAGTACTATATAAATGGGTAGGCAAGAATATGTCCTGCAACACTAGCGTTTAAATCTCTGAGATCAGGAACTGTATACTCAATTCAGGGCATTCTGTTTTGTAACAAGTATTATGATTAACTTGAATTTAGTTAAGTATGTCTTTTTTTCTAAAGAAATCAAAGCATTTACTGTTGTATTTATTAACGTAATACTCTTTTGAAATAAACCAAGAGATTTACTGTATACCATAACTGGTAAAATTTAACCCAACCAAGTTAATATGGCTTGCCCACATCAAGAGTTATAGGACAAATAACATCATACTCCTCTTCTTCACTAAAATGCACCGCTAGAAAGACTGTAGTTTTTATAACATAATTTGCATGTGGAATTTGCATTTTGCCACATGCCATATGTGTTTCTTCTCTTCATATGTGTTAAGACCTTCTATCTTAAAACACGTCTTTCAGCTACACTCTTTTGAAACCCAATGGATTATTACCTGTTGAAATTCCAGGATCATCAGCTCACCGACTACATTTCTGTATTACTCTTTAAGTGACAGTAACATTCAGCCTAGTTGCCCCTACAAGTTTGAAAGCCAAATAACTCTTTCTACTGAGCACTTTAGGACACCCTTTAGAGACATGTTACACTTTAGAGACATAAGCCTGTGGCTTCTTGAAGGCTCTTCCACAAAAGGCAGTTGTTTGGTTTTGAAGGGACACATGATACAAGGGCTGAGAGGACATCACTCCATTTCTTATATCATTAACCCAAAGTCCTCCCACAGGAACATACAAGACCTTGACATCCTGGCTTTTCAGGCAGTGGGGGGACCAAACATTTGATTTCATTCAGCTTATCCATCCTGGCTTTTCAGGCAGTGGGGGGACCAAAACATTTGATTTCATTCAGCTTATCTATCTATCTATCTATCTATCTATCTATCTATCTATCTATCTATCATCTTCTATAAAATTATAGGATGAAAGTGAAATGATTGGATGTGTTTTTCTATGGATTCAACGTCCTCTAGAGAAAATGTCGTCAGTTGGTCCTGTTTGCTAAATGCCAGTAGTAAAGCTTACATTTATTGCAGTCAAAGTATGCAGTCATACATAAGCAGGAAGTGGGTAATACCACAAGCTGGCTGTGAGTGCCTACATTTTAAAACCAGGAATGCTGTACTTATCAAGGCAGTCCTGCTTCTTTGGTGAAGATGAGACACTCAAATGTCAGTTAAGGTCTTGACACTAGAATTCCTTAACTCCAAATCTCAGTCCCACAGTGATCCCAACTGTATTGTTCTCTTTTATTAATCTTGACCTGAGTTCTGCCTTTTACATTAGCTCACTTATACTTTTATTTCTCTTCTTTGAGTAGCTGGCCCCTTGCCATACCTGTCCAAATTAGTTCGCGACTTGGTTTTAGTATTCTACGCTTGGCTACCCAGCTTCATTCCTGACCAGTCACATTTGATCTGTTTCTCTTGGCATCAGTTCCAGTGAGAAAAAAATAAAATAAAATAGAGAGGCATTTCTCCATTAAGAAAATAAGATTTACAAAGAAGAGTTTAACAATTTATGTAAAGGAAGTTTATGTTATTACCCAAGATTATTTGTGATGAGGGTTGAGATAAAACAGTTCTAAAATTTTGCTCAAAGTGTAAAATATTTCTATCTTGGGAGGCACTAAAAACTGAATATAAGGTTTTCTGATTCCGGAGCCTTACCTATTTATTGATAATATGCATAACTACATATATATATATATTCAATTGCTTATTTTTAAAATATTTATTGAGCACCTTACATATGCAAGGCACTATGGACAAAACTTAAATGCAATGATCTTACCCTTGGATTGGATTTCTTTTTGTGCAGAGGATATCATACCATATGAAAGGCCTTAAAATGTACAGAAGAGATAACTTTTTATTATAGAGCATATATAAACTCGTCAAGAATATAGAATTAATGACTAAGTTATGAGGGGCGCTCTGTCGATGATCAGAGTCATGGGTATCCAGGATGAGCGAGAAAGGATAGAACCTCCAGCTCGCAGAAGCCCACATCTGAGGGCAGGCACGCCATCCGCAGTACACTGCCATGAGAACCCCAGCTGAATGGAGTGACAGACTGACAGTGCGTGGAGCAGTCTCTCGAAATTCCTTCTGTGAAAACTGAATGGATCTAAAACATCCTCACATGTAGGGTTGTGGGCGCCAAGCCAATGAGTTGCTCATGGGGCAACGTTCTCAATTTAAAGCATGACAGCACAGCGAATGCGTCTAAGTTCTTTATGCTAAAGACATCATGGATGTGAACGATCCGCAAAGAAATCCTAAGAACGAGGTTCCACAGAGACTTGAAAATGAACTTTGAAAATGAACTGTATGAACACTAAGGAGCAGGAAGGCCCTTATGTACCTTGTATTTCTCAATGTGAACCAGCCTGTGGGGTCAACATGGCATCAAAGAGTGGCTTGGGGGCTCGTCTCTCTATTCTGCTGGAATTCTAACCTTTTCAAATGATTTGGGAACATCTTCAGGGCATGTGACTGCAGAAGGTCCCTTCAGTACTCTTAAAGTTACCCCTTTCATTTTCCACTTTGACTTTATCATTTCTCATTGTTATCTCTGAATTATCACTGTAGCGTCTGCTTTTGATTCTGAAGTCAGAATCAGAAGTTGGCCACTGATATCTGCCAGTTATGCCTTCGCCACTGTCCAACAAAAGAGGCACAATTGCCAATGCCCAGTCTAATGATGGCTGCTGCTGTCCAAATGGAGTTGCTGATGCCAGCTGAGAGTTGTTCTGAGTCTTTGCTTGTTTGATATCCAGATCTCTCCGGCCGATGCCAGAATGGTTGCTGCTCAAATCACAGGCATTGTCTCCTGTTATTACAGACACATCTATCACTTCTGCAGCCAATGTTGCAATGTTCCAAGGATATTGTTGTAAGTCACCTCTCTCAGTTTTTACTCTTTTTTTGTGGTAGGTCGAGTGATGTTCCCAAGGTTTTTGGGTCCTGATTCCTTGAGCCTGTAAATGTTACTGTCTTTGGAAAAACGGTCTTTGCAAATATAATGAAGTTAAGATCTTGAAATAGGAAGATGATCTTGGATTATGCAGGAAGGCATGAATGCTATTTTCTAGCCTCCTTAGAAGAGAGAGGCAGGGGGTACTTGACACACAGAAGAGGCCATGTGAAGAGGAGGCAGAGCCTGCCAGCAGCTGCCAGGAGCCAGAAGAGGCAAGATATGGATTCTCCCTGAGAGCCTCCGGAAGGCGTGCCATCCTATGGATACTTTCATTTCAGCCCGGAGGTACTGATTGTGGACTTCTAGTCTCCAAACTGAGAAAAGATAGTTTTCTGGTCTATGTTTTAAGCCACCAAGTGTGTACTGATTTGTTACAGCAGTTACAGAAAACTAGTATTCTAAACTCTACACACAGTCACCTAGGCATGGATTCCTATGGCCAGAAATGGGGAGAAGACATATTTGATTACAGATGGAATGTTTGGTGAACCCAGGTGTCAGGCTATAAAAGGGGAGACATTTTCTGCTTCTTTTGTGAACAGAAAGTTATTCTGGGATTGAACTTGAGCCTAATTACAACATGATGCAAACTTGGAAACTTTTCAAAGAGTATCACCAAATATTAATGATAGGCATCAAGTTTGGGTACATACAATCTTATGTTTTACTGTCTCAAAAATAACCTCTAGTAATTCAGATGTAAATTATGAGAAAAGTAAACAAGCAATGCATATACATAAATGTTGTTTGACACTGATTTGGAAATTGTGATTATCACTGTTGGCCTGGAAATGTTTATTTTAAACATAGGAATGATACATTGTTTGTTTAAAAAAAAAACAAAAAACAAAAAAAAGTCTAAGAAACAAACCCCGAAAACAGTCTCAATTCTACCTGAGGAGAATATCATTGTCATCAATCTATATCGCAAATTCACCGCAGTGCTGGGCACTGTGGGCAGGACACAGAGGACAAGGCCTTTGTCTTCAAGCACTTTGTCTAAATGAATACAATTTAGAGATACATGAAGTGTTTTAAAAGGGCAAAAAATTAATAAAAGAATAATAAAAGAAATTTTAAAATGAGATGAGTTATTCTCCTGCAAGAATAATGGTCCTCTGCAATACGAAGGCCTGCCAATGCCTGGAGTGAGAGCTGGCTTAGAAATGAACATTGCCTGGCTGGAGTGTAGAGTAGGATCAGTGGTCTTATCTTCACTGTGTGTCTGCTGTGAAGGAATTCTTCTGTAAGAGTAGTCTGGACAGATTTCACCCTTAATTGACATTGGCCATGAGACATAGTTATTTTGAGAATCCCCTCCAGAATGTCTGGATAGTAAATGGAAGGCTTTCTGGGTGTGGTGCCAAACTCTGGATAAAGAGATGTGTTATCTAGACCTGGAGTACTGTCCCCTGGTACCCAGTGTAGAGGCTGAGCTCTGAAGAGACAGGTTTTCACCCTGGGAGCCTCAGGGAGAGACATAAATGGGCTCAAACCTGGTTCTATGGACTGATTTATGTTATATGAGGTTAGTTAGGGTCGCCAAGTGTGGTCGGGATAATTTTGTTCTAATGCTCGTAATTTTGTTCTGATGCTAATGCCTGTCTGTTTAGGAGTCAAATACATTGATCCATTAAGGAGAAACTCTTTGAGGTTCCTATGCTAAAATAAAAATAATGTGGAGCTATAGATTTTCACAAATAATCAGGAAAGGGAGTGGCTGGAGGAAAATTATTGCGACAAAATATTGACTGCATATTTTATGCTGAGTAGATGACAACAATGAGACGGTGCTGTAGGGTCCATGACACTCAGAAGGGAAGAATTAACCTTCAGGAAATATCATTAATTCCGCACTAGAATTAGCAGCAGAAAAGTATCAGGGAGAGACTGTGAGGAATTACGAGACTGGAAATGGCTAGGATTTGATTGTTGTCCATATATTCTGAATGCTATGTCATAGATACAGTAGTGTACAGTGGAGTTGATTACCCTTTAATAGGACTTTCTTCTATCTCATGCTTGCAAATGAGAAATGACTGCCTACGAGATCCTAAGGAAAAACTAACTGGAATTTCTGTGTTGATCCTTGACTTAAGAGAAAGTTAGCAGCCTCTTAGCAGCATCTGGATTCTTTGGTCCCTGGTTAACCTTGCCAGAGAGGAGACTTACCTAGATTGGTAAGACTCCCAGGGAAATGGGTGAAAATACCCATAATCAAAATGAAATAGTTTATTTTCTGTGATCAGTTTATTCTAGGCTGACCATAGTAAAGGAAATCATCCCTGGGGAGCTCATGAAGAAACTTGCAATTTCCCCCTCTTGTCCCCAGGGAACTCCTCACTTTTCAGCAGTTGGGAATGTAACTCATTTAAAAATGTGAGCAATGTAGGCATCAAACTGTGGTTCCGAGAAACTCAAAAGTGGTGAATGTCTTGTTTAATTTCCTACTAGGCACATAAAAGCCAATCTTCCTACAGGCACACCGCATCCAAAAAACCTAACATCTTGTGATGAAAAGCTAGCAAAGCTTCTCCTTAAAAAATTTCATTAAGTCCGTGAAACCTGGGTAAATGCTTAGAATGGGGAGCAGGGAATTTTAGAGACTTCACAGCATGAGGAGGCTCCAAGCCATTTATTGCAACAGTTGTATCTAAGTAAGTGAAAGAGAAATATTTGTCATTTTCTCCACTTAAAAGATGTTAACTTACACCCACTGTGTATCAAAGCCACGGCATATTAAATATGTACAGAACTCTCACTGAACGTGAAAAACATGGGCAGAGTTTATGTAAGTCTCAACATCTGAGAGACACTATTCAAGTTCCTCTTTGGTCAGCTTTGGAGAAGATTTTAGGACAAATATAAGAATTCATGATTATTTCCAGTTACTTCCTGCTTAATGAGTAAGAGAAAAAGACAAAACCAAAAGCTGTTTTTATGTTGGAGAATGAGTAAGAGTGATCTTCCTAGAGCACAGACTAAATTGTTCATGTTTGAAATCTCAGTTTCCTCTTCTAATTTAGTCTTACTTAAATCATTTTAAAATTATCTTAGCTCATGCCTTGATCATTCACTATTCCGCTAAATATTTCCTGAGTATCTACCATGTACCAGATGCTAATCAGATGCTGTCTTTGGCACAAGGGATATTAAGGTGAATGTAATGAAGAAACTGCCTTCAAGGGAGGCGCGCTCACTCCTAGGAGAGACAAAGTGATTACGAGTCCACGTGGCAGATACTGGAGATGGAGGTGGAAACCGTTGAGAAAGCACGCATCTGTGCTGGATGTGCAAGGGAGAACGCGGCTTCGTAAAGGGGAAACGTTTTTAGATAAACCCTGAGCATTGTTTACAATGTAGTGAAGTCCATTAAGAGCAGCAGGAATCACACACGTAAGGAAGATGAGCATATTTGTGACTACATGTCTGTGAGATCTGTTTGGAATGACAGTCTGTGTGTAAGAATGACAGTGGGGATTATAGATCACCAGACAGAATCAGATGAAGGACTTTGTATGAAGTGCTAAGAAATGGTTACTCTGTTGGACTGACAGATTCTTAGAAGGCTATTGAGATAAATAAGGTTCCAGATGACGAGAATCTGGAATTTAGGATTTGCAAGGAAGGACTTGACAGTGATTTAATCATTCTGGTCCTCATGTCTTCAACTGGAAAATGGATACAGCAATGTTTTCCTTTTATGACAGATTAAATGAGTTAATGTTTGTAGTATGCTAAAACTCCTGCACAGTACCTCACAGTCACCTCCCAATTTTCTTTTGTCTTTTCACTTCCAGTCATCTGCAGCTCAAGTCACATTATTCTCTAAAAGCTTGACTTGATTTTGTTTTCCTAATTTCTAGTTCTGTGGCACAGAAGTGGTGGACATTTGGCACACAAATACATAGTTGATGATTGGTTGACTATTGCTTGCTCTATACCTATGCTGAAAATAATATCCAGTAAGGTGGTTTAAGAATGTATGCAAAAGTCATTGTAGAAAATTGAAAAAAGGGCAAGTAGCACATGTTGACATCCAGAGATATATAAATAAAGGTAAGTGAAGCTTAAGTCATATTATAATCCAACATTAGGTATTGGTAGGAATTTTTAAAAAGGCATCTCAGAAAATATAATTGCTTTCCATGGGGAGTACTGTTATGTAAGCTCATGTGGACTTACTTGATATCTGAGACCTGAAATTTCCTGTCTTCTGTACATTTCCTACTATTTTCCTTTCCTCAGAAGAAAAGCCAGAATCAAGGTTGACCTCAGAAGCCAGGCAGTCCTCACCTGAGCTGGGTACCAGCCACATGGCCACTGACAAGTGGTATTGCAACATTCTATGCAATGGGTAAATTATGAAATTTATTCTTAACAGCAAACACTTATTTCAGTGAATTGACTTTAATTAAATTTAATGTCAATTAAATTTAATGCGATTTTCATTCAATTTTTCTAAGTACAATATGTATATTTTGATATAAATCCTAAATTTAATGAATGTATGTATATCTTTACTTAATTAAAAGATTATTTTTTAAATAGAAATAGATGAGTGCTGTAAAAGTCTGTGTTGCTTTTGGAACAAGTTTTTGCCTCCATATTTTAAAAAGAATTCCAGGCATGGCAAAGAACATTCTCCCAAAGGAGGTTGGGAACGTGCTGGCCAGTTTCCTGTTATCATTGTTGGGCTGTAAAAGCTAGCACTTTGCCCAATACTTCATTTGTGTTTCTTTATTTATGACTCATAGATTGTTTACTTCTTATAGTTCTTCCCATTTTATGAACGTTTTTTAAAGTTCATAGCATCACCTGATCACACTGACATTTATGGCAAATAACGAAATTCCTTTTAAAACTCATTAGGTGAGAAACACAGATTTTCAACCCCTCAGTTGAACGGAAGCTATTCTCACAGTGTCCTGCCATGCCCCTGCCTCATTCGAGGGTTTACAGTGATCGTCTTCCAGAGTTTGAGATGCAAATTGTGTAGCTCCGTCCCAGGGCCACACCAATCCTATTTCTACTGCATAGTTTCTTTTCCTGAAATCTAAGCTCTGGGACTCAAGGAAAACAACAGACTTGGGGAAGGGCTTCTCACAAATTCCACAAGGCCCATTTTCACTTGGGGAGGTGGTAAGGGGGAAGACCATCAGGCTTCAACTGCACATAGTTTCATGGACAATTATTTGAAGAAAGAAGAATGGAAGGGAAAGAAGACAGAAAGTGACCTTCTAGACCTTGGTGAGGCAGGCAGAACCTTCTGAGTCCAGGGGTGTGTCTGTCTTTCCCTCCTTTTCACTAATAAAGGAATTATGGTCTCACAACTAGATGAATTAGAAAGTTATTTTTTTGAACTTCCTCCTCCAGAGTAACTTCCAAAATGGCATCTTTTTTTTTTTTTCCCTCCAGCAAGTGCTCAACAGTTGTATTTGGTAGAAACAATGTAAGTATCAGAATGGAATCTTAAAAATAATAAGAAGGATCTGGAAAACAAGCTGGTAGAGTAATTATTTTTCTTTGTGTACTCTATAGTCTCTCTGGAATTGCATTTTTTAAAAAGTGCAAATCTCAAAAGAAAAATAAAACAACAGTTTCATTGGATGATTATGTATTCAATCATAAAAATCTCAGGTCTCAAGGGCCTCTAGAAAAGGACAAGGAGGTCTAAATCTTCAGTAGAATGGAAGAAACCATTGCTAGAAGCCAAACAGAGACTCTGGTGACCCAAGCGATCTTAGCAGATTCTGCAAGTATTTCCTGAACAATTTTTAGGGGCCCCACTCAGTGCTAGATCCTGGGGATGCAAACATTAAAAGACAAGGTGTCAAGGAGCGCTCCTGAAAAAATACCTGGTCTATTATTACTGATAAATACAGTGTGATATACGAGAAACAGAGCCATAGGTGAGGCACACATGTAGAGAAGTCTTGACTTAAGTGCAATTGTTAAGTATAGAACAAAGGAGCCGTGGTCACTTTTCAGGATTTTAATGCTGCCCAGTCTACACAGACAAGTTGAGGTTTTCATTTAGTGACACTTCCTTTATTTACAGAAGGTTTGGTGACACTGAGGTTTGGTGACACTGACCCCCCTTTTTTTTTTTCTGCAGATGATTCTTATGCTGGTTAGACTATTAACAGCAAACTTTGACATGGAATTTACTGTTCTAAGCACATTATTGTATTAGCTCACTTACCTTTACAAGCTATATGGTAAATCTCTTTTATTAACCATTTTAAAAATGAGAAAACTGATACACAAAGAAAGTAAATAACATCAAATAAAGTGACCTGGCCAGATTTAAAGCACAGATGGACCCTTCGGCTACTACTCTATGGTATTTTGATTCCTCAATAACTGCTTGAAAAAGCTGGAAGTCACTTGAGGCCTTCATTTATGTCCTACACAAAAAATAAATGTGCCGCCCTTCTAAGAATAAACTATTGGCCTATTGCCCATTGTTTTGCTGAATATATTTTTAGCAATTGTTCAGACAATGATTTTTTTTTAACCCACTGACCTATTTATATCTTCTCAGATACCCTTGTGATCAAATTTAGAATCCATCCATCCATCCAGATTATGGAACAAACTCCACTCTTGTAGGAATTCGGTACATGATTTTGGATTAAATAACATGAGAATTCAAACAATTACATTAGGTTTAGTCAAAAACAATATGTTTTTATTTGCAGGGCAAAATTAACTTTTCTGAAAAATTTAAACATCGTTTCCGTAATGTTTAGCTGTGTTTAAGATAGCTGAAGTCATGTACTAAACTGAAAGAACAAGGCTGGAAGAGGTAAAAATTGTTCCACAGTTATTTAGAAAATACCAATTTTTATATTAGTGAAAATGCAAAGCAGCAGGCATATTTTTGTGATACGTTTATTGAATTTCATCTCCAATCTATCTGACTCTCTAACATACTCGATGTATTAGAATCCAAAAAACAAAAATAAGTAATTGAAGCACACATTTGTTTTACTAACCCCCCTTTGTCTGTGGAACACATCCCCTCTTGCAGTTCTGGTAACTGGAGTGCACTGATGTGGGGCAAACAGGAGATCAACAGTACCTGCCAGCCTGACAGAAGCAGAGATTTATACCAGAAAGCTAATCTCTAACTTCCATTTCAGCGGTGGATGAATACTGCCTTACAACATTCATTGTTTTCATTTAGCATTGTTTTCATTTTCTTTTTCCAAAGAGGCCAAAGTTATTTAAAAGTGTTTCTCACATGTTTTCCAAACTCTAAGCCTATATAAGTGAATGTACAATATTTAAAGAGGTGCAATGGAAAAAAAAAAGCACTTCGCTGGGAAAAACCAGGTGCACTTGGTGTAAGATCAGAGAGAGAGGAATGCTTTAGGTAAAGGAGGAAGAGAAGAGAGGGCCGAGAAATGCAGACCCGGGTATGGCTTTTGACTGGTGGACAAGGAAGGCAGTGAGTAGATAATCAAAGTAGATAGGACCTCACAGAAGTGTAAGGTCACCAATATAACACAGAAACAGAAAGAAGCTGGGCATTCCGGAGGACCTGCAAGGCAAGGGATAAGTGGATGTTATTGTGATACTGTGGAGAATAGACAACCAATGACCTCTGTTATAGACTGAATGCCTGTGTCTTCCCAAAATTTCTATGTTAAACTCTTAACCCCACAATGTGATGGTATTAGGAGGTCGCTAGATCGTGACAGTGTAGTCCTCATGAATGGCATTAGTGCCCTCTTCAGAAGAAATGTCAGAGCTTGCTCTCTGTTGCCCCTCTTTACTCTGTGAGAAGACAGTGAGAAGAAGCTGTCTACAAACCAGGAAAATGGCCTCACGAGACAGTGAATGTGTCCGCATCATAATATTGGGCTTCTTAGTCATTACAACTGAGAAATAAATTTCCGTAGCCTGGGTCACACAGTCTAGATAATGTGTTCTAGCAGCCCGAAGTGACTGAGACAGCCCTCCCTTGTCCGTGGCCCAAAACACACACACAGACACATGCTTTGGCATTTCATAAGACTCTGAAATCAAAACATTATTGTATTAAGCTCAAACTTAAATTGATGCCATAGAAAACTCAGAATGAAATATGCTTGCACATCTGTGATTTTGGACCGAGATTCACAGCCTTCGCGGGATATTTTAATATTCCAGGTCTTTAAAGGTGATGAGTGAGAGCAATTTAGCTATCATTTATCAGCATTTAGGTTATCTGGAGCAAGGTTTTAATTTTAGAGTATTACATAACCTACCATTGAATTCTGATCTATCTAAAATGTCTTAGGTATTTTAGTATTAAAGCAATATGTAATTTAGCAGTTAAGAGTATGACAATCTAATTTTACAATATATTTAAATACAAATGTCAATGAATCTGAATTAATTTCATCCATTCCTATTAATATGGGTGAGTTGTAGATTATTTGCTTTGATGTGTTAAGTCCTGTTGAGAACACACTGTTTCCTTCCCTCAGAAGGGCATCTTTAAAATAATAATAAGAATCTGGAAAACAATCTGGTAGAGAAATTCTTTCTCTTTGTGTTCGCTAGAGTCTCTTTGAAATTCCATTTTTGTAAACTGCAAATCTCAAAATAAAAGAAATAAAAAACAAGTTTCATTGGATGATTATGTATTCAATCTTAAAAGTCTCAGCTCTCAAGAGCCTCAAGAAAATGGCAAGGAGATCTAGATCTTCAGTAGAATGGAAGAAACCATTGCTGGAAGCCAAACAGAAACTCTGGTGACCCAAGCGATCTTAGCAGATTCTGCAAGTATTTCTTGAACAATTTTTAGGGGCCCCACTCAGTGCTAGATCCTGGGGATGCAAACATTAAAAGGTACAGTGTCAAGGAGAGGTCCTGAAAAAATACCTAGTGTATTATGACTGATAAATATACAGTGTAAATTTATTTAGCAGTACTACATATTTGAGTATCGTTAAGTAGATAAAACATGTTTAAGAAGAGTAACACTATTGAGTGATGGTATTCATAGCAATGCACACATTCAATGTGAAATGAGAAAAGTAACTGGAAAACGTAAGGTAGATTACCCATTTCCCAGAAGAAACCTTAAAAGGAATAAGTATTTTTGCAGGTGAATATTCAAAGAAAAAGAAAACTGAGACATAAAGCATGGTGAGTATCGGCAACCACTGGGTACTTGGTCACGTAGAATGAAAGAGAAGCAGGCCTGGCAGGGCCCCCTGCACATTCCTTATTACTGCTGCCCGGCTGTGTTTGCTGACTCTCAGCAGATGTACCGGCTTTTCTCATGGGAGTTGTTGAGTCCTAATGAAGTAACATCATCATCACCAAGTAACAATGCCCAACCTCTGCCAGATCTGACGAGAAAAGACAAAGGCATGGTAGTAATAGAGATCTTGGACAATATGCAGAGAAGGCAGATAAAAAGTGTGAATATCTGGGGATACGCTGTGCTTTATCTCTATTGAACAAGCCAGAATATTCTTCATAGGCAATGACGCTAGGGCTCAAACGCCGTTGATGGAAATCCTGTGGCTCCGCTTCAGGAGCAGAAAGAAGGTGCTTCTAAATGCTTCTCCCTTTCTTTGCTTTTCTGTTGTTTTTAGTCTGACTAGTGTAATAGAAGCCATCAAAATGTAAAAGAAGCAAACCTTTAGACCTCACACCATCATGTGGCTGCATTTACAGGAAATGGCAATATCCCAATCACTAAAAGGTAGACTCTGTCCCTACCTTGGCATTCAGGGAAGAAGCACTTAACAACAAGCTGAAAATAGCAAAAAAACATTTCCACCTGAAAATCCCCCATGCAATAAACTACAACACAAACACGAAAGCTTCTCTTGTCTTCAAAAGTGTCTTAATGTCCTTAAAAGTAAAGTAAAATTAGTGCAATATCTATACTCCGATAGTTTTTGCCTAAACAGCTATGGAACTAATTAGACTGTGTTGTCTAATCTGCCTTAGAAAGGTAAGGCCCTGTTAATTATGAGTCATGGAAAAAGTGAATATTCTCTATATGCACATTTTAAAAATATTAACTTTAAGGTGAAGGCTATTTGTTCACAAGTTATACTGTGCTTGTATATCTATCTTAGTTTCCACTTCAACTTGATTTTATCAATTAAACTTGTGATCTGAATAGCACTTAGCACAAATTTTGGAAAAAATAAAGTGCAGCTACTCTTGCTAACACTCTACAGCTCTGTTCACACACACAGATACTTAACTCATTACTATTTAAAGGAAATTCCTCTAAGCAAGAATTTCCAATTAGGTTATAGGCCAGATTTTAGCTGCTGGACATCCATGATTACATCTTCTTCCAAAACAGTGTGGAAATTCTCACAATTCCTTCTTTTTAAAATCCTGGCAATTGGATAGGAAACAGCTACAAATTAGGAAAGCGAAGTACTGCTCTTTAAAATCAGAAGACTTGGATCCTTAAGAGTAGATTGATCAAGGTTAGGTGAGTGATTTAACTTATAAAAACAGGCGTCTAAAACACACTTTCTTGTCCTTCTTTAAAAAATGCTTTTTGATGTAATATTTTCCTCCATAGAGAGGGCATATATACCTAAGTATTACAGAGGCTATTTACAAAGACACAAGTACATTTTTTAAGCATTGCGATTTGTATTTTAAAAGTCTAGTTTATAAAATTGAAAGTACCATTCATATGGTCTAAACAAAATCTTACTGTATTTGGACAAAATAACTCAGTGAACTGCATGCTACAGTACTACCTATTATATATTTCACTTTATTTATTTTTTGAGAAGGAGACTTACTTTTCAGGGTTTTTAAATTGATATACAATAGTTGTGTATATTTTGAGGATACATGGGATATTTCAATATCTGTATGCACTGTGTAATGATCAAATCAAAGTAATTGGACTATGCATCACTTCAAACATTTCTCTTTTGTGCTGAGAACATTTTAATTCTTCTCTTTTAGGGGTTTTGAAATATACAGTAAATTATTGTAAACTGTAATTTCCCTACCTACTGCAAATACTGGGACTTATTCCTTCTAGCTTCCTGTATTTTTGTACCCCTTAACCAACTTATCTTCTTCTCCCCTTCCTCATTACTTTCTCAGCCCCTGTAACCACCATTTGACTCTCTACCTTCGTGAGTGACATGGTTTGGTTATGTCCCCGCCAAATCTCATGTGGAATTATAGTTCCCATAATTCCCTCGTGTGGTTGGAGAGACTCAGTGGGAGATAATTCAACTATGGGCGTGGTTTCTTAACCCCATACTGTTCTCGCGGTAGTGAATAAGGCTCATAGCTGACGGTTTTATAGGGGGAAACCCCTTTTGCTTGGCAGTCACTCTTCTCTTGTGTGCAACCACGTAAGACTGTGTCTTTCACCTTCCGCCATGATTGTGAGGCCTCCCCAGCCACGTGGAATTGTAAGTCCATTAAACCTTTTACTTTTGTAAACTGCCTAGTCTTGGGCATGTCTTTATCAGCAGTGTGAAAACGGACTAATACAAAGAGATCCATTTTTTTAGCTCCCATATGAGAGTGAGAACATGTGATACTCATCTTTCTATGTCTGGCTTATTTCACTTAACACAGTGACCTACAGTTTCATCCACGTTGCTACAAATGACATACTTTATTCTTTTCGTGGCTAAGTAATATTCCATTGTATATGTGTACACGTTTTCTTTATCCATTGATTTGTTGATGGACAGTTAAGTTGATTCCATATCTTGACAACTGTGAACAATGCTGCTGGGGGTACATATATCTCTTCAAAATACTAATTTCCTTTCTTCTGAATTTATACACAACAATGTGATTGATGAATTATGTTAGCTTTATTTTTTGTTTTTTGAGGAACCTCCATACTGCTTTTCCTAATGGCTGCAGTACTTCACATTTTCACCAACTGTGTAAAAGTGTTTCCCTTTCTTGGGATCCTCAACAGAATTTATTTTTGGTCTTTTTGATACTACTCATTCTAACTGGAGTAAGATGGTATCTCACTATGTTTGTGGTTTGCATTTCCTTGACTCACTGATATTGAGCATTTTTTCATATAGTTGTTGGTCATTTGTATGTCTTCTTTTGAGAAATTTCTATTCAGGTCTTTTGCCCACATTGTAATTAGATTGTTTTTTGCTGTTGAGCAGTTTGAATTCCTTATGCATTCTGATTATGAATCCCTAGTTAAATACATAGTTCACAAACATTTTCTCCCATTCTGTGGGTTGTCTCTTTGTTGTTTCCTTTGCCATGCAGAAGCTTTTTGGATTGATGTAATCCAGTTTGTGTATTTTTGCAATCGTTGCCTGTGCTGTTGATTTCTTATCCCAGAAAATCTTGCCAAAATCAGTGTCCCATAACATTTCCCCAGTGTTTTCTTCTAGTAGTTTCATAGTTTCAGGTCTTCCGTTTAAGCCTTTCATCTATTTTGAATCAATTTTTGTATATGGTGAAAGATGGGCATCTAGTTTCATTCTTCTACATACGAATATCCAGTTTTCCCAGCACCATTTGTTACAAATTGTCCTGTCCCCACTGTATATCCTCAGCACCTTTGTCAAAAATGAATGTCACATGGATTTATTTCTGGGCTCTCTATGCTATTCCATTGGTCTATAATTTAATTAGCCTGAAAATGGAAAGTTATGGAGGATCCTTCTCTTTCTCCATGTTTCCTTAATGAGAAAATATGGAAAAAAATAATGCAAGGTAAGTACCAGGATGGGGGTAGTTTCATTTTAAAATAGTAAGGTTGAATAAAAGTTTATACCAAAGGTATTTGAAATAATAACACAAATAATATTTAAAGGCAAAGATGTATATGTATATATACATCAACATATTTAATTTATATAAAGGAGAATGTGAATATATATGTATGAATTTTTTTACTTGGTGTATATAATGTGAACATATAATATATATGTATGCATATGTATTTATTTACTTGATCTAGAAAACATGACTATGAATTTATCTAGTGTAGGCCTTTAAGTTCTAACAGTCACAGTAACCCCTATTATACCTTTGGTTTTTTAGTGAGGAAGGCGATCTGCTGTGGTGAAGAATGCATTTTCTTTGTGGAAGTCACGTGACCAGGGTGCATTGACACAATCGTGAGACAAATTAACAATGAGTAAAACTTATTATCTGCTTACATTTCATGTTAAGTTCTTTGAACTTTCCTCTTCTCTGGTAGCTAAACGTTACAATAGAGTTAGCTTTCTCTCAGACAATTGTTTTCTCTATTTATTCTATCATTTAAAGTTACTGATTTGGATCATTATTTTTCTTTCCCATGACATTTGACCTAGGAAGTTGACAAAGGTGAGCTGGCCCTGAAAAGCAACCTGACCCAGGAAAGGGGGCTCTGCGCTTTTCTTATCTAAGCATCCTCAATCGAAACCTCATTCTTTCTTTCCGTTATCTTGGCCTCCCATTTAATGCTGGTGTGTATGTATTTTGAGAATGTATCATGTATTCCATCCCAAGATACCATTCTTTTTATATAAGTATGTCTTGCCAGCTCTTTCCTTTTCTCTGATGCTGGATTGTGGCTACACAGTGTGAATAATGACACATAAACACCCTGTTTATTTAAAAGGTTTCCTGTGGTTAAGTACATGTATTATTCTAGAGAGTGAAGAATTTCTTTCTAAAATTGATTTGAGTAGACCCTATGAGAGGCATCAGACAGCACCTTGGGAATGAGCTGCCATAGATATCTTTGTTTATACTCCCACTTCAGTTCTTTTAAGTGCATTATTAATAGTTTATGTGACTCCTTAATGTTTGGTATTAGTGTTTTCATACAATGAAAGATGATAAAGTGATGCCATTTTTATTGCGTGCTTTAATTGCTAATTGTTAAGAAATGTATATTGTTTCCTTCAAGTTCAATTCCTTTGTGACTTAATGTCGTTGCTGGTCATCTTTCAGCTAGATCAAGTTACTCTCATACTGTTTTATCTTTTTCCCTTGTCTTTACACTGTTTTTTTTAAAGGACATCTGTTTGTGTATATTGATAATCTGCCATTCACCCTTTATTTTACATCATTATCTATGACATTTATACTTTATAATTATTTTTAAAACAATGTTTACAAGACAAAATGGTATTCAATTTCAGGTAATTTAGTCTTAGAATACTTATTTTCTTCTTTCTCTTTTCCTTCTTTAGAGACAGGTTCTCTCTCTGTTACCCTGGCTGGAGACACTGGAACTATCATAGCTCACTGAAGCCTGTAAATCCTGAACTCCAGGGATCCTGGCACCTGCTCCCTAACAGCTACAAATGCAGGTCATCACACCTAGTTTCCAACCCCCCCTCCACCCTTAACAGACCCAAGGTCTCTACAGGCCTGAGCCATTGCACTCAGCCTAGTCTTAGAATATTTCAAGTCCTGTTGTATGAACTTAATCAAGTAAGGTGAAATGTTAGGGGCAGAGTTTTAAGTTTTCATTTTGAGGGATCATTGAGGCTTTAAGTTTAACTAAAAAATAAGCATATATTATTCTCTTTGGGTAATTTCCTAGAAAGCTTATTAAAATATTTATTTGGTGTAGATTTCAAAGACATTTTTAACCCTGCTTTTTGTTGTTCATTGTGTTAATTTAAAAGACCCCAAACTACTAAATAGCTTCAGCCTAAGTTGATGGCAACTTCCAGGCAATCATTCTTAATTATATATTTTTAAGATTCTGTCTCTTGGATATTGAAAATGTGAAAAATTCAGAATACATGGAATGAAACAGTCTTTGTCTAGTCTTTTCATGGCTAGGAACAGGTGGAGGGCAGGTGGAAACGCTTTTGTGTAAATGAAGGAGCCCGGCCAGGGCATGTGGTTGATTTTTAAACCTTTAAATTTTACTAATGATATAGAAGCCCAGAGGAAACACTTAGAAGTCTTCTCTTCCCAACTGAGAACATAAGACTGATTTCTACAATATTTTCCATTTCAAAAAAATATTTGATCAGTAAAATTTTAAACTACTACTTTTTACCATTTGGTAACATTTAAAACCCTAGATTTTAACAGTCTTGAAATGTATTTAAAGTTACTGCTACCATAATACGAAAACAGTATTGGATGAACGCAACCTTAGAGTATTTCTACTTATTAAACTCTTTCCTATTATCTCATTAAGGTAACAATTAATTTGATTTTAAAATCCAAACTCTCACTTTACTACACTTTTAAAATTCTTAGTTTGTTTGGTTTTGCTTTTGTTTGTTTGTTTGTTTTAAAGACAACTAATGCCTAAAGAAACTATTTCAATGAACTTGGAATAAAAAATATATAATTCTGTTTTTTTCAAGAGATCTTTTTAGAATTCAAAATGTAAAATCTGGGGGTTTGGGTAATTTTGAAACAAAAGCAAATATCATTTTCTGTGTTGTTAAAATCTTGATTACCCTTTTTGTTTACTTTTTAGCAACATGATAAATATTCCCCTAAATATGAGAGATAACATTTAAGAAAATGTCACTGCTTTAACCATGGCACACATTTTAAATAATTTTTGACATTTTCTGTATATTCTGTATATTCTGATTCTTTTTTTTTTCTGTTCAATACTTCCCCAGGCTCTACCCCTGTCATATTTCCCAAGCTGTTAACCTTAGCTATGCCTCTGCTTTAAGTATTTTTCCAAAGATTCAAATCTATTCGTCTTTCATTTTGGTTGTATAAAATGGAAAACATCTCTCTTGGTTTCCATATGTAAGTAGTCAACAATAGTCACTGTGTTTTATCGACTTGCTTCACAATCTCAGGGTCATCTTGAATGCAAATAATTTGAAAGGCTAAAAAAAGAATAATAGATGATTTTGTGTCAAAATGTTAAGACCAAGAGATCTAAAAACTGCTCAAAGGATTTGTCATTAAATGAAGAAAAGTATCGCTCCAAGCTTAAATCTAAAGCTGTCTTTAATCCTTTGCCATCACAGTGAGACTGATTCGGTGCTCCCTCAGGAATGTGCAAGAGAAGATCCTGTGCCCAGCCAACAAACAGCAGCGTTGCTTGATGTTTTGAAGTTTAATAGCCCATGGAGCATATGTGAGGTATTAGTGTTCAACCTGTACCAGTTTTTCATGACCAATATGTATAAGGCTAACCTGTTAAAACAAAACAGAACAAAACAAAACAAAACACTGCAGTGTTACAAATTTCCTAATAAATGACCCATTTGCTAGCAGTTCAGGTATGTGCACAGAGATGACAGGAGGAACTATATTCTGAGGTACACATAGAAAAATATTTACCTGGCAGCATACATATGACCATATTGGTGGGCTTAAGCATTTAAATGGAGGTGCTATATTGTAATTTCTTTTTTAAAACAGATACAATCTAATCTAAATATCATTTTTAGGTATAATATTTGGAAAACCTCTAGAACATGCTTGTAACCATACCTAAATTGTGATTTTTCCAGTTATTGAAAATGTTTACTGATGCCAACTTTGTTTCATTTATGGGAGAAAGAGAAACTATATAGAAAAATTCATATGGCAAAAAAATAAAATAAGAACATAGCTACAATGAGCATGTTAAATCAAATTATGTGTTTTTTTTCTTTTTGCAAACCACAAAACCAAAAATGGATTTCCCCCCTCTCGATATCAGCAAAAATTTGCTACCATGAGACAGTTCCCAGATATTCCCTGTTATTTTTAATAAATGAAAAAATATTGTAGACATACTGTATACGCCTATTGAAAACCATTTTTGTTGGACTCAATCTGAAAATACAGAAGAAAGAGATTGAGCACACTGTGAAACCTATGAAGTGTCTATCAGACAGTGATTCTTGGTATTTGCCAAGTATTTAAATTAAATTTGGGTATCTCTCTCTGCGTGTGCTTAGCACATAAATATTTTCTTTAGACCTTGAACTTCTAGTTCTGATAAGTAGAAACAGTCTCCCTGTTTCAAGATAAGATATAATGTATATTCTTTAGCTACTTCATCTTTATTATTGAGTTGTAAAATGTAAAATAGCTCATGGTAATCTCAAAAAATGATCAAGAGATTGATCCTTAGTGCAAAGCATAACTACTTAATTATATAATTACAACTGCATTTATAAATTCGCTGTGAGTTTTCCATCAACCTGTAGATGACATTTCAAGTTTTATTCCAACTTGTATTTTTCACCATTTTTGTACTTACAAAAAAAATTTCATTAGGGTGATAGAAAAAACTAGTAAACTTTTTTCTTGTTAATCTCATTCAACTCAGCCTTAATGAGGGACTAAAAAATAATTTGAATCCCTTGGATCCAGTCCAGAAGCTAATTTGAATGTCTAGAAATGGAAGTTAAGTAGTTAGTTACACAGCTCAGCTATAGGCCACTCCAAGAGAAGTGTGAAAAGTGAAAGTGGTATGCTTAGAAGTAGCTGCTGCAGCCTGGTTAGGGATTGTAGAAATGATAGATGAAGTTGAGTCATCCACAGAGAGAAGCTGGGAAGGAGAATGAGACTGCCTAACCTATGGCAAACTCAAATTACGTTTAGAAAATAATACAGGTTTGATAATAGTGCCCAGAATACAAAATTGAATATCTTATCTACTTTTAAGATAAAATGAGTGTCCCTCTGCCAGGCAACTCAGATAAGGTCCATTTAAGCCCTTTTCTATTGAACAAAATTGGAGAACCAATGGAAAATGATGGGCTCAAGTACAAAGCCATTGACTTCAAAAATGGTGAGATAATTGGTATTTTAAACGTGTATATTTGACTGTGCATGGTCATATATGATTTTTCATTCTGCCCCCTCTTTGTGTTATGACTTATTGTTTTTTAAGCAAGAATAAAAGATTTCCATTTAAAAATGTGAAGGATCAGAGCATCAGTTCCTTAAAACACAAAACATTTAGAGGTAATTTTTCTTTAAGAAGCACTTTGCAATTTTATCTGTATCTCGATTGTATTGGCAGCTTAAAAGTTTATGTCTTATTTCTCATGTGTTCCCAATCATATCATATCCATCTATGTAGGTAAATTTGTCACCACTAACAACAACCAAAACTGTATCAAACATTCATTCTGTGCAAAGTATTGGGTTAAACCTAAGAAGATAAAAAAGATCTAAATGAGATATGGTCTTAACAATGAGTTCTAACTTTCAAAAACATGGACTCATTTTGACAAGCAGAACCAAGAAAGAGAGACCCACTTTTACCTTAGTTAGCATAGCTTAGTGACCGCAGTAGAAATATTGCCAGTTCAAGGTACTAAAGAGAGAATGACAAACTCCAGGAAATCCCAGTCCTAACTAGAAGATAGAGAAACTAAGATGTAACTATTTACTCTAGAATGAGTGTTCATGTTCATATTCCCTCGAAATTCATGTATTGAAACCTAATCTCCAATGTAATAATGTTTGCAGGTGAGGCCGTTGGGAGTTGATTAGGTCATGAGGGTGGAGCCCTCACTAATGGAATTAGTGCCCTTATAAAAAGAGGTCCCAGAGAGCACCCTCACTCCTTCACCATGTAAAAACCCAGAGCAGAAAGAAACCTTCTGTGAACCAGGAAGCCAGTCCTCACCGGACCCTGAATCTGCCAGTGCCTGATCATGAACCTTCAGCCTCCAGAACTGTGAGGAAGAAATTTGTGTTGTTTAGAAGCTACCCAGCCTATGGTATTTTATTATAGCAGCCTGAACTAAGACATTATTATAAATTCTAATGCTCCTGTCACAGGACTAGTATAATATGTAGTCCTAATGTTCTCAGCTGGGGTGATATTGGGTGCTCCTACCATCTAGTAGGTTGAAGTCAGGGATCCTGCAAAACATCCTACAATACACAAGACAGCTCTCACAACAACAACAGCAAAAATTACCTGGTCCCAAATGTCAATCATGTAGATTATTCTACATGTGATTTGATAAGCAGTCTGTAATGTAGCACTTATTAATCAATAGCCAAGATGCTAGTTGAATTGTAAATATTTAATCTGGTTTGTGTGTTCCCAAAACTAAATTAGCCAAATTGACCCTATGGAGTTATGGGTATTAATAAAGAAATTGTATGGAATTATTTGACTGCTTACCTAAAGAGCATTCAACAATTAGCCATTAAAATGATGGAAATAAACTGAAAAAAAAAATACTATGGAAACAGTTTAATTGACAACAACATGAATTTGTTTCTTCAAAAGTTATGCTGCGGTGGTAGAAACATGAGCTTTAGATTCCAAAGGCCGAGAAAGGCAACTAGGAACACTGTGAACTTGACAGTTTGGTCTTGTGTCTCTGAGTCCCAGTTACCCTCTTCTGTAAACTGCAAGCTTTTCTGGCCATCTCTGTACAGCTGCTGTGATTATTGGAATTAAGCTAAGCAAGGCAGGGCATATGTTAGGGTCTGAAGAAGACAGCTATTATTAGAGCTGGTACCACTAATGTTAGACCTTTTATTAAGATTACCATTAATATTCATAGTGTGTATTCCCTTGGTATGGCTTGTACAGAATTCCATATGAATAGTAGAGGAAGAAAGAATCTGCGATTAGACTTCCTTGCATCTTATCTCCATTTTTTTTTTAGCTTTTAGAATTTAGGAATTTTTCTGAGTCTCATGTAAAATTGCCTGTTCCTCATCTATGAAAGTAACTTAAATATATTTTTCTTCATGAGCTGCATCAATGTTTCGAAGTGTGTTGGTCTTTTCTGTACAGAAGTATGAAGAGCTGTTCCTATTTTGCATGCTTACCCTAGCAAACATTGTTGGAAGAAATAAAACCTACCTTAGGAAGGGTAGGACAGTGTTAGGGAGGAATACTGGAAAATTATGGCAGAGTCTTCTCTGTTCCTAGCCCACTACATCCCGTGAAAAAAGTGATGTCTAATGAAAGTCAATCCATTCTTCTTTAATAGAGACGGTTAATTATCATTGACTCATATTGATATTTTATTATAATGACCTCATTATTAAAAGGTGGATCCAATTAAGAATACATTTACATAACAATAATATAATTTGACTAGGAAGTTTCTCACTAACACGCTAGTGTCTAATTTCATTAAGCTAATAAATATTGCCAGAGGGATATGCATGTGATAGTCGTGTCTGAACTTACCAATGGCTAAATTCCAATTTCCCTGAAATGACCCCTGGTGTTTTAAGTGCTCTCCATGTCAAAGAAGTGCATGATTTTTACATTGATTTTATTTTCAATTATTATGGGTGCATAATAGTTGTATATATTTATGGAGCACATGTAATGTTTTAATACAGGAAAAAATATGTAATAATTGGGCTGTCAGTTCAAACAAGGGAAATGCATGATTTTGATTTTTGTCTATTCCCAAGTTTTATTTGGATCCTCTGTTAAAATCAATTCCCTAATTTTTTCCTCTGTAATGGATTTTAGTTTTCTACCCTAAAGGATACTTATGTTGAAAATCCTTATTAAATATATTTTAAAAGCAGAGTTTACTGCTGTGGTTGCTTTACTTATATTAATAAAATAAAGATTTTCTACTTTTAGAAACAAGTGTCATGACTGCAAGAGTTATGGTAATTCTTAAGGAATCAGTTTTAAAAAATTGGTGAAATTTTTTCCTTGCTCAAAATACTAGTTTTTTTCATAAATGTTACTGATTGAATGTCATAAATTGTCAAAATTGAGTCATGAGAATTCCTTCTCTAAATGTAACAAATTATCATGATACTAAATTTTTTTAGCAACTCTCTATAAATAATCCTACCTTTAGAAAAAATGTTCTTCTTCTTTTTTTAGAGATAGGATCTTGCTCTCTTGTCCTGGCTGGAGTGCAGTGGCATGATCATACTCCCAGAAGACTCAAACGCCAGAGTCAATGATCCTCCCATCTCAGCCTCTCCAGTAACAGCTGAGACTACAGGCTCATGCCATCATGCCCAGTTAATTTTTCTTTCCTTTTTTTTTTCCTCTTAGAGACCGGAATCGATCTATAAGGCTCACGCTGGTCTTGAACTCCTGTGCTCAAAACATTCTACTTCAGCCTCCCAAGTTGCTGGGATTATAGGCGCAAGGTACCTGTGTTCAGCCCAACTCTTTTTTGACTAGCACGTGGGGCATATATAAGAACACTTCTCACTTGGTAAATAAAAGCTAGTACTTAAGAAGAACATAACTGCCCCTACTCCAGGACTGTTCAGTGAAATCTTTATTGCTATTTTTAATGGACTTAAAAAAAATAGTGATGCACTATTTTGCAAAACACCATTTTAGTTGATCTGACAACTTAAGCACATTGAGAGTAGATACCAATTGTAACTTAAAATGACTGCTAAGACAAATCGACCCCAGGAAATTGGGTCTATAACAAAAACATGTATAAACCCTCAGCAGTAGCAGTATTTTTCTAGTACCAGCGGGAGAAGTAATGAAGTCTTGTTGACATTAAGCTGGAGCAATGCTTTTAAGTGAAGGTCTGCCTAATTCTCGGATAGAATAATCCATAACTCAGCTCTCTGGGGGAAGCTCCTGTATTATCTCATTTCTATATTCAGCAGTCATAAAAGATGTCATTCAGATGACCTGAGGTGTGCAATTTCATACAATGAAAAGAAAAAGTTACTTCCTTGCCTGCACGTGGGCCGTCTTCCTGGCCAAGTAGAAGTGGCCGAGCCTTTCCATTGCAGTTAGTTACTTTGCTGGGCTTCACTATGTTACCAGATCTTGAAAAACATAGATCTTTAGGTTAAACGAAAACCTCAAAGCTGATGCCATTAATTCTGTCTTTTATTAAATAATTCTGGAAATGACTTGTGTCAGTATCATTCTGAGGTCCCATTCCCTGGAGACTGCTCTGGTCTCTCACCGAGCGTTCTGTTCATCTAGTACCAAGTAGCAAACCAGATTGATATTTTCAATGTCAATTCTATTATCAATCAATCATTTCATATCCCTAGAAAATCCATACGCAATTAATCTTATTTTCTTGTTCTGCCAATTAACTGAAGTTAAAGTTTAACTTCCTTTCCTTTAAGCCCAAAATAAAGCGTTTTGTTCTAATGGATTCCCTGAAATTCTGTATATATTTAAAGAATAGTTTCTCCTCTCTTGGAGTGCCTCTCCTGATGAATATACATATGAAGAAAATAAATTAATGAGAAGTAGCATAGTTTTGAGAAGATGAGTATGTCTAATATCTCTGGCAAAAAAAGTTCGAACATCTAATGGATGGCAAATCAGGGGGAAATATTAATTCAGTCAATTCAGCCATTCAAGGAATATTCTGAAGGAGCATTTCTTCAGGTTAAAACACTCGAGGTTGCACAGTTTTCAAGAGTGGCTCTGAAATGTGAATTGATCTAAACTGTACTTGAACATAACTCTTAGTTTCATCTTGTAAAATATCTCTGGATAACAATTTATTACCCATCATGAAAATTAGCTTTTCTGTAACCTTAATAGTGGGTCATTTAAATCATAACCTTAACACCTTTACTATTATCACTCACATTCTAATACTTGATTAATAATGTTATCTATTATTATCCCAGGCATAGACAAATTTACAGAATCCTCTTGAAGCTTTGATTGTTACAGACTGAAGATTTAGATGCTTTAGTATGTATTTTTCTACCAAATCCCTCCAATCACAGTATTTCATCAGCCAATGGATGCTTTAGGAAAATTTTTATTCTACAGTTTTTTTCTTAAACATGATATATTATAAAACATAAATTCCTTTGCCAGTTGGTAGTATTCTTAACATAACTTTTCTAAGACATTTAAAGCCTGACATTTTGAGGCATTGCATTATACTTTATTATAAATTATAAGTGTAGCATATCTATCTATTCAATGATTCATTCTTACAACAATTCCACAAATATTTGTGAATACTTCCCTCTGTCGGGGATTGTTCGAATTGCCAGGATTCAATTGTGAGTAAGACAAAGCTCCCTGCCCTCAGGGAGCTTACATACAACTGGAGAAAAAGTAAAATCAATCAATAAAATACTTTTTTACCGTAACAAATAATGAAGCACATTGCCAACAACAAAGAATAGAGATTCACTCTCCAAGTTCATAATACAAATACAATATATGGTATTTATTTTTCCCAGAACTAGAACATAGTAGATTGTCAATACTTTTGAAGAAGTGAATATCATATACAGTAAATATTGTCCTGGAAAAAAGATTACCAAGAAGGGTTCTGACAGGATTATGTGCATCTTCTTCTGTTTACAGCATGTAATATAGACTGAAATTATATATTGTATTTATTCATAAAGTACAAAGTGGTTAAAAAAAGAATCAAATGAGTTTAGATGTGGGTGTCTTTTACACTCAAGATGCTTGCAGTTTCAGAGAATACCAACAGAGAAAGATTATATTCACCAAGCCCTGAACAGTTTTTATTGTACCTTTGTGAAAGAAAACTAGCTGTTATGCAGCAGTTATACTTTCATACACAGATGAACATAATAGAGTTGGAAACATCATTCTTGAATTGGGATTAATACACCACTGCAAACTTCTCTCCTTGGTCTCCTCCCATTATTAGTATTTCTGTGATAAAGGGGCAGTTGAAAGCCATTTGCATAGCTTCTAGTCCTTGAAAAGACATATTGCTTCCTTTTTACTTTTATTCTGATTAAATATTCTCATATTCATAGGGTACCCTGATTGGTAAGTTCAACTCATCTTGGTTTTGGTCTAGAGAGCAGGATAAAGTGCTATCCACTTTTGAGACCTAGCTGCAATTTTGCTTAATATTCCCTTTGCATAAAGTCAGAAATTTTTGGAGAGAACTATAATTGCCCCATATTTAAAATATTATTGAGAATGCAATAGACTGAATTCAAAATGCACTTTCAGATTCAGCCTACTCACTTAAAAAATAATTTTTTCCAAGTTCATTTGCAAAGTTCTGTTGAATTCTTTTTTTAGGTTATACTTAGTTATCTTTAAAAACTTAATAAAAAGGCCTGTGCTATAAGAAGTTAGTGTTCTTTGCCATTATTCCTTTTAGTTTTAAAGGTACTTTGCAGCACGTGTATTAGTACAACTTATTATAAAAACTGGTAAAAATAAAAGGGAATTAAAGATGCTACTGAGATGCTGTGAGTTTGCAAAACTTAATTTAAAAATTAGGAATTAACTACTCATTTCTTATAATAGCGTATGTTTTAACTCTTATCTAACCTGGAATCATCTTGCGTTGTTTAGCAAAATTCACCTTGCCTTTTTGGATTCAAATGATGGCAAAACAAGCACAAGCTGGAAAACTGGTCATGGATTTTGAAATAGCCACCACCTTTTCTGCTCCCAGCATGTTCTAAATATTTTTCTTATTTGTTTTCCTTACTCCTAAGGTATTTTATTTCTACAAAAAAATTTATTGACTCACATCGTTTGTCAGATATCTAATAAAGAAAGGTGTTACTTCTTGTGTGTTCACTCTTTTGCTTAATGACAAAAAACTGTGAACTCCAACTGTCACTGGTGTTTCTTTAGCTTCTTTGACTCTTGTCAAGTGGTTTGTGTTGTTATGATGGAGTTTTTGAATTGTTTAGCATTTTTTGTCTTCGTTTAAGTAACTTCACATACAGTATGTATTCAGAAAAAGAGCCTGGGGTATGTTAGAAGGGGTACTGTAAGTGAGCCTGGCCACATCACAGTGTGACAGCTCCAGGTTCCTGATACCTTCTTCAAGGTGATAACCGTTAACAGCTGCTTGAAGGGCTAGATGTATTTTGGTTGTAACAAAAGGGAGTGTAAAATGTTCTTCAAGGTGATAACCGTTAACAGCTGCTTGAAGGGCTAGATGTATTTTGGTTGTAACAAAAGGGAGTGTAAAATGTTGCCAGAATCATGGTGATACTCTACTGGAGAAAATAAGAAACGCTAAAAAAAATAAAATAAAAGACTTGCCTTTAAGTGTGATAAACTCCAAAGGAAGATACAGATAAAAAAGACACTAAGACATTTGTGTGGCGTACTATAAGCAAGTTTTAAATTGTATTCTTCAACATTTGATAAGACAAAAATGCAAACTCTTAATATAAATTAACCCCCCGCCTTTTTTAAAAAAACTTTTCTTTGTACCAGGCCTGATGGATATAATTATACTGCCGAAGACCTTGGTCTGAAGCCATTATTTGTGTAGCCGCTTCTTGCTCAGAAATCAGAAAATCATTTAAGCTCGGGGTAGACAGCTGTGTGAAGTGTTATCAAGCAAGTGAAGTCTGTAGATTACACAGAAAAGCATGCAGCTGGCAGTATCATATCAGATGCAACAATTTTCTGAAATTCTTGGGAGCTAAAGAAGGGACCAAGAAAAAAAGAAAAAGAGACAAAAATGTTTTCTAGGCTGGATTTTCAAGAAGTCAAGATTACATATAGATAGCAAAGAAAGGCCTTACCTATAGCTTAAGAATTTCAAAATGACATTTCTAATCCAATTATATATAATAATGCAAATAGGACAGACCTCGGTTGAAAACTGGCAATTTATGCCTAAGCCTGTGTGCACCTGTGTCTAGGTAAAACGAATTCTCTAGATTAAGTGGAATGAACCAATGAACTTATAGGTCACCTCCTCCTCCCCTGCCAACTTTTTCATTTTGATTTTTACTTAGTTTAATTGCTTTTGGTTTGAAATTTGCAATCCTGCTACTTGAGGTTATAAAACAATAGTTGATTTAATAAGAACTTAGCAACTAAAATTATCAGGAGAAATTAGGGAATTTCAGGTCGATGGGAGGATGCAAAGGAAACCTCTACATTACAAACAGTTTATGTTGGCTGCATTTCTCCATTCTAGTTATGTATTGCTGCATAATAAGTCACCACAAAACTCAGTGTGAAAGCAATGATGATTATCTTGTCCCTGATGCTGCAGTATGATCAAGGATCCAGGAGATAACTCAGCTCTTCTCCTCATGCATCTGCTGGGCCAGCCCAAAGATAGGGGTTACTTGATAGGTGGTACTAGAATTATTGCATAGATCACTTGGGTTGGCAGTGGAAGTTGCCTGTCAGCTGCGACTTTGCCTGAGGCCATCTGCTAGAACCTCTGCACATGTTCTTGCATTGTGGCTAGTTGGCTTCCTGGCAGCATGTCTACTGCGTTCCCAAGGGAGTATCCCAAGGAGATAAAATGGTCAAGCATGGCTTCCCTGTAGTCATACCTGAAAGACATACCCAAAACTGAGAAGACAAAGAAGTTTAATTGGACTTACAGTTCCACATGGCTGGGGAGGCCTTAGAATCATGGCAGGTGATGAAAGGCACTTCTTACATGATGGTGACAAGAGAAAAATGAGGAGGAAGCAAAAGTGGAAACCACTGATAAACCCATCAGATCTCGTGAGACTTATTCACTATCATGAGAATAGCACAGGGAAGACTGGTCCCCATGATTCAATTAGCTCCCCCTGGGTCCCTCCAGCAACACATGGGAGTCCTGGGAGATAAAATCGAAGATGGGATTTGGGTGGGGACATAGCCAAACCATATCAGCAGCCTTGAAGGTCACATGACATCATTTCTACTATACTCACAAAGTTCTACCCGGGTTCAAAGGGAGGGGTCAGTCATGGAAACCACCTCATGGGAGGAATGTCATTTAACATGAGCACAGGGAGCAAAATATCTTGCAGAGGCCCTCTTAGAAAAATACAATTTGCCACAGTCTGCCACTTGGCCACAACAATCCATTCCCTCTTCCATGCAAAATGCATTTAACCTCTCCCTCAAAATCTAAGTCTCAGGCCCCTATGATATATATCAGTTTGCAAGGGCTGCCATAACAAATATTTCAGGCTGGGTGGTTTAAACAATAAAAATGTATTTTCTCACAATTTTGGAGTCAGAATTTTGAGATGGAAGTGTCAGAATGCCTGTATTCTTTTGATCCTTATCTCCCAGGATTCTCCCTGCATAGATGGCCGTGTCCTCCCTGTGGACATGGCGTCTCCTCCCTGTATTTTCACAGTCTTCCCTCTGTAATTGTTTCCAAATTTCCTCTTCTTGTAAGGACACCAGTCCTATTGCCATATTGGGTTCAGTTTCAGCCTAATAACTTCATTGTAATTTAATTACCAATTTAAAGGCCCTGTCTCCAAATACAGTCATATTCTTAGGCACTGGGGGCTAGAAATTTATCGTATGAACTCTGGAGGGACGCAAGTTAGTCTATTCCATGATAGCTGTTTGAAGTCTATTACTTAAATCGTCTCCAGGTATAGATGATTCTACTTGGTTGCATTCCCTGAGTATTTGCTTTCAGGCTGAAGAACTGTGAACTAACGAGAGAAGTATTTTGTCTCTCCTTCTCCAGCCCCATCGCACACAATACGCAATGGTGACACAAGCATGGGATATAGACTTTCAAAACTCCTCTTCTAAAACGAAGAGACTAGGAGACTCACAGAAACCACTAGTCCATGGCCATTCTGAAATCCTGTGGGACACATGCTGCTTGTTCCTCGGTGATAACTTTATGGATCCCCTTCTTTTAAAAGATAAATTAAAGCTCTCTATAAAGGGGAGTGTCTCTTGTAGGAGAGAGTTCTTCCTTAGAAATCCTCTCGCTGTCTTGGGGCTCTTCATTTCTTATTGCAGGTAAAGGAGAACCCTGGCAACAGTGGCAGGTTGTATTTTCTAAGTTGGCCATCACAATACACCCCCCATATTCCTCTGTGTATGTGAGGTTGACCTGCTGTCACTGAGGGGATATGTCCTACCCTTTTGCACCTGCGTGGGACTTAAGGGCTGCTCCAAGTGAGCAAGTATGGTGAAAGTGATGCAAAGCAAGTCCCAAGGTGAGGACATGAAAGGCCATGCACTCCTGATATTCTTACAGGACACTCAATTTTGGAACCCGTCATCGTGCTGTAAGAAAAAACAAATAGCAACATAAAGAGATCCTATGTAGGTGTTCTGGTTGATAGCCCCATCTGGGGTTCCAGCCAACAGCAGTCATCAGGCATGAATGAGAAACACGGATTATTTCAGTACCTAGGGTCAAGCCATCCCAGGCCTTCCAGTTGCCCCTCTCGATGCCACATGGGATACCTCCTCTAAGTCTGGTCCAAATAACAGGTTAGTGAGAAAAAAAAAAAGATCATTGATGTTTGATGTCACTTAGTTTTAAAGGGAATTGGAACAGAGTTCTATACCTGGAGGAAGGTGCTCCTATAACAACCCAAACACGGACATTAGCTCTGGGCTGAGGCAGTAGACAGAATCGAGGAGGACATGAAGCGATGTTCACGAGAGAGCCTTGGAGAGAGTTAGCAGAGAACTAATGGACCTGAACGAGGCTTCTGGGTAGGCCTTAAGGAAAAATACGAAATATTAAAATGACAGTAAAAGCTGGCAGAAAGGAGACCCTTGCTTTTTACTAGCAATAAGTTTTACAACATTGTTGTCTGAAGTAACACAGGAAATTAACAAGGGTTCTAATGAAGTTGATAATGTAGAGATTTTGAAACAGGTAGTGAACCACAGGACCATGTGACTTTCTCTAGCTGCATATGTCAAAGGAGAGAGGGTGAGATAAACCTCTCTCCTTTGAGAGATGATTGTTAACTACAAAAGAGAAAGAATTGTTAACTACAGAAGACCTGGGATTTGCTGGGTTTGAAAATAAGACTGTTCTTTATTCCCAGTCTGTCCAGATGGCAAAGTCTGCTGAAATTAAAAAATGACTTTTGGGCAGAGAATAAAACCAGGACATTGTCAAGAAAATGTAACCTAAAGATGAAGCCAAGGGTGTGACTGGAAAGCATTTTTAAGACATTTAAGGTGATGCCTCACAGACCCTTTCTAACAGGTGTCATTAGTGTAATCCTTAATAGCATTTATTTAGAGAACAATTCAACTTAGCTCTCTGACCTTGTTCTTTTATTGTGAAATAATATTCTTGTATTTTATCACACCACTTTGTATTTTCAATCTCTGTCATATACATTATTCATTTAATCATTATTTTAATGAAACATACTGGACGAGGAGGGCAGATATCATTGTTCTCCATTGTCTCCAATGACATTACTTTCCTTGAGGTCAGCTTAAGTATCTATGTTACCCCATCTTTGTTACCCCATCAGCCCGAGGACTAATTCTTTGACCTTAGAAAGTGTCTCTCTACCAGGCTCTACTCATACTACCACCTCTGTTATCTCATCAGTTCTCATGACAACCCCATACAGGCAAGGTTATTACACCCAGATGTCAGATGAGGTAACTATGAAACCCAAAAAGGTTGAATAAATTTCCCAATTTCACATTGCTACTGTGTGTTAGAATTGGAATTCTAATATGGTCTTTCTGACTTGAAAATAAGCAAATGACCTTTCCATTTTACTCAGCCATCTTGCATGTAATAGGAACACATGCATATATGCACTCAAAAGAAGAAAATAAATGATGTGATTTGATTTCTAATCTAGTAGCTCTGAAACACTGAGACTTTATAGTTTCAGCATCTCCTGACAAGTCATCCCAAGGCAATGTTGTTTTTAATATTAATTATTCAAATAAGTTGTAAAATGGTTTTTGAATTTAAAACTAATGTGGAAAAGGACCATTCGTTTAACATTTATTGTATGATATTTTAATCCATGGATAAACTGTTCATAACTGTTAATATAAGTGTTTCTTGATTTTTCTTACTTTCCTATTTTCATAAAAAATGATAATCCAGGCTGAGCGCTGTGACTCACGCCTGTAATCCCAGCACTTTGGGAGGCTGAGACGGGCAGATCACGAGGTCAGGAGGTCGAGACCATCCTGGCTAACACGGTGAAACCCCGTCTCTACTAAAAATACAAAAAATTAGCCTGGCGTGGGGGCGGCCGCCTGAAGTCCCAGCTACTTGGGAGGCTGAGGCAGGAGAATGGCGGGAACCCGGGAGGCGGAGCTTGCAGTGAGCTGAGATCACGCCACTGCACTCCAGCCTGGGCGACAGAGCCAGACTCCGTCTCAAAAAAAAAAAAAAAACAGCAGCAGCAGCAACAACAAACAAACAAAAAATGATAATCTAGAATTGTATTTACATAACCAATTATATGATACCTATGAATAAAACAGATTCCCAATATTTAGCTGGTGAACATTTCATTTTTCCAAATTCCATATGTGTACATTTGTGTGCATTATAGTCACTAATTGAAATATTTTATTTCATAATCTAGTGACAAACTTGCTGATATGGTTTGCTGTGTCCCCACTCAAATATCACCTTGAATTGTAATAATCCCCACTTGTCAAGGGCAGGACCAGGTAGAGATAATTGAATCATGGGGGCTGCTCCCCCCGTGCTGTTCTCCTAATAGTGAGTGAGAGTGTTTGCTGCCCCTTATGCCACGATTGTAAGTTTCCTGAGGCCACCCCAGCCAAGCTGAACTGTGAGTCAATTAAACCTGTTTCCTTTATAAATTATCCAGTCTTGGGTATATCTTTATGAGCAACGAGAGAATGGACTAACATATTTGTGGTCTTCTTGTTTTGGGATTGTCTCTATACTCATTGGTTTTGGTGTGTAGAGACTGGCAATCTGCAGAAAATGAAGTGTGTTGTGTCATTCACTTGGTCATTTGTTCATTCATGCTTCTTCCAACAAAATGTACTAATCTTGGGTGTCAGACACTGAGCTTATCCTTGATGTATTATGGTCCCGAAGTACATAGGCAGATAAAAGGGAAAATTCATTTACAATGCAGTGTGAAAGTATTATTGTAGAGCTGTGTAGAAGATGCAATGAGAAATCAGAGCTGGAGGCCAAGAAGGCTTTTATTAAGAAGGGATTTTAGATCACAGCCTTGCAGGTCTTAGTCAAATTAAGCAATTAATTGGTGAGCATGGAATAGGTAAGTGGTCTGTCAAAAAGCTGTGAATTTAAAGCAGAAAGATTCTTTATTTTGGACAGATAAAGGAAAAAAATTCTGCCTTATCTACCAAAAATTTATGAAATGAATGTATAACATTTATTTAAACATGTATAACCGTAAGAAAATATAGGAGGTATTTATAGCTACATGATTTATTTCCTGATTATCTACATATTAGGTGGAGTTCTCTTCATTTTCTGAATAACTTAGGTTCTACACTATATAATATTTGTCTTATATAGCTCTTATTTTAAAAGTATGAGTCTTGAAAATTATGAATGGTACACACAAAAGGATCAAGTAACTTTTTTCTACATTTTCAATTTTATATTCTTTCTGAATGGGTTACCATAAATATTTATTTGACATAATTTTTGGTAGCAATTTTTAGAATAATTCTAACTATCACAAAAGTAGCATCAATGAGAAGACCTACAGTTCTACATATTGTTTAATTAGTTAATATACCTTGTATATTCCACATATTGTGCTGAGTCTTTTGTATAGAGTATTTGTTTGATATTTACATTAAACTCTATTAAGAAGTAAATATTGTTATTACCCCCAGATATCTTTGCAGATCAAAAAATTGAGATTTAGGGAAACTTCAGTCACAGAGTAACGGAATATAGAAAATATTTAGAAAATCGTATTGGATCCAGTTGCAAGAAAACTTCAAGCAATGTGACAATTATCAATTTATTACTTAATTATTCACATTCCAAATTTGGTTAATGTTTATAAGTAACACACCACCCAAAACTTAGCGGCATAAAACGACGGCCATTAAAATACGTTTCTCTTTATCAGCCTTGGTCCAATGTAGAAAGTGAAATTGCACAGTAATTTGACCAGGAAAGTGTATACTATAAAATATAAGGAGAAAAATGTATAAATAAATATATAACATAAATAATTATTAACTTTAACAGAGTACTGAAATAATGAAAGAATGTCAAGAAGCAAAAATAATTGTCAAGAATTAAAAAATATTCTAAAGAATATAAGATGAGCAGATATAACATATAACATATCTATATAATATAAATATAAGAAGAGTAAAAAGTAATGTAATACAATGTAACATAATTCAGTGCAATAAAATCTGGCATAATATGATATGGCATGATCCAGTCTGATCTACTATAATAGCCATCATCACTGGTGCTAAGATACAGTACCCACGGGAACCACCCCACGTCCTCCCAAGACTGAAAACTAGGCTCCCAGACCTCACTGGTGAGAACTTAGTCACCGACTGTTGTATGGCACATAGGTTTCTGTTGGGTCATTCTGGTGGTATTTGATGAAACTTCACCCTTTGGAACTTATAGAGCTCTAAGATGCTGCGGGGAAGCCACTGCCCACTGGGTGCTGCTAGCTACAGTGCATTGCCTGGGCCACCCATGCTTCAGGAGCCTTCACAGCAAGAACATCACAGTCAGGAAGCACACTCCTCTTCTCCAGCAGTATCTTTTCATCCCGCTCCATTGACCAGGCTTAGTATCCTGGGTCATGTCTAAATGTGGCTTTCATGATTGCTTTGCCTCTTTAGATTCTGTGTTTTCTTTTTTTTTCCTTGCCCGTGTCATGGCTTATAATTTTTTGTTGTTGTTGTTGAAAGCTGGGCGTGTTGTATAGGACAATAGGAATGGAGGTAATTAGACTATAGTTTGGGGGTTTATGTTATCCGTCTACAAGTTGGGTTGTGTTGAAGGTTTAGTGGTACTCCAGGTGTCAAAGTCTTCATATTCCTCTATTGGCCTTGCCTTTGTCTCACCAGTTAACTCCGGACTTTCCTAAGTGGTTCTGCTCAAAGAGAGGGTCTGTATCTTGTACATCTTTTAGTGAAAATTCACTTTTGGTGTAGTGATAGATGTAGAAGATGGAAAATGTTCTGGAAACTCATGACTCACCCTCCATCTGTTAGTGGGCTTGTGTTCCTGAGCTGCGACCTTCACTTTCATGCGTTTTTTTAGCTTCCCCACTCCTCTCAGGTGAAACAGGAAGCCTGGAGGGGCCTACGCTCATGTAAATGACCTTTCCGCAAGTGGATCAGGTTCTGATAAAGTCTTTTCCTATGGAGTCAGGGATAATATTCTGCGTATATTTCACAGCTGTTACTTTCCGTTCCTTCTGCTAAAACCAAAAGGGGATTTTTCCTAGCGCTAAGAACTAAGTTTCTAGTTAGAAACTAGAACTCTACTCTCTAAGACTATGGTGCTTAGTAGTTCCTCACTTTCAAACTAACCCACAGCCAGCTTCCAGCAATTTATTAAAACTACCATCTAAGTGTTCCACCAGGTTGTGTCTCTGGTAGCTTCCATCCAGGTACACCAACTCCACCTGTCAGCTGTGCCTCTCTCTCCAGATTTGGGGGTGGTGTTTGCCCTAAAACCTCACTTCTGTAATGGGCCCAAGAAAACATGTTTAAGTTTGTTGAGCTTTTTCTGATTATATGTAATAGAGTGACCACTTCCAAGTTATTTAACTTTTGAATGTCAGTATCTTTGATAAATTAGTAAAGACCTGTTGAGCAATTAATATCTACCTACTTCTATATTACTTTCAGACATATGTGCTTTTTATATCCATGTAGTTTTCAAAATGTTTTGAATTACGACTGACCACAAGTCCCAATTCTCCCAAAATTGTCTCAGATAAACAAGTATTGAGCCATTGTGATGAATTATGTCTGTTCTCAGCTTATTCCATTTAATTTTCTCTTACCACCTCATTAAGATGTAAATAGCAACTCAGCTTCATAGAGAAGACAGAGGCTAAGAGAAATGGATTATCCAGGCTGAAAGGTTAGAAAAAGGCAGAAGCTTCTCTCCTACTCAGATTTCTGACTTCAATTCCACAAAGGTCTTAACATTAGGAAAACAACACTTAAGCACTTTAAATAGCTATGAAAAATTCAAAATGGAATCTATTCAAGCCATGATTCTGTGTTAATTGTGTTCTGATGATTGTTCTCTTTCTTTGCAGTCCCACGGTAATGGAGGTGGAAGTCAGTTCTACTTCTCTGTTGTCTTGCAAGGAATGTTCCTAGGAATATTCTGTCGCACCCTGGCAACATTATCTTCATCTGTATTTGAAGCTTTTTCTAGACAAGCAAAAAGACCATTTAAAATATATGTACCACAGCTTCTGATACAATGTTGAAATACTGCAGGCATATTAAGCAGTTTTTCCCAATCACAAAGGAAGAGTCAAGTAAGATTTGACAGCAATTTTATGAAACTGACAAAATGAATCACAATCAATTAATATGTAATGGTTTTATTTATAAGAACTTGATGGTCAAAGCTTTGAAAGTTGATATGCTTCTCTCTGGAAGCGGGATTAAAGGAGTTCACTCTTGGGGAGCTCACCAACACACAATCTTGAGCTGGAGAAGTCCCTACATTATTACAAAGTATGTAATTTTTGACTTTTTATTTATTAATCCCCTTCAATACATAATGCATTTTACAATAAAGAGAAGTTGTTTTCTAAAGGTGACAATCATTTTTCTCCATAAACATAATTTTCTTCCTTAACTATTTAGGAATATTTGGTTCCTTTAGAGTCCATATCTGTTTTTGTCATTATGGGACATTCCAAAATTATCCTTCACTTGCCATGAGTGAGTCAATCTGTCCGTTGCATTGGTTTTGGAAACTTGTCTTCTTAGTATTTTGTTATATTATCTTTCTATTTTTTACATGATATGGTTAAGAAATACAACTTTATAAAGTAAAAGTATATAAAAGTAGGTGTTAATTTCTCCTTTTGTTAGACCGATTATTCACTATGGGCAAATGGACTTAAGTAGGCCTTTCAGATTATTCTGTGTTTATATGTGAGTAGCGGAGTTTTCACTTTGTATCCTAGAGGGTATTATAAACATTAATTAACTTCTATAACAATGCTGGGAAATGTAGGCTGTATTATGCCTATTTTGTAGATAAAGAACTTGCAACTTGTAATCAAGCTATGCTGAGCTAGGTACTGAAGAGTTTCTCATAAACAGGAGATGTTGTCACACGTTTGTACTGACCAAAAAACAAAACAAAACAAAATCAGCCATGTTTGGCTGTCATTTTCATTTGTGATTTAAAAAATTTTAAAAGTAAATATTAATTTAGTTATTACTATGGGCAAAGCATTAAGCCCACCCACATTCTTTCCTGTTTCTCACAAAAGTTATTCCCTAAACACATTCTTTTTACTTACATTCACAGTTTCTCACCACCCAATTTGATCTGTAACCTTGCTTCTATCTGTTTATTATGAATTTAAGAACAGCTGGTGTTTGACTTACCAATTTCCCACCATTTATGCTTTTTATGTCATCTATTTTGACTCCAATTTGCATGCATCTGCAAGCATTCTGAATATAAGAATTCTCTTCTCATCTTTAATCCAATTTCTTTTTATTTCCTGAAGTACCTTATTCCCACACTGTTGCGATCTCTTTCTAATACCTTCTGTGTCAACTTTCTTATACGTTCTTCCTTTCTACAGTTCCCATTAAAAACCCTTTGATCCTCTCTTTTTCCAGTGATTACCATATTTTCCCAAATATTTTATAGTCAAATCCTTTAACTTCTGTTTTTATGCTCACTGTGCTCATTCCCTTGGCACATATCCCTTTCTCTAACACTTGCAAAATCTTTAAAATCTAGCATACCTCAGATATCTGAATAGCCAGACGGGCTACGTCTTTCCATATCTTATACCTTTTTAATGTTTCCTGCAATACTTTAAACATTTGTCCTCTCTGTAACATTATTAGACAAGTTCCCTTCTTTAAGTTCTAATCTTTTGAAGTTTCTGACTTCCCTGGGCCTTCTTGACACTGTCTTTTCTTGAGCTCTCTGACTGCTCCTTCTCTGTTATATTTGCAACTCCTCTTTCTTCTCTCACCTCTAAATGCCTCATAAGGAAGCCAATCCTGCCCTCTGCTCTTATAAACTGAACCTGCTCTATCTGTGAAGCTCACCACTGCCTAGGAGAGTAGCCATGGAGCAGAATACATAGCTGTAGCCTGGATGCAGCAGATCAGAAACGATGTCTAACTAAAGCATTCAAGGAAATAGAAATAACCTTTCTTCATTTCTACTTAAATGGGCTCTATTTGAGTTTTGAGATCTCATTCAACCAATGCATGTCAATGCAAGGTTTGAATTCTGGTGCTGGTCTGTTATCTTGAACCTTCCGCCTATGCTGGTATTTGCTGAAGGATTCATTGTGCGGTGGAATCTTTAAACAGAAATCAGTGCTGGACACTGATGAACTCGTCTTACCTCCAGTTTGTTTGTAGGTAACTGATACTTTTGTGTCCTATCTAAGGCTATGTAGCCATTCACCATGTTTATAATCACTTGGATATGATACCCTCTGATGGGGTCTGAGGAGGCACATTTACATAGATTTCCTATAAACTCATTTCCATTCTTTAGCCTTTTAATCCGCTTCTCACCCTACCCCTCGCCCCAGCTCCCTCACCCAAACCTCTGTCTGGTGTCAGGGAATGGGACCATCAGTTTGAGACACTGAACTTACATGTTTTCTTCATCTCTGTCTCCCTGTTTACTCTGTCTGGCCCAAACGATCTTCTCTCCAGCCTCTGTGAGGAACTCAAGTCCCTAGCTCTCTTCACAGTGACATTTCTGTCATATATTGAAGTCCCTCCAATAACAGTTTAGCCTCCTGGAGATCAAAAGCAAGATAGTCCTTAATTTCTATTATTTTTTGTCATGTTAGAATCTAAGATAGACTACTCTAGCCCCTAGAATGGGGATGAAAAAGGTGGCAAAGTTCATTAGAAGAAAAATTATAAACTTCTATTCTTTCACATGACACCAGTTTTTATTTAGCTAGAGGCAAACTATGCTTTATATCTGCAGGCCTGTCATCATCAGAGGAGAGATAAAGGAAGTCCTGTTGTGGTTTCTCTGTGCGAACTTCCTAAATCCCTTTAGTCCATTTCCAGAGGTATTGGTGGAATCAAAATAAACCTGCTTTCCCCCTTTTCATGTCCAGGTTAACTTTGAATCTGGCAAGTAACTGAACTTTATTACCTGTGCTTCTGCAGTAACCCAGAGCTAAGATGTTTCCTCCCAAATCCCCAGGCACATAACATTCTTCAGAGAAGCTCTAGGGTCGTGGGGAAGATTGTAGCCTCTGACACGATCCCAATCCCAGCTCTGTTGATACAGCGGTGTGAGTTATGCTGAGTTACTTCCATTTCTGTGCTTCTGTTTTTACTAAGGCATACTCACGGTCTTTGAAGTATAAAGTTATGAGAATTCATGGACTAAAACACTTCATGTAGAGGCTGGAACATAGTAAATATTCAATAAATGTTCATCACTGATATAATGAGGACACTGAGTCTTAATAGAGTACTTAGAAAATATTAAGTATTAAAAATTTTTTGAAGTGTCACTTCAGTAATTTGCATGACAACGCTAAGGCTCAACTGAAAACTCTTTTCTAGTAACTCAAATTCTATGACTTTTTAAAAAGGTTCTTGTTAGTGAGACAGTAATAAAATTAATATTTATTTCATTTTTTCATCAGCAATGAAAGAGTTCATGTATGTTTTGTGGCTCATTCAGTTGTCTATTGCTTCATACCCAGCTACAGAATTCAGGTGCTTCTGATTCCGTCAGCTGGCCGGACAGGTCTTCTGCTGGACTTTGCAGGACTCACTCATGAGGTTCCTTTATCTAATGGGTTTTCTTGTAGCTAAGCTCAATGGGGATTCTGCAATGGATGAACTTCTCTCTTCCTGTGGACTCGAGGACTCTCAACATCCACTGTTTCTGAGCCTCGAGGGGGATGACCTGGGTTCTTGCATGGTAGCTGGGTCCCTGGGGTGCACGTTCCATGGAGAGAATGCTTATCAAGTCTCTGCTTGCATCATGTTTGCTAATGTCCCATTGGCTCAGTAAAACCACATAAACAAGCCAGGATCAACATGGAAAGGGGCTAAAGAAGATGCAGGATACTGGAGGTGTTATTCATGAGCAGGTATCAATGCAACTGTGCACCCAGATTCTGGGGGTTTATAAAGCATGAAATTAGTTAAGCTGGAAAATACATTTCCCAGACTCATCTTCCCTGCATGGCTACAGGATAGAGTTGGCTAAAGGAGGTAGTCCTTGAAATTGCAAGGTGGTAGGGAAGCAATTATCTTGACTCTGTAAAGGTTGTTATGGTCAGATGTAATGACAGGTGAACACATAAATGCCTGCTGGGCTCCAGTTTGTCCTCGCTGTCCTCTGATCCATGCCCAGCTCGCCTTCATGTCCACAGAACCTGTTGAACAACAGTGGTTCCAACTCCATGAACCAGATGCTTGGCTCTAGACCCACTGAGTACTGATGACACAGAGGCTCAGCTTCCAGAGATGACCCTCCAGTTTTCCTTCTTGGTCCCAGTTTGGTGCATGATTGGCTTGTGTGGTGGCTGCAGAAAGACTCCTGCTTTAATCCTATCCATGATCCATTCCTGACTTTCCAAGTTCTCCGCACACTTGTGTAGGGCTGAACCCCTATTCTACTTTCTCCATAACACTTTCTGGGGCTCTGGTTCTCTCAAGGCCTCCTGACTAATGTGGTGATAAGCTTCATATATTTTTCTTCTGGGTTAGCCTGCATACACTGTAAGGCAGGAGAAGCAATTGACTTACAGATGTGTAATTTTAACATCTGAAGTAAAGTTTGTGCTATGAACTGAATAGAAAAATAATCAAGACAAACTTTCTATGATTCTTGATAAAATACTACATGTTCATACCATTTTACCTCTCATTAAAATACTTCATCTTTAAGTCTCATTTTTGTGATCTCTATATATTGTATGGTTACATGTGACAAAGAGTATTATGCAAACAACAGTGAAATTCTAAGTCTTTATACAGTTCTCTCAATTTTACTTTTCAACGCTTATTAACTTTCTATGTACTGTTCTCTACTTCCTTACAAGTGTGATTTTTTCTTCTTTAAGCTGTTAAATATTATTTACCTATCAACAGCAACAAAAGTTTTCCACAATTACCAAATCATGCAATACTCTGGAGAAATACATTTGGAAATGGTGACAAAAGAAAAAAGGATAGTTGGTTGAAGTTTAATTAACCTTGATATAATTTATTCCTGTCATGCATTCTTATACTGGTTCCTCTGCAAAATGATGAGGCTTATTTTTTTTCACCTTATAGTTTTTTATTGGTAAAAGATATGTGTGTATAATTCCTTATTATATAGCTACAATAGTTTCTGTAGGTAGGAAAACAATCTGTTCTTATCATAAAAAGGGTGAAATAGTATAGAAATTACCAAAATATATGATATCAACTTAACTGGTAGAAATAACTCCTATTAAATATTTAGTACTTCAGATTTAATTTTCTGCACTGTTATAGACTGAATGTTTATACTCTCAAAATTTATATGTTGAAAAATTCTAACACTCACCATGATAGAATTAAGACATGCAGCTTTGGAGAGGTGATTAGTCATGATGGTGGGGTGCCCACGGATGTGATTAGTGCCCTTAAAAACAAGATCCCCAGAGAGCCGTCTCACTCTGCTCTTTTTCCACCAGGTGAGTCTATCTGTTTTCCAAGAAGTAGACTCTCACCAGACACCTTATCTACCAGTGCCTTAATCTTAGACTTCTCAACATTAAGAACAATGGCGAATAAATTGTTTAGGCCACTAGTTTATGGTGTTTTTGTTATAGCAGCTCAAATGGACTAAGATACTGCACATATCATATATGTATGCATACACACACACAATAGGGTTATACTGTCTGTCAGGTTTTCTCATTTATACTATATGGCAGGTTTCCTTATTTAAGTCTATAATATTTTGTGTGTTATCTGTATGTCATGTTATCAAAAATGTTTAATCAAAATTATTTTTATTCCAATGAGAGCATCATTCATCTTGACCACTGATTGGGTAAAAGGAATCTTCTTCTTTGTTGCATTTAACAATTAATATCAACTAATTAATACTGCCATTTTCCTGTGAGTGAGGCTTGATGAAGTACCTGGCCACCCTAAAAGCCTAACTCTTGAGAAGCCTCCTCATGACCCACACTTTTATTTGCCTGGAATACAAATAAAAAACATCATCATGTGCCAATATGTTAATGTCTTATTCTTAATATACATTTCAGGATTATGTTTTCTTATTTGGGGATTTAATTCCTCTAAAAACATACTACTCCCCAAGGAATATAGTAAAGACTGATAGAAATATTAATTTAACAATATTTTTCTGATAGTCGAAATATTTATATCATAGCCATAGTATATTTATGGTTTCTCAAAGTCACAAGCATTAAATATAGTATCATGCTGTAGGAAAAAAAAATTAGAAGAACTCAGTACTTTGATTCTATAGTAACTAATTTATGATTTAATATTTCTCAGTTTCTTAAAGCCATTCTTAAAATGGGGATAATGACATGAGATTTTCCAATCACATGTAACTGTGAAGATCACGATGAGGAAGCAGCCTCTAGAAAAAACCACTGCTGAATCAGGTTGAAAAGCCTGAACTCTGGTGTTCTATGGGATAGATTCACATCCCAGTCTTACCACTCCTTAGCTGCATGATCTCAGACAATTTAGCGAGCCTTTTTGCACCTTGTTTTTCTCATCTGCAAAGTGGGTGAGATCGTGATGATCATTTTAGTAGTATTCATTTTAGAGTTGCTATAAGGATGAATTGAGTTACTAATTGTAAATTAGTTAATACAATTTTTATAACTAATTTAATGCAGCAGTAAGTAGTAACAGTTTCATAAGTGAAGTATAAGCATGAGAGTGCTTTTCACATTTTGAGAATTAAATGCAGAACTAATAATTTCCATCTTGGTTCTTTAAAAAATTATACAGAATAAAGGAATCAAAAAGAAAGACGATTTTCATTTGATGGAAAGTAGCTATGTTCCTGGTGTTTCCTTAGTAGTTGAAATTTGTCTTTAGAATAGCAAAGTAGAATAATAAAACATCCAGAAACATTTATAGCAAAAAATATCAGTACTAATATCCATCCATTTAAAAAGCTTTTGGAGTATTTTTGCTCTTTTATCATTTAACATTTAATATAAATATGCCTGTATTAATTCTTACAATGCTAAGACATTTGTAAATTAAACATTAAAAGTACTTATTATTTTAAAAGTACTTATTATTAGAAGTACTTAATATTTCAAGTACCAGTGGAAACACACAGGACTGAAGTCATTTTTGCCAAGAAGGGAAGGAATCTGAAGCACATAGATGTAAAATCCACTTATTTGCCGTTCCATCATCATTTATTTCAGAGTAAAGTTATCTAAATGAACCTATTTCCTAATTAAGAATTTCTTTTATGGCCAGTAAATTACTTTCAAGATTTGCCCTGTAACTCTGCAGAATGCCGCCAGCATACTATGTCTTGAGGATAATAGAGAAAATTTCTATATTCATAAAAGAATGTTTTCTGTCCAGAATTGCTTTTGATTAATATGAGGCTGCATTACTGACACTGCCTTTTTCTGGGAAAGAACCCTGAGTCTATTTTATCTAAGTGCCGTTATTGTTCTGGAAATAAGATAGTAGTGACATTCGTTAGCTTTGACTCTAATGGCTGTAAAAGCTATGGGAAAGTAGGACTTTGTGCTACGTTTGCGTGAGATAATGACGGCTCATTGCGGGCCAGCTTTCATGAACTTCATTTGTGCCAGAACGGTAATGCTGGGCATATACTTAGGGCTTTTCCTCTCGAAGGCTCCACATATCACTTTTGAACGTGTCTGTCAAAGTAGCTGGTAGAATCAATGAAAATAGCCTTGGCCTCCAGCATGAATGATCTAAATTGAAAGAAGCATATTGAGAGGGCTGGAACCCAGTCACAAATTCAGTGACAGGCAGCCGGATAATGAAGCAAAGGCACCCAGTGGCACAGCTGTGTTGCGTGCCTCTGGGAGCTAGAGGGGAGCTTTGCCACCCTTTGTCTTCCATTTGCACACACAGAGAGCTGTGCTCATTGGAGGCTTGTGATCCCCTCTTCTTTTTTCAACCACCCAGGGGCATCTGCTCATAAAGTGTGTAATTATTTATTTTTTAAAATTCTGTGTTATCCAGATAATATTTATAATCTGGACTGATTTTTAAAAAGTCAAAAAAACTCCTTTTTCTGCGTTATCCAGAATTGACTTTGAGAAATCGGCTAGCAGTTGTGAATTGTTTCACTTCATATACTATGTAAATGGAAGTTGTAAATTTATTCTTAAATATGATACCTAGAGAGGGGTTTAGTACATAGGGAGTCGGTGCACAATGGCATTAAGAAAGGTGGAAAGAATGAAACGTTGTTAGGAATTTGATAGGCTTAAATGCTTTCGTTTCACTCTTCTCTATGGAGAGGTGAGGTTTGGACTGTAGACAAACAGGTAAGCAGAAAGTAATGACTGAAGCATGTTTCTCACTAGAAGCCAAGGAAGACCTGGTGCCGGGCTTCAGGTAAATTCTAACTTCAGAAGATAGGAGTTTTCAGTCAAGATTGACCTGTTGCTCAGATACAAATTGCAGTATTTGAATTTTGTGTAAAGATAATAAATAGGGTCTTTTCACGGAAGAATTTTAAAGCCTTCAAATATTGAAGGACTATAAGATCAAATTATATACCATTATTTACTAGCAAATCATCAACTACGAAATATCCCAGTGCATTTTCTAGCATTAACTTTATTTAATGCCAGAATTATCACAGAGTCTAAAGTTATTTCACACTTAATTTTGTAGAAATAGATCTATAGAAATCTTCCTTATGGATTCAATATTTTGGGAAAGAAGCCTCAGTAGCATATGTTTTATTGTATTAGAAGTGGCTATCTATTGTTACTTTGTAATAAACTCTCTTAAAGGATGTTTATTATAAGTATCATACATAATCCAGAATATTTTCCTTTGTAAGAGGCAGACCCAGTTAAATGGGGGAAAAGAATATAGCCTGCAAATACAAACATTAGAAACTGTGACCTCTGCCCCTGTTCAACTTTTATAGGACAAGTTCAGAACGCAACTAAATGAAATTCTTTATATTGTTACACAGTTTCCCCTAGATCTCAGACAGATGCTGATATCTGTTTTGTAGCCTTCACCCACATACCTAAATCTCACTCTGAGAAATTACACTATTTGAAGAATGTACCGTGAGAAGAACAAACTTAATGGAGCTTGAAGGTGGTGTCAAATTGATTGTAGGCACACAACAATATGTTAAGCGATCCATTTTCTTCTTGTTGTTTTTAAGGTGGTGTCAAATTGATTGTAGGCACACAACAATATGTTAAGCGATCCATTTTCTTCTTGTTGTTTTTAAGGTGGTGTCAAATTGATTGTAGGCACACAACAATATGTTAAGCGATCCATTTTCTTCTTGTTTTTTTTTTTTTTTTTTTTTCCTGTGCTGAGTAAAAATAGGTTAGTGGGCATCATCTCAGATATTCCAAATCATATCTAAGTTATTTATTTGCATAGCATGGGTGGGATCATTTTTTATAATACCTGATATGAATGAAGCAACTGCAGCCTAAACCTCCTGGGCTGAAGCAGTCCTCCCACTCCAGCTTCCTGAGTAGCTGGAATTACAAGTACACACCACCATGCTCAGCTAATTTGTTAAATTTTCGTAGAGACAAAGTCTCTCCATGTTGGTCTCGAGCTCCTGGGCTCAAGTAATCCTCCCACTTCAGCCTCCCAAAGTGCTGAGATTATAGGCATGAGCTACCATGTCAGGACATATACTGACAGTTCGAAGAGAAAGAGAAGGTTTAATACGAAGAGATGAACATGAGAGAAACTGGTGGCTACTTGGGATGCAGAGGCCTCTGTTGCCTGATTGCTTGGAGAGGTCCTCAATCCATGCGGGAAATACAGGAGGGTAAGGAGGCTTGGAGCTAGTAGACAATGAAATCTGATTTGGACCTATTGAGTTTTAGGTGCCAAATGTCTGGTGCACAGTGTCTCAATTACCTTAAGATCCCTAATGCATAAGACAATGTAAAACCTAGAGCAAGAACTTAAGAAATACAAGGATGATTGGAATTCAGGATAAAGATTTGGGGATACAGGCACTTGGAGATCATGGTGATGAGGGAAGAAGACAAGAGGAAGGGTGTAAACCCCCAAGTGAGCAGGATGACCGAGAAGAGAGATCAGCTGGAGGAAACTCTGGAGACACCCTGACCTTGAGGGTCAGCCATTAAAATAATTAATGATTTTTAAAAAGAATTGATTATTTTTCAGGAAATCAAGATAAAAAAAGTCATGTTGTGTGATTGTGGGAGTGATCAGAAAATTTAAGCGAAGGATGGAGCCTGTACCTTGGATTTTGCAGAGAAGAAAGAGAAGACTAACCTGATTCTCTGGAGTAATGAACAGTTTAAACATAAGGTGACAAATGAATAACAACGTAGTCTTGGAAGGAAAGCATATGTGCTACAGGAGACTGTGAAAGAAAGAGTACAAGTATAATAATATATATACTAGAATATATAATATCATATATA
>NW_012101754.1:4805154-4814674 GCF_000951045.1 Mandrillus leucophaeus | reverse complement strand
AAAAGGGTAAATATAATATAAATATAATAAATATAATTCCCAAAATCTTGGCCAGCTTATATGTAATAAAACATGTTTATGGTATGGTCAAGGTATAAAATGTGATACACAAGGCATTAACCATGAAATTATGCACACACATATACACTCACATGCACATACTTTTTTCCTATTTATCTATAAAAGTAATTACAAGGAAATGTGCAACCATATAAACAGAGGAGGTAAACCTCTGGATGATGGGATTATGGGTCATTTACTATTGTTTTAAAAATAACTTCCTATCATTTACTGATATTTCACTATGAGCCAGTAGCGATTTCATCTCCATGAAAAGAGTGAGATTAGGGACAGGAAAGGAGTGCGTGTCTTTTCATATCTTAACTACCGAACCCGGGGGCCTTTCACTCCCTGGATGATCCTGTTGTCACTCATTAGGTTTAATATAAGAAAATAGGGCCCAGGGAGGCATTGCTCATACATAGTGATTTCTGAGCAGTAGCAGTCACAGGCCTGGCCTGAAGCAATTTGGAGTGAGGCTGCACTTACTGTTCAAAGTTTCTATTAAGCCCATGAGGTGAAGCATCTGACCCATGGTGTCAAACTGGCATCTTGGCCACCGTTCCTAATGAAAGGACTATCTACACACATGCCTAAGGTAGGTAGCATAATATGTCATGCATCATTTATTAAAGTTCACATGTAGAATTAGGCAATATTATAGCTCTCAGTATCATCTTTCGTCTGTGAATAGAAAAGACAAAAGCAGAATTATTAGGCTGGAAGAGACCTTGGAAGATTACTTAGTTCATTGCTTGATCTTTTGGAGAACCATATGAAGTATTGTATATATTAATCAACCAGTCAACCAAGATTTATTGCATATTCACAGGTGCATAGCCTTATGAAGTACGTGGCTCTCCCAATGCCCTTCTTTCAGTACTATCAAAGTCATATTTTCCCAGGGACTTGAATCATTTTAGATAAGAACGAACAAAGGTTCAGAACAATACCTTGCTTATTTAGTACAAAACATATCATTCAGATTATGCGGCTCTTTTAGTGTGCAGTGGAAGGAATAAAAGCTGAATACAGCACAGTCCAGTTTTCAAGGATCTCATAACTAATAGCCACTGACTTCCCAGCACCCCCACTTCATAGGTGTACTTATCATCTCAGTTACACCACAACAGCCACGACTGCTTGCCAGTCTTGATTATGTCTCCTAAGCATCTGAAACTCATCATATGTAGGATGGAAAGTAAGCAAGTTTTGTGACCACTGATATGTATGCAAGCACACATATCACATACGGCAAGAGCTTGTAGAAGTTTGATATGAGATTGGATTTGTTTTTTCAAAGTATGCAACTATGTTTATGGAAAAGCAAAATGTAAAATTTCTAATGCAGTCAAACTACAGCTTACATCCAAAGAAAGGTCCCAAGTGTTGTTATTCTCAAACTAGTTCCCCAAACCTCCAGATCTCATCTCAACCTCAAAACTTCATATGCAAGCAAGTCTTGGTACTGGCACTTCTGTGGCTGGAAGCTAGCCAGCTGCTGTGTTTAAAATGGTTTGCGATCCATGGTTTCTGGTTTGGAGACCATTTGGAATGCACGTCCTTCCTCTTTACAACCGTAGAAGAGAAAAGCTAAAGAATTCAGCCTTGAAAATACATTTCTAGGTAATGTATATACTGTATGGTTGACTAAGCATACATTAAAGGTTTTGGTCACACCAAGGTTAAGCACAAACAAAATGTTTTAGCGGTTTATGGAGCAATCTGACCTAAACTCCAAACTTCAGCACTATGAGGTGTGACCTAATGCACGCTACTAAAGTTTTGCATACAAGTATATATAAAGGCACAATATTTAAGATTTATTAATGAGCCAGAATATAGAATCGCAGGTCAAAAAGAGGGTTCACATAAGCCTCAGAGGCCTGATCTGCCTAAGAAGAGAATGAGTGCTAGCATTTTCCAGGCATTGGAAACTCACGAAAGCACCCTGATTCTCCTTGCCATAGAGTGTTAAACGTCAAACTTTGCCTAGAAACACATTGTCTTCAGGGTAGATTTAATGGATTATGGGCCAGCGGGGTAAAAATTTCACTCTGCACACAGTATCTTTTGCAGGAAATTTATACAGAATGAACTGGACACTGTGAGACCTGCCCGAATACCCTCTTGTGTGAGTGACACGCCCACCTCTTAAATGCAGTAGATACTGACTTCTGAGCAAGAGCAGATGTGCCTCTCACCAGGAATTGCCCTCAGCCACAGGGAAGCACCTCAACCAAGTTTACACCCCTTTAAGAGGGCAGCCCATGGCCAGTGACTGCAGGATATGGTCTAGCTCCTTCCCTAAGATTTGCTGGAATTCTCAAGGTCATCTCAGATCTAGAGTTCCCTGTGGCCACTGGGGCAACCATATTGTATGTCAGTGTCACCCTAAGTTCATTCTGGCCTTTCTCATTGGTGTGCTGATGTGTCTCCTGAGTTCACTGCAGCCTAATAGGCTTCCACATGCAGCTCCTCAGAGATACTATATCCATGAAAATAATTGGTAAATTGCAAATTTCCCTCATCATGTGAAGCAATTCTAGCCAATTACAATTCAGTATTTTGGGGTCTTAAGTTTTTTTAAACAGAATGCCCAGAGTACTTATTTCAATGTTATTAAAAATATTTTAATACTCTAACGAGCACAAAATCCACCACCTCTTCTTTCAAATTCAGCATTCCCAGCAATTGGTAGAAGCTGTCACTGGTATGGAAGCTGGATTGTTATTTGGAAATTGATTTTAATCAGGACTTGTTAAATATGTGTTTGTCCATAATGTTATATTGAATAAATTGTACCTCATCACGTTGGCTTATGGCAAAATAGAACAATTAAGCAGCCCAGTGGCAGGCTGACATTTATCAGACTATTTTCACTGTGAGTTTAAATGACAATTATGGCATAATCCAATTTGTGTTTTCATCAGCTTATGGAAGCATCAAAGTGCCTGCAGTGCTTGTGAATGGACCGCCAGTGTGATACACTGATTCAAAAATATATTCTGCCCAGATATCTTTTTTTTACATTGTTTCCAGATCAAATCAAGCTAATAAGAAATGCATTTTCTCTGGCATTAGGTATAAAAGTCATTCTGTGTAGCTTGGCTCCAATATCACTTGTAGAGAAAGGAGTGGACTGGAAGATCATTGTTTAAAGATTGTTGTTACACTTGGGAATGTGCACACAGTCTATATTGTAAAACATATGGCAGCATTCTACTGGAAGAACTAACATGTAGAGATGAGGAATGCAGAAACAAAGAAAACAACCAGCTCAAGCTACCTATCAAAAGTATAAAAGTATAGAAAGGTTATAAAAACATGAAAATACTGGCCAGGCACTGTGGCTCATGCCTGTAATCTCAGCATGCTGGGAGGCCGAGGCAAGTGGATCACAAGACCAGGAATTCGAGACCAGCCTGGCTAATATGGTGAAACCCCGCCTCTACTAAAAAAATTACAAAAATGTGCTGGGTGTGGTGGCACCTGCCTGTAGTCCCAGCTACTCAGGAGGCTGAGGCACAAGAATCTCTTGAACCCGGGAGGCGGAGGTTTCAGTGAGCCGAGATTGTGCCACTGTGCTCCACTGGGCGACAGAGAGATTCCGTTTCAAAAAAAAAAATATATATATATATATATACACACACACACACACACACACACTTCGTGTTTACTCCTCTGCAGACTCGTATTAGTGGTACCACCTTGAATAAGCCTTTAAATACTATACTTGAAACACTATATATTAAAAGCCTGCAGCAAAACCAATGAAAAGCCTGCAGCAAAACCAATGTCCCTGTCTCACTCCCCTTCAGTTAGAGACAGAACTGCATTCAAACATCTGATGTGGGTTCTATTTAGAATTCTAATATTAACCCAGTAATTGAGTTGTTAAGATTGATTGCTAGAAGTACCGCTAATTGCTAGACTGAGGCAAGTTATTGTACTTTATGCTGGGACTAATTTGGCCTGTTTTAAAAATTGGGATATTAGTATGAAATTTAAACATGATATCTCCCTTAGCTAATACTGATCTCATGAAAACAGAAAATGCAAAGCTAAATTTAAGATTCTTAGAAAACCAAAGTTGTTGATTATAAAGTAACATATTTAATATGCTTTGGTTGTGTCCCCACCCAAATCTCAACTTGAATTGTATCTCTCAGAATTCCCACGTGTTATGGGAGGGACCAAGGGGGAGGTAATTAAATCATGGGGACCAGTCTTTTCCGTGCTATTCTTGAGATAGTGGGTAAGTCTCATGAGATCTGATGGGTTTATCAGGGGTTCCAGCTTTTGCTTCATCCTCATTTTCTCTTGACACTGCCATGTAAGAAGTGCCTTTTGCCTCCCATTATGACTCTGAGGCCTCCCAGCCATGTGGAACTGTAAGTCCAATTAAACCTCTTTTTCATCCCAATCTCGGGTATGTCTTTATCAGCAGTGTGAAAACAGACTAATACAATATTTTATATTAATATCTTGGTGAGCTTAGACATAAATCATGTTACTTAATGTAATGGAAAAGTCTATGCTTAATACAATGTTTTGAGCTTGCAGGATTTCAAGAGGGATACGTGACTATTGACCTAAAATGAAGTTATAGGAGTTCTTGGAATTGTCTATTTTTTTTCTTGATTTATTCAACACTTCACTTTTATGAAGAAGATTTTTTTAAAAAAGAAAGCAAACATAAAGGCTAACCAAAAACACACCAGTCCTTCAAGGACAGACCAAGGAACTTAGAATTATTTTATGACTGATGCTAACCCTGTTATTATTTAACAACAAGATCTTGCTTAAAATTGCAAAACCAGAGTTGTTGCATTCATGAAATGACAACATTAATGCTTTTTAGATATAGCATACTGTGATTCTTTATTTTATCCATCTAAAAATTTAAAGCCAATAAAATGCTTCTCTCGGACTAGTTGGTTAACTAAATTACTCAACTTTGGGTCAATCTAAATTTCAAAGATACGTTGAAGTTCAGAGAATAACACTATTGCTACTAATAAAATTAGTTATTTCAATTTTTGTTTTAAAAATTACATCTACAACAATCAATTTGGAGGTCTTGGGAAATTCAAAAAAAGAATAAACTCCTTGATTTATTAGTTGCTTTCTCAACCACATGTTATAATGCCTACTCTGAGAATAGTATTGGTCTAGGCAGTGCAGGAAATGTCGAGATTACTATACAATAGGTAATAATAAGTACATGGCAGATAGAGAGATACAGAGACATGTAGTCAATAGGCAACTTCATATCCAATGTAAATAAAATGGATAAAAGTTTAAATACATTAGTTTTTGTTTACCTGTACTTAAGGTAGTTCCAAATATCCAATGAATTTCATTTTGCAATTCAAGGTAAAATCCAGACTTAGATGCTCTATTACATTAGATTCCACTCCCTCATATTTTCTTCTCCAGGGTAGATGTTGGGGGTAGTTTGCCTCATGTCAGGTTTTCTTCCCATGTGGACCACCTTGGACAAGTTACCTACTTTTATTATGACTTAATTTCTGTATCTATAAAAGGAATATGGAAAAATCACATTTTTCCCACTATACTGATAATTGAATTAAATATTTTACAATATTTAAGTCCTGAAAACAGTGGTTGGCACTTAGTAAGTACCTTGCAGGGCCTAGGCATGTTCCCGCTGGCTTCCTTTGCAGTGTAGCTCCCCCAAGGTCTTAGCCAGCATTTCCTGCAGACAATACCTGATGTCTGAGGTTCCACCTCAGTATCCAGACCCTGGGTTTGCACTCTGAGTTTCTCAAACCCTGACTGAGCCAGGTCATGTTATCCTCTCCCTTGGCTGGTGTGCCTTTGAGGATGCCTTCAGGTCCCTCTACCTGACCAAGGCACTGGGCCATTGCTACTGACGATCCTACCTCCATACCCAATCAGGGCATCTCTCTATGACTGAAATTTCCAGGAAATCAGGGCTCAGGTCCTTTATCTTCTGGGATTTCCCCCAAAACAACGGTGAAAAATTCCATCTTTTTATTCTATCTCTCCCAAGGTTTTTGATCCTACTAGAGGCCAAGGTACAACCCCCTTTATTATAGTTTGGCTGCGTCCCCACCCAAATCTCATCTTGAATTGTAGTTCCCATAATTCAATCCCATAACACCTCCCAGGTGGTATGGGAGGGCCCCAGTGGGAAGTAATTGAATTATGGGAATGGGGGTTGTTACCCCCATGCTGCTCTTTTCCTGATAGTGAGTTCTCATGAGATCTGATGGTTTTATAAGGGACTTTTCCTTCTTTGCTTGGCAATTCTCCTTGCTGCCACCATGTGAAGAAGGATGTTTTTGCTTCCCCTTCTGCCATGATTGTAAGTTTCCTGAGGCCTCCCCAGCCATGCTGAACTGTGAGTCAATTAATCTTCTTTCCTTTATAAATTACTCAGTCCCAGGTATGTCTTTGTTAGTTGCATGAGAATGAACTAGTATACTCTTTTGAAAAAAATTTGCATCAGTCATTAACCTTCTTGCTGTTTTCCATAATTCTGGCTCTTTCCATCATTAAACAATGACTGTATCATTCTTAGTGGGACTGTGATGGCAGGGGTGAGGTGAGAATGCTGGATGGTGGTGAGACAAGAACTAGCTTCTCATATGAAATCTTCCCAGCCTCCTGTTTATGAATAAGTTCTATGCCCTGTTTCATCACGTTTTCATTGTTGATATTTGCTATTTATATCTTCTGAATGTCAAATACTTCTTTTTATCTCCAGTGCCTGTGTCTACCATTTGAAACATTTGGCTTAAATAGAAAAAAAAAGTCAGTAACTAAGCTGTCTTCTTTATTCTAGGCTATATATATATATATTTCTAAAGTGAAGAATAGACCCATACAATGTGCTATTATTCAGCTACGAAAAGAAATGAAATACTGGAAAATAAAAAGAGACGAAAGGCCACATATTGTTTGATTCCGTTTATACAAAACATTCACAATAAATAAGCCTATATAGACATAAAGCAGATTGGTGTTGTTCAGGAGCTGGGGGATAGGTGGAATGAGGAGTGACTCTTCTTAATGGGTGTGAGATTTCCATCTGGAGTGATGACAAAGCTCTGGAACTACCAGAGGTGATAGTAGCACAACACTGTGAAGGTGTTTAATGCCATTAATTGCGTACAGCAAAATAGTTAAAATAGAAAATTTTGTGTTATCTCTTTTTTACCACAATAAAAAAAACAAGAATTACAAAAGTAAAATATACTTTCTGAAAGCAGTTTTAAGCAATTCTTAAGTATTTTATATGAAAAGTGAGAATGCTATTTTCTCTTCTATGATTTTACTTTACAGAAAATGCTGCTATTTGCATTCCCTGTGTGTCCTGCTAGAAATTATTCTCTACGTGCAACAGGATGAAGCTCTCCAGTAAGTTGTCATAACTTAGCAGAGGTTCTGGGCCCTTTTTTCCTTCCGGAGTATTATAATTCTCTGAAATCCGAGAAGCACAAACTTTACTTTGAAGAGACTGCATGTAGTAGATTGTGCTACTTGTTTCCAATTACATCCGTCCCCTTTCTACCCTGTCCTGTTGAAGGAATATGTTCACTTCTCCATAGATTTTGGAGTTAGGCTTTCTTCTAGCTTCAGCCAATGGGTTGTGAGTAGATAATGTGTTTGTCTCATATTAGCAGAAACCTTTAGAAATATTGCAAGAAACCTCTTCCCCCCTCATTCTGCTACTAGAGCTCCTTCCCTCAACCGGGAACCATAATAAAAAGACATGGAGCACCACACTGAGCAGGGTTGAGCTGAGTCCTGTAGCGCCCAGCAGAACCTGGAAGAACTGCAACTTCCCAGAGACCCCAGGTGACCTTCAGCAAGAACCACAAGTCAGTGGTAAGACCTTAAGATCTGGGACTTATTTGTTGCCTCAGTAAAAGCTGAAAAATACTTGTGCTCTGGTATAAAGAAATACTGGGATGTCCATGAGATAAAGTTCAGATGGGACCCACAAAACAAAATATTTTCCAAATCAAAGTCTTAAACAGCTCTTCTGATCTTCCAGGGTCTGGGGAGGCACCAGTGAAGTAGACTGACAATGATACTAACTGTAGAGAAGCTCCTATTGCAGTGCAAGGAGACACAAATGAATAAGTAAAATATTATGTGTATTATAAGGTAAATGTTATAGAGAAAAACATATCAGGAAAGGGAGAAAGGAATATATCTAAATGGAGAAAGGTGAAATTTAACATAGGATGTTTGAGAACATTTTTACTGGGAAAGTCACGTTTGAATAAATACATGCAGGAGGCAAGGAGGCCTGAGTTGATGTGGGTGAAAAATGTTTTTAGCAGAGGAAACCGAAAGTACAAATGTCTTGTGTTGAGAGCGTGATGGTTTTGATGAAAATCTTTAATGGGTGTTTGATGAAAATGAAGGAGAACGATGAGTTTAGAAGAGAATAAAAGGTGAGATACATATCAAATCGCCTGGTGACTGGCAGAATGCAGATTTCTAAGCTCTCAGAGTTTCTGATTCCCTAAGTCTCAGGTGGGGCCCATGAATTCGCATTTCCAATAAGTTCTCAGGGACAATGATGAAGCCCAACTCCAGAGGCACCTTGGAAACTACAGCTCCAGGGCTCTGCAGATTGTGAGGAGGACTTTGGTGTCTCCTCTGCGTGAGATGGAAAATCACAAGGATGTTTTTAGCAGAGGAGAGCACGTTAGCGGACCACCAGGATGATTGTGACTGTGTTGAGAATAAGCAAGAAAGTGATGAAAGTGGAAGCAGAGAAGCTAAATATTAACAGTACTGAAACATGGGACAATTATATTGGCCTTATGCAAAAAGAAAAATGATTCCCTTTGTTTAGTAAGAGGTAAGACAGTTCCTGATGCAGGTAGGGACCGGTTGAGAGATATTCCATCCAATACCCTCTGTTTTCTCTGGCAAGGTCATCTAACTTGGTGAGTGGGAAAGTGAGGAGGGGTGTTGGTTACTTTTGCAGGGAGAATAAAATGATCATTGCAGAGCGTGGGAGAGCTAATTGAGTGAAAAAATATTTTCTTATTCCAGAACACTCTACCATAAACAAATGAGGTTATGATTATGCATTTATAGTTCAGAGATGTTAAAAGGTGCATCATTTGTTAAGCTTGTTAAACTAACACTAGGACCATTCTTGGCACTTACATATCCCAAATACAAAACCCAGTACATCTTCCTTGTTTCAAAAACAGTCTCTTGGAGGATGATACCCAAATGTTCCTTGAGTTTTAGTGAATAAGCATTTGCTGAGTGAATGCACCAACACTTTATGTAACACTACCGGTATCATGTTACTTCTGCCAATTACTTTAAATAAAAACTCCACCAAAGATGAAGTAAAATAGAATCAAAACCTGCTGGTAGGGTATATAAACAAGATAGAATCAGAGGTTTCTCAAATCAAATTTTTTTTTTTTTTTTT
>NW_012101754.1:4800029-4803424 GCF_000951045.1 Mandrillus leucophaeus | reverse complement strand
CATATACATATGTATATAACATATATGTTTCCATATACATATGTATATAACATATATATGTTTCCATATACATGTTTATGTATAATATGTATGTTTATATATTATATATATGTTTACATATATGTTTCCATATATATAACATTTAAATAATATATAAATGTTAAATTTAACTTTGGGAGGATTTAAGGATAGTTATAAAAATAACCATTCAGTTACTTTCTACTAATCATTTATCCAAGTTGAGAATTCTTGCCAGGAAGAAGACATTAAAATGGCCACTCTACTACTTTTATCTCCCAGTAAATAAATTAATTCATGATGAACATTTAGAAGGTCGCTCAAGTTAAAAGGGCTAGCATTCCCCACAGGACTTAAATCACTGAGACTTTTGGCCACATTTATCACTTGTAAAAGGAATTTTACTGACCAGGAATAAATACATTTACAATGTGTCTAAGTAACGCCTGAGTGGGATTTTCATTTACATGACAATGACCCTTTCCACTATTTTCTTACAACTTTCCCTCCAACTGTCTGAAGTTTATTGGTTCATTATTTGCAAAATAGTAAAACCTCATCTGAAAGAAAAAAAAAAAGTGTGTTGTGTCTTAAATTTTAAAAACCGCCCAAGGGCCCTATGGGGGATATTAAATCTGTCTCTTTGCTGTATATCTTGATGTACATTTTACTTGAAACCAGGTGTTTTGTATATTGAACTTTTTAACACTGCAGGGAAGTAAGTATTCACAGCTGGAGTTTTATGCTTCACACATTTTCATGTTTGGGAACAAGAAGCCATCCCCAGGAAAACCTCCTCCGGCATGAAGAGAGGCTGAACAAAGCGCTTCTGTAGCTAGGGCCAGGCCATGGATATGATGAAGTCACCGATATCGGACCTGAATGCGAGATAGATGCCAGTGAAACCAAGACAAAAAGTTTCAACGAATCCAAGTGCACAGGTTCTCAGATCAATCACAAGCGATGAGGTTGTCACTGCACAGAGGGGCTGAAAAGCAGCATCAAAGCCACTAAAGAGAGGGGAGAAGCTTTTGTTGGGCCGGCTTTTGTCTTCATAACCAGCATTGGAAGCCAGCTCACATCAACTGAAAGGCCGAGTTAATCTATTTCTAGTGAACATTGTTCGACTGTGTGTAGTTAGCCCGTAATCATTAAAGAAAAATAAGTAGGTTGGCATGACCAAAAAAGCATTGATTTTCCTGTGGAGCACATTTGTATGAGTTGAATTTTTTGCATATGTTATTGTGTGCATGAGAGGGAAGAGGTGACTGACCTCACAAAACAAATGCGCACAGCAGCGCCGCTTCTTAGCCTCCACAATGAACTTGGTGTTTGTAGAGCAAGACGTAAGATGGCTTGTTAAAATCAAAAACATAACATTTCTAATTCAGCCTTTTCTGGATTCACTTTACCTTTTAAAATCTTAAAAAATACAACAACAGAAAAGTACTTTCTCACGATTTGGTTAGCCTTCCTGGAGAAATTTGCCATGGCATTGCACTGAGAATTTTGTTCCTTGTGGCCAGTAGGAAGAGATTCAGAGAGGGAGTACCGCTAGAGAAAAACAGGGTGAGGAAGACTGAGATGCTGCGGTGTCTTCATCACTTCTTAGTATGTGACTTTGACGTCCCACATCTCCAGAAAAGAGCTTCAATTTAGCTCTGATGGTTCCAGATCAATCCAGCCCCCAAGCAAATACAGTGATCACACTATATTTAGTAAAATGTTGTTCATTTTAAGATTTTTATCATTTGAGAGCAGAGACTTCTAGTAGGCACAGTTTAGACCCTGTTATCTTTGTCTTGCCTCCCTCTTTGCTCCAAGACCTCAGAGACTCAGGCTGTTGTTACGATGTCAGTGCTTGTAGGCGCGCAGCGGCTGAGCACTGGGTTCTGTGCAGCTCTGACAGTAGGCACCATGAGTTTTCAGGCCAAGAAAAATAATTCAAAACCCTAAGAAAAAAAAAAAAACCAGCAAGGCTACCAAGGAAGGAGAGATTATTGGTCAATGTCAGTACTTGACAGCAAAAAAACAGTTACCCACATACGACAGGGAAAGGAAAACCTAAAAATCAAAAAGTTTGATGGGTGCTTTAACATGTTTTTTTGGCAGAATATTTTTGAAATGAATTGAAATATTTTCCTTCCCAATTAGACCTAGGCTCATGGTGTTTTTAATGTTTCTTCCCAATTAGACCTAGGCTCATGGTGTTCTAATGATTCTCTGAATACGTGCTTTCTTCAGTTGCTTTGAGTGGCGTAAGTTGTTCAGATGGGTCACACTGTCACATTGGAAAACCGAGTGTGGAGTTTTACGTGGACACACAGAGCAGAAAATCTGCCTTTTTTGGAATTTGGAGGTACAGATTCGTGCTATGTTTGTGACAGAATGTCATTTTCTGTTTGTGAGGAAGTAGGTTGAGGAGTCAATAACGGATGAAAGTACAGGAGTCAGAGATTGTGGAAGATTCTGAATGAGAATGAGTCCAAGAAGGAGGGCTTGGCTGGCCTGTAAGTATCATGTTCTCTGAGCTCAAGAGTAACAAAACACAGTGATGCAAATCACTGTCTGTCACTACAGGTGGCTTGGGAGTCCTTGTCTGATGCACGTGTGTTTTTCAGCCTTTGCACAATAACATGTATCTTTTCATTTAAGACTGTGGCAATTATTTGAGACTGATTCTGTTACCATTTGCATAGAGGCCAACTTACTTAAATGAGAAATAAAGCCCACTAAGTTTTTCTGGCTAGGGTAGGCTTATCTGGTTTAAAGCCATAACTTCTGTTAGTTCCACATAAACCAAAATTGGCAATTCAGAGATTTACAAGATCTTGGAAAATTCAACATTCTGTCCAATTCTTCACCTTATATTCAAATTAACATACATTAATCTAGACATGGAAACTGAAATCTGATGTGCATAGGCCTAAATGAGAGGACAGAATCACTCCTTCAACAATGTATTAATAAATATTTCAACTGTATTAATAAACACAACAAACAAACTGATAAAATGATGACTATGTGATAGGCCCTGGGCTAGGTGTCAAATATACGGTAATAAATAAAATGAGTTCTATGTCTTTAAGGACCATGTAGACTAAATTCCATCTGGAATATAATTTTTATTGCTCAATTCTACTTTCTCTCTCATTTTTCCTTTATTTTTATGGATTTCTGCATTAAATAACTTAGACGTTTTAATTATAGGCCCTTGTATATTTTTAGTCTAGTTGAAAAAGCATCTTTTATTAACTGCAGACTGTGGACAGTGATTATGTAGGAATTGAAGAAATAAAAATAAAACAGGACAAGATCTCTCCTTGCAGGGAAGGATCTTCCAGACCAGGACACAACATTGTTAAACCATATCTCTC
>NW_012101754.1:4796781-4798439 GCF_000951045.1 Mandrillus leucophaeus | reverse complement strand
AGTAGCTGGGATTACAAGCGCCTGCCACCATACCAGGCTAATTTTTTGTATTTTTAGTAGAGATGGAGTTTCATCATCTTGGCCAGTCTGGTCTTGAAATCCTGACCTCAAGGTGATCCACCCGCCTCCGCCTACCAAAATACTGGGATCACAGGCGTGAGCCATCGCACCTGGCCGTGTTTCTGATTCTGTCTTCACTGTGATATACAGATAATTTGAAAGGCTTCATTCTTCCCATATAGTTCCTTATTTTAGTTATTAAAAATTTCCTGCTATATCAACATTCATGGCTATTTAAAATACTTGAAGTCATATCTCAATTGACTAAATAAATTACATTTAATAGGAGATTAGTTTTATCTCTCATTAAGAAATATACATGATCTGAAAACGTTATTTTATTTTATTTATTTTATTTTATTTTGAGACAGAGTCTCACTCTGTCGTCCAGACTGGAGTACAGTGGCGCGATCTCAGCTCAATGCAACCTCCACTTTCCCGTCTCCCAGATTCAATCAATACTCCCGCCTCAGCTTCCGGAGTAGCTGGGATTACAGGCGCCATCCACCACGCTCGGCTAATTTCTTTGTATTTTTAGTAGAGATGGGGTTTCACCGTGTTAGCCAGGATGGTCTCAATCTCCTGACTTCGTGATCCACCCGCCTCAGCCGCCCAAAGTGCTAAAATCAATATTTAATGGAGAAGATGATGGCAGTGATGATATTAGCGAACCGTGCTGAATATTATTATCCGACAGGCACTATTCTAAGCCTTTTCCTGTTTTAACTCATTTCATCCTTTTCGAAATTGTATGAGATCGGTACCAATATTATTCCCACTTCACAAAAATGAAAACCACACACCAGTAGTGTACACGGTGTTGCACAGACAGCGTGAGGAGCGGTGAGGTCGGAACTAAGGCGTTCTGCCCGGAGGCTCTGTGCTTTTTCACAACTGCACCTCACATTCAAGACAGGATTACAGAATGTTAAATTTGGGCTCTTTTGTTTTTCCTTTTCTAAAGTAGACTGTGGGGAATGACCCTTGTAACTGAATACTGCACAGTAATTATAATGGGAAACTACTTCTATCTCTGAGCAGAACCTGGCCCTGAACGGCCCTAGGATATTTAGACCAAAAATGCAGGGGAGAGAGTCCTGATGGGGGGCATGGGTGTGACTGGAGGGGGAAGGAAAGTGAGGCCAACCACACACTTTCTGCTGCAGCTTCTGCACCCTCTTGGAAAGAGACTGTGGACCACATTGAGATAACTCTTTATACACCCGCAGATACCCACACTCACCGTTCTTCCTAAAGACAGGCACTTGGCTCTTTAACCTTCAAATGGGAAATCCAGAAAAAGAACAAAACAGTTGATAATACTTTATTCGATTAATACCCTGTACCAAGCCACATTAAAGTGTTTTCTACCATCTCCAAATTTGCCCTCTCAATATCTTTGCATATACATATGTATATAACATATATATGTTTCCATATACATATGTATATAACATATATGTTTCCATATACATATGTATATAACATATATGTTTCCATATACATATGTATATAACATATATATGTTTCCATATACATGTTTATGTATAATATGTATGTTTATATATTATATATATGTTTACATATATGTTTCCATA
>NW_012101754.1:4762604-4793101 GCF_000951045.1 Mandrillus leucophaeus | reverse complement strand
GCGTGATGCCTCTTTAAGGCAGGAGAGACAGCACAGACAGTTGTTGTCATGGGCAGTTTGGAATAAGTATCTACTTCCAGTGATTTTTTTAGATACGTAAGTGAGAGTTATAAGACTATTTCATAAAAGTTCTATGAACTTGTATCCAATTAAGATGACTCTTCAAATGAGAGCTTTTCCTATTCCCTGGTTTTATTTTATTTATTTATTTATTTATTGTGCTTTCTCCCCCGCCCCATAATGTTTTTGTATTTCCAGATAAAATCAAGTAAAATTAAGCCTTCATCAGGGACATATTCAAGCCATAATGTTTAGCTGGAGACATTTCAAGGCAGTCTTACTTTTTAAGAGATTGCCTGAATGACAGAGAAGGCAAAGAGGCAACTCAAGCTACCTAAGGCTATGAGGCATTAAAGTTCTATACTTGGGCAAACATCAACTCCCTTCTTAATGTGTCTGAGAGCAAGGCACCATAGCAGGGTGATGGGGCAGACCCTTGTCTCCTGCTCTGTGTTCATTAGAGGGGACTCCAGCCCCTCCACTGGCATGATCCAGTACAGGTGTCCATGAATTGTTGCAGTTGCACGATGGGACAAGTTACTGGCAGTATCTGCCATATCAGCATTCCTGGTTTAGAAAACACAAGGTTCTTCCACAGACTAATGAATGGAGGTGAGACTGGGGTCTGAGTTCAGCCATTGACCAAGATGAATGATTGTCCTTAGTGCTTGACCAAAGCCACTTTGCTTGGAGGTTTAGAGGAGGCCAATTCCAGGAGGCCAGCCCATGCGGCATCAGTTTAGGCAGGTAACTTTCACCTCTCATTCTGCAAAGTTGGGTTCACAGCGTGAGTGATGTACGTATCTCCCATTTCCCTGTGGCCTGCTTTGTTTCTCTCTGCTTCCTCATTTCCCAATCATCAGAAACTACTCAGAACCTCCAAACTGTCTGGGCTGACCACCCAGGCTTCAGAATTGAGGACTCTTACTTGTGCAGTTATTGCATTGGGGTGTTTGGGAGTGAAAGTGGGGATTGTAACTTGCCTCAAAACTGATATGTACATCATGACATCATGGTGGTGATTGGTTATTTATTTATTTTTTCCTGGAGAAAAGTGTAAGTTCCTTTGGTGCCTAAATCTATTTTAAAATTTGGCATTTGCAAATATTGGATGAGCTTCAGCAATCAAAGAAAGTCTCAGTTATCTCATCTCTCTTTTATTGAACATCTTGAGCCCATACTGAGATAGAATTTCAATTAATAGTTTAGTAATTAAAGACTTGTACATTAACCTTTAACTTGCTAAGAAATAACCAGGGCACAAGTCAACATAGATTATTAATAATCATCACAGTTTCGTTTCGTTCCAAATCTGTAAGTGACAAGACTTCATATTTTTAGAATAATTTATGCAGTTAAATAATGCAATCAAATTTAAGTATTTCTCTTTCATTCATAGCCCTGCTATGGTTACAATCAAGTGAAATACAAGATATTTAAACAACTAACTATCATGTTTGGACATCTGTGCTTTTAAAAATAGACTAGTTCAGAAAAATACAAATAACAAAATTCGTAATAAATAAACACTTTGTCACTTTGTAAAGTGTTCGATATCTTTAACCTACTTAGGTATTATTTCAGCATAATATATGCTATTATATTAACAACAACAAAAATACATACCTTGGATCTGAACAAAAGTGTAGACTGAACTAGATATGACAACATTTGTACAGATTTGAACTCAGAGAGCTCTGCACGTGACTTTAAGACACGGCTGAACTGTCCGAAAAGCATCTATGATTACTGGGGTGTCCTCCCTGTGAAACCTAAAACATATTAGTCTCTGACAATCACTTGCAACCAAGTAAGATTTTCTTCCTGAGCTAATGTATGCTGTGCTGAAAACTTTTCTCCCCATTTCTCACACACGGAGATGATTCTAATATGTTCCCAAATGCTAAACTTATTAAGATAGTCTGAAAATAAAATTTAGATTTGACATTTTATTTATAGTTATAATATCATGCAATTTCTAGATATATACTTATATACTCTGTAGTATAATATGTTAGCAATAATATATGCAACATTAGATATATATGTATATGTGTATACAGGCACTTGAAGGCCACATATTTTTAACCACCCTACAGTTGGATAATACAGTTCGATAAGCAAGTGAGTTCTACCTACATTTCCAATCTTTTTTTTTTTTTTTAAGGCAGAATCTCCCTCTGTCTCCCAGACTGGAGTGCAGTGGCATGATTATAGCTCACTATAACCTTGAACTCCAGAGCTCACTGCAATCTAGTAGCCAGGACTACAGAACCCCCAGGCCACCACATCTGGCTACTTTGGTTTATTTTTTGTAGAGACATGGTCTCACTGCGTTGCCTGGCTGGCCTCAAATTTCTGTTCTCAAGCCATCCTCCTGCCTCAGCCTCCTGAAGCTCTGGGATTATTGGCCTGAGCCGCTGCCCCTGGCCCTCCAATTTTTTTTTCTTTTTTTAGTCTGTGCCATATCTTCTAAGCATTGGTGAGTTTTCCATACTTACTTAATATCTGAAAACCAAGATTTTGATTCACTGGGAATGACTGACCCCTTAGTATTATTGAGGTTCTTGGAATTTAAGATTTTTATTTTTGGATAAGGCACATATCACCTCTGGTGAAATCATTATAACTGACTGTCAATAATGTTCAAGAAGACAGAATTTTAATACATACCAAATGGCGCCCCTTGGGGAGGGGGTGGGTGTGGAAAAAAAGCTAACCAAGAACTTAGATGTGCGTATGTTCACAGTGATGATTACCCAGCATGAATATCTTAGAACAAGGCTGCTTGTTTATAGTGAACGTAATGAGCTTTCTGTACTGAGCTCAACTCTTTTCAGAACCGCAAACAAAGAAAGTGTGTATTAGAAGAGCTCTTCAACTTACACCATAAATCAGACTCTCTGCCAAACTACAGGAGTAATCTAAGGCCTTGACTAGGGTAAGTGGTTCTTAGCTAGAGTTCATGACAAAACAGTGAAAGCCAGGGGTGTTTGACCAACAGCATGTGCTGTATACTGAGTTCCTTTCATACTTGCAAGAGGCCAGCATTTATTTATTTTGCAATGTACGCAAACATCTTCAATGACAGAAAAAAATGGAAATATTTTATATATTATTTGACAAAGATATTTGTCTCTTAAAAAGAATAATGTTAGCATCAGATAAATTCACTTAAAGCAGTAAGATGACCAATTTTGCCTGAAATGGTATTTAAGAGTGGGAATTGGTATTTCATTGTAGTTTTGATTTGCATTTCCCTAATGACTAGAGATGAGCATTTTTTTCATGGGCTTATTGGCCATTTGTATATCTTCTTTGGGGAAATCTCTATTTAAGTCTTTTTTTTTTTTAATTGCGTTGTCTGCCTGTTTTTAAATTGGGTTGTGTTTTGTTGTTGCTTTAGGTGTTCTCTTTATATTCTGAATATTAATCCCTCCTTAGATATATCATGTGCAAATATTTTTTTCCTGTTTGTGAGTTGCATTTTGATTTTGTTGACTGTGTCCTTTGAAGATCTATTTTTATTTTCTTTTACTTTCTATGAAATGCATTTTGTCTATTTTTTACTTTGTTGCCTTTGTCTTTGGTGTCCTAGTCAAGAAATTATTGCTAGCTCAATGTTGTGAAGCTTTTGTCCTGTGTTTTGTTCTAAGAGTTTTATAATTTCAGGTCTCTGTTTAGATAATGAATTCATTTTTATTTAAATACTACATCACGTTTCATATTCATATAGTACTAGGTAAGGGTCCAACTTGATTCTTTTGCATGTGGATATTTAGTTTTCCCAGCAACATTTGTTAAAAAAGACTTTTCCCCCCATTGAATAGTTTTAACACCCTTATTAAAAATCACCAGCACATATTTTTGAGGATTTACTTCTGGACTCTCTATTCTTTTCCACTAGTCTCTGTCTTTAGGTCAGTACCACACTGTTTTGATTGTTGTAAGACTGTAGTAAATTTGGAAATCAAAAAGTGTGAGTTGTCAGCTATGTTTTCCTTTTCAGAATTGTTTTTACTATTTGGGATTTCTTGAGATTCTATATGTATTTTGGAATGGATTTATCTATTTCTGTAAAAAATGCCATTGGGAATTTGAAAGGGATTGGATTAAATCTACAGATACCATTAGGTAGTACTGACCTCTTAACAACTTTAAGTCTTTCAATCTACGAACATAGAATGTCTGGGAGACATTTGTTTTGAAAAATAGTGACAAAGAAACTTTAATAAAATCCATTTAACAATATCCCAAAACTCAGTACAAAATATGAGTTAATATGGAACACTTCTGTGTGAAAAAATTATATCTAAAAATTTAACTTATGCTAACGAGCACTTAAACATCTAAAAAGTACAAAGTACTGCACCATTAATTGGACCTCCTTGATTAGATTCCACTAAAGGAGTGATATTTTCAGTCAAAATACTTGATATCTGGACCTAATTATAAGTTCATGCTTACAAACTGTATAACCATCATTTCATAAAATAGTCTTGTATATATTATGATCCAAATAGATGTGTGACACATAAAATTGTAAGCCAGGCTTTAAATCAGGAAGCGGAGATAATAATGCATGAATCTGGTTTGAAAAATGCTGCAATATGCTTTAAGATGATTAGCACCTCTTCTTACAAGCTGTGTGCATGTATATGTGTGTAAATACGATGAACAGACATAGTAAGACTCTTGAAAATTTACACACCGATATTGATTTTATCATAGATCTTGAACCTGGTAATGCTCATAACCATCACACACACACACACACACACACACACGTATATATTAAATACATCTACATATATAATATATATTTACATGTACATGTATGCAATATATTTAAATATAATATCTATGTTTATATTATGTGTATAATGTATATTCATACAATAATGATATAAAACTTTGTTAGACTTAAATGGGTAAAAATGCAAGAACATTATTCCCAATTTTTCAAATTGGAATACAAATTTTGGTAATACAGAAAACATTTTATGATTTTATTAATGAAAAATAGCAATTTAAGTAATTTTATATACAAATAAATTAGAACAAATTAGAAAACTGTATAATGATAAATTACATTTAAAAATGATTACTGAGATCTGGCAGGGCCTTTGTCTCTTGCTCCAGACAGAGCTCCACATCCCGTCTTCACTGCTCCGTGCCCTCTGCTCCTGGAGGCTCTAGGTGACTTTACTGCAGACTCTGTGGTTCTGAGACTGGAAAGTATTGGGAGCTCCATCCATAACTAAGGCAGCAGGATCCCTGGAAGCCAGGAAATATTTTCTAGTGCCATGATGGCTGACTAGAAGCTAATGTCTGCCATTCTCATGGGGAGGAGAAGCAGTGGTGACTAAACATTAACTCCTCACCTGGACGGTCCAGGAGGACACTTTGGGATTCATCCAGGAAACAATGCAACCCTCAGAGAACAAAGAAGAGCAAGACATGACAGGATTGGGATTAAGCCAGAGGAGCCTCCGACTGTGTGGAATGGTGAGTAAATGAAAGGACCACACTTCTGCCACAGACCTTTGCAACTCTGGGCTCAGGCAATTCCCTGGAATCATCCCTTCCCATTCCCACCAGGGCTTCCAGATTGACTTCCACCACTCACTTCCAGAGAGTGACATGGAGTCTGGGCAGAGCCGCTTCGCAGGCCCTTGCCTATCGTTAGGGAACTCGGACATCTGGACACGCCAGCACCAGCAACTGCAGCTCTGGCAACAGGGGAAGCCCGGCTCCCGCACACCCTGTCAGAACAGGGGCTGAATCTATGGGGCTGAGGAGCAGGCGGACTACAGGCCTTGCCTGTACTGCACCTTACAGGACAAGGCCAACTGGCCTGGGACCCTAGCATGTCCACCCCAGCCCTGCCTGAGCTCTTGGGCCAGAAGCAGCCCTGTACTTCCCTGGGATGGAGCTCCCAGCACCCGCACAGGGGCCCACCAGTTTTGCTGCTCTACAGCACCCCTCGACAGCGCCCCACCGCACCTGCTGCCCTCAGGCTTGGGAGACAGTGAAGTGATTAAGGACTAATTCAGACCCCAGCACAGCACAACTGTTTTATGCAAAAGCTGCTAGACTGTTTCCACGTGGGTCCTTTCCCCTGCTACTTCTCACTGGGTAGGGCCTCCCAACCTGAGCCACCCTAGACCCACCCGAGCTCTCGGGCTGGTAGCAGCTCTGCACTTCCCTGAGATGGAGCTCCCAGAGGCAGCAGGGAGGCCGCCATTTTTATTGTTCTGCAGCTCCTGCCTCTGCTGCCCTCAGGCTTAGGAGGGAGGAAGAGCTTAAGGACTAACACAGGCCTCCAGCACTGTGCAGCTGCCTTACAGGATAGTGGCCGCAGTGTTTTCCACATAGGTCCCTCCCCCTGCCCAACCTGGACCCCCTGGTCCCCAGCCCAACCATCCTGTCCTTGACTGAACACTTCAGTCAGTGGTGGCTCCATGTTACTCTAGGGAGGAAAGCCCAGAGACAACCAACAGCCCTCTCCCATTGCAGCTGCAGTGGTACTACCCTTCCTGCCTTCCGGCTGGGGAAAGAACAAAGGGCTTGATTGCATCGCTGGCACCTCCAGCACTCCACAGCTGCCATACAGAGTGGAGAGCAGTCTCTCTTCCCACACCCACTACTCTTCACAAGACTGGGTTCCCGGCTTAAGACAGCAGAACAGCTGCCCCAAACCCGACTGTGGATTCCCACTGGAGTGGCTCTGGGTTTCTGTGGGTGGAGCTCCCAGAGGCAACTGACCAGCCTCTGTCATTGCCTCTACGGCAGTACTACCATGCTGCCCTCAGACTGGGGAAGAAACAAGGAGTCTGGGGGCTATACTTGTGTCTCCAGCACGCCACAGTCACGTGGGGACAGAAGCGCAGTCTCTCTTCCCTGTGAGCCCCTGGCCCTCTACTCTTCACCAAGCAGGGCCCCTGGCTCACTTGGTCAGCACAGCCACCACATCCACTGCCTGAACATCCTTATTGGCAGTGGCTCTGTATTTCTCTGACGTGGAACTCCCAGTGGCAACGGAAAGCTTCTCTGCCACTGCAGTAGTACTGTCTGTCTTTGCTGCCCTCGAACTGGGGAAACAACAGAAACTCTGACTGCTTTACTTACACTCCCAGCATGGCACAACCTCCCTGAGGAGAAGAGGCCAGTCTGTCTTCCCCATGAGCCCCTTGACTCTGCTTTTCACCAGGCAAGGTCCCCCAGTTCAGCCCACAATTCGGCTGCCACAACACAGGCGGATTGCTCCATTTCGTGTAGTAGCTCTTCTCTGAAGTGCTGATTGCTCTGGTTAGTAGTAGCAGTTCTCTGATTGCTCTGGTTGGTAGTAGCATGTCTCTGAAGTGGAGCCCCCCAAAACAAGTGAAAAACGCTCTACCACTGTCACTGCCAGGGTCCCTGCCCAAGCTGAGGAGGGAATATACAGCCTGAGCTTACCCCAAGGCTGCAGTGTGCAACCCGGGAGTGCAAAGCCAGGATCTTCAGCCAGCACTCAAATGGGAAAGGAGCCCACACTCTCAGGGTACTGACAGGGAGCATGGCTGCAAATGGCAGGAAATTCACAAGAGCCACATGGCTGAGCAAGAGCCTACCTACAAGCCATTACACTTACACACCATCTCCTGGAGCACAGCTCAGACTTCAACACCAACAAAGACTTTGCAGATATACACCCTTGTGCAACCAAGGGCAAGAATGCAACTGCAAATAAAGACTCTGCCCAAAGCCTTGGTCCTCTGTAAACATCCAGAAACAGAGTTAATTGACTATACTCAAATTCCACCACAGTTAAAGGAACATCAGGCCACACAGATGAGAAAGAACCAGAACAAGAACTCTGGCAACTCAAAAATCCAGAGTATTTTATTTATTCCAAAAGCCTGCACTAATCCCAGCAATCATTCTTAACCAGGCTGAAATGGCCGAAATGATAGACATAGAATTCAGCATATGGATAGGAATGAAGATCATCCAGAATCAGGAGAAAGTAGAAATGCAATCAAAGGAGTATAAGGATTACAATAAAATGATACAGCAGCTGAAAGACAAAATGACTATTTTATGAAATAACCAAACTGACCTTGCAGAGCTGAAAAACCACGGCAAGAATTTCATAATACAATCACAAGTATTAACAGCAGAGTAAACCAAGCTGAGGAAAGAATCTCAGAGCTTAAGGATTGGTTCTCTGAACTCAGTCAGAAAGCAAAGAAAAAAGAAATGAATGAACAAAACCTCCAAGAAATATATAATTATATAAAGAGACCAAATCGATGATTCACTGGTGTCCCTAAAAGAAAGGGAGAAAAAACAAGAAACTTGAAAAACATTTGAAGATCTCATCCAAGAAAATTTCTTCAACTTGCTAGAGAGGTCACCATTCAAATTCAGGAAATGCAGAGAACCCCCCAAGATATAATACAAAATGATCATTCCCAAGAGACATAGCCATCAGATTATTCAAGGTTGACATGAAAGAAAAAAATACTAAAGGCAGCTAGACAGAAGGGAAATGTCACCTATAAAGGCAACCCCATTAGGCTAACAACAGACCTGTTAGCAGAAACCCCATAAGCAGGAGAGAGAATGAGAGTCAAGCAAAGGAGTTTTCCCCTTATAAAACCATCAGATCTTGTGAGACTTATTCACTACCACGAGTTGAGTATGATTCAATTACCTACTACCAGGTCCCTCCCACAACATGGGGGGATTATGGAAGCTACAATTCAAGATAGGATTTGGGTGGGGAAACGGTTAAACCACATAATTCCACTCCTGCCCCCTCCCAAATCTCAAGACCTCACATTTCAAACCCAATCATGCCTTTCCAACAGTACCCCAAAGTCTTAACACGTTTCAACATTAACTCAAAAGTCCACAGTTCAATGTCTCTTCTAAGACAAGGCAAATCCCTTCTATCTATGAGCCTATAAAATCAAAAGCAACTTAATGACTTCCTAGTATGGACATTGGGTAAATACAGACATTCCAAATGGGAGAAATTGCCCAAAACAAAAGAGCTACAAGCCCCATGCAAGTCCGAACTCCAGCAGGACAGTCAAATCTTAAAGCTCTGAAATGATCTCTTTTGACTCCATGCATCTCATCCAGGTCACACTGTTGGGCTCACAGTAAACACCAATTCCTCACTTTCTTCTCCACCAAGCCCATAACAATCTCCCTTCTACCTCCTGTCTCTATGAATTAGCTACTCCAGGAAACTCATATAAATGGAATCATACAATTTTTGTCTTTTTGTGACTGTATTAGTATATTTGTGAAAGTATTAGTATAATACTTTCAAGGTTCATCCATGTTGTAGTATGTTAGAATTTCCTTCTTTATAAGGCTGAATAACATTCAATTGTGTGTATGTATCACATTTTGTTTATCTGTTCATCCCTCAGTGAACACTTGGGTGGCTTCCAATTTCTGGCTATTGTGAATAATGCTGCTATTAACATAAGTGTTCAAAAACCTATTGTTTCTAGTTCTTTGGGGTATGTGCTCAGAAATGGAATGACTGATGAATAAAGTATTTTTCTTTTTAATTTTTGAGGAACTACTGTGCTGTTTCCTATAGCAGCTGCACCATTTTGCCTTCCTTGTAGCAATGTACAAAGGTTCCAATTTCTTCACATTCTTGCCAATACCTGTTATTTTCTATTGCATTATTTTTTAATAACTATCCTGATGAGTGTGAGGTAGTGTCTCATTTTGGTGTCTATTTGAGTTTTCCTAATGTTCACTGACATTGGAAATCTTTTTATAAAGTCTATTTTTATAAAATTATATTTATATAGACAAATAGCCCCCAAAACATATTTGTCTAGGGCCTTGTAGACCCAAGGGGAAGCCCCGATGGATTCTAATCCTAATTCCACCACCTATTAGCTGTGTAGTGTTGAATATAACTCCAAACCTACTTGAGTATCAGAATTTTTACATTGACTATATTTTAACTGCAGATAGTTGTTCTGGAGCAACAATACTTTACAATTCTTCTTTTTTGAAAAACAGGTAGAACCTAGTATTAACAGATATAAATATTTGTGCACCCCTCTTCTACATCTTACACTATTGCCTATGAGCTTATTATATTGTAACTTGATATTAATTTTGAGAAAGATTTGAAATTAGCCATAATTTAGTATGCCAGTTTTCCATATAAAGGAAAAAAAAAACAAACAGAATAAAGTAAAGATTTAAGCCACAGGAAGGGAAGACATTTCTTATATAAACTTATGATTAAAAGAAAAATCAATTAGAACTTAAAAGGGTTAGCACTGGATTACTATCGTTTAGCAAATGTATTACAATTGTTTTCTCCAATAAAAATAAAGATTAAAAGGAAAGCATAACTGTATTAGAGAGTAAAAAATAGTATTTTATTCACTAATAAGTGAATATTCTAAGAAATAGAAGATTAGAAGCTAAATGTACTGAATCTGGCAATTCCCTGTCTCTGTGTTGACCCCTTAATACTTTGTTTAGGTTGTATAAGGTTGTTGCTTTTATGATATAGGTTTTTTTTGGACCATTATGTAAGTAACCTAGGATGAGTAATGAAATACAGAATACAGAGTAATGTTAGAGGAAAAAATTAAAAATTTTTATTTTCAGTATGTTATATATTCTAATCTGGATCTTCTGTTTTTGCTTTTGTTTTTAAATGCATAAGTGACATAAGACAATGCTATGCAGATTAATGGAGATTTTTCTCTGCAAGGCCCCTTGTTTTCAGTACACTATTTGCGAAATTGAAATGCTTTGGCCTCTGTGTGCGCCTCTCTGTCTCATGAACCCAGACAGCCTTCCTAGCTCAAAGTGGGTTTTCCCTCCTTTCAGTGCAGTCTGGATTTTGCCTCCTGGCAAAAAATAGAGACATCCATTCATCTATTCTTGTTTTTTCCCTTAAAGTTCACAACCCTGTGCTCCTGTTTGTCTGATATGTAAAAAATGTTGTTTTTCACATTTATCTAGTTTTCTAGATTTTTATCAATAGGAAAGCCATTCTCATGCAAATTGCTCATTTTTGGGCAGAAGTGAATATTCAGGAATTCAGTTTTGATTTAATACTATTTTTTTCCTTTTAAATACAATCTTAAGTTGCTTCCTTAACACATTTTATGTCCTTCAAAAATATCTATAGTTCTTAGTTTCTTGCCCTCCAGGTATGTTTTCGCTGGTGTGTTTCCACTTTGTGTTCTTTTGATGCCTACTTCTTAATGGTTCATAGGGCATGCCAGTTTTTAAAACTTATCTTTCAAACCTCTGGATCTTACAATACGTACCTTTTTTCTTTTTTTTTAAATCAAGCATCTCCTCTTCCTTGAGTTTTCAGCATTATCTATTGGTCCTCTTATTTTTTTATTATAGACTATATAAATTTTCATTGTCACTCTCGAGAATGGATATCTGTTCAGATCTTTTGTTTGCCAACCCAGTGTACGGGTTTGGCTGACAACAATTCTGAGCCTTTTTCTCCCTTTGGGGTCTCGAGCTGGACCACAGGGCAATATCAGTGTACCTCCAGTCAATTACCAGTGTTTAACGGGCATTTCCCATGGCTGCATGAGATGGAAGCTGCTTCTCATTCCTAAGCAATCTGATACCAGAAACAAAAAAATTAAAGTCCTAATATTTACTATTTCAGGTCTTTTTTTTTTTTTTTCCTCCAGATCTGCTAACAGACTTACTAGAAAACATTTACTTTCCTGGATAAAATATAGCCCCTTAGTTCTCATTCCTTATTGAATGTTCTGAGAGTTTCAATGTAAAGCTAGTAGAGACATATGGAAATTGGGGGACCGGCTAATGGAGTGAGATGTAGGAAGATATCTGTCGTCTGTGGGAATGCGTTAGAATACAGCTGCTCCAACTTCTAGTTTTACAATCTGTATTTTCGATCCTGGAGAAGGAAATAGAGTTTTGTCAGTGGTAAGCTCACTGGCAATAAAATGTTATCGGTGATCCTCAGATTGTGTTTTTCAAATCTCGTTCTATCAGCTTTATAGTTGATGAAAACTTATCGTCAACATATTACACAGAAGCTCTTCTGAACTGGTCAGCATTTTCATCATGAGATGGATCAGCTTTGACATACTAATTGCATATTTGAAGAAATTGCCAACTATCTGCAGAATCAGTGTCTGTAACTCAAAGTGCAGAATCTTCATTAGCTGGTTATTTTTATTCTCACTAGCTATCACCACGCAGATCAAAAGTTGAAACTTAGAGTGCTTATTGTAAAAATCCCTCCTACTGTTTCTTGTGAATACCTAGAAATGAATTCCCCCCCTTAGCTGCTGTGGCATTTTTGGCTATTATGTAATTTCTTGTTAAATTTCACCTCAAAAACCTCTGCCACTTTTTAGATAATCATCTTATTATTTAATTTCTGTATTGCACCATCACATTTCCCCTTGGATGTAGTGAATGCTGTTTTTTTTTTTTTTTATTATTTAACTATTTCATGCCCACTTACACGCGAGCTACCTTTCATTAGTGAGAAAGACTAATTTTGAAACTTACCAGCACACAAATGTCAAAGGATCATATTGTTTATGCAGGATAAATAATAATAGGGCACTATTTTCAAATCTAGAAACCTCTAAGTTCCAAATTAGATTTGGTTCATAAAAAGTAATATTTATGAATATTAAGTATAAAGCAGACAAACATACTTTAACAAATAACCTTCAGTTTTCTACATTAAATTACATTCTGAAGTATGCCTTTAAGGAATTCAGGGAAATCACTTTTGTATCATTCTGGTTTACATTTGAAAACCAAGCCTAAAACATTAGCTTTCGTTAATCTATATTTCTAGACTTCATCTAGGGTTAGATTTTTGGTGGACTCAAATCAAGTAATGCTAGATTAAATCAGACATCACTTCTCTATGATAATAATATCTAGCATTTTGTATGATGACACATCACACTACCAGGCTATATTTAACTTCTTAAACATTTTACTGTGGAAGTTTATTTTATTTTTATGTTAAAAATCTAAACTAATAAAATGATCTGGCAAAATGTATAAATACTGTGTATTCAAATGGCTTATGATGAGCAAGAAACTATATTGTAGCTGCTAATAAAATTCTATAATAAATTTTCTCCTATATTTATATTATATAAATTATATATTATAAATACATATATTACATATAATATATTTAAATATGTAAATATATAAACATAAAATATAATATATTATATATTATAAAAACTATAATTATATTATTTAAATATAGAATTTATATAATAAATTCTATAATACATTTTAAAATGGGCAATAAAAGTACTCGAAATGCCAGACTGTATGAGGATGTGGGGGAATGAGATTCTGCAAAGCTTTTGTTATGGTGACAGACCTCACCACCGCATGAGTAAATCCTCAGGGCTGAGGAGAAGACTTATCATTATCCTGTGGGTTAGCATGAGAGATCAAACAACTTGTCAGTGTTGTACTGTAATTTGAAGTGGAGACACTTCAAGAAAAGAAAGTCATAATTCCAACTCCAAAGGCCTTTACGCTTTTATTTCCCCAGTGTCATTGCAGCTAGGCGAGTGAATGGCAGTGATTTGATGGCAAGGACATACTTAGGCCAATGGGCTAACAAGGTCAAGATCACAAGCCGACTCCTGCATGGACCGGTTAGCTTTCTGTTGTTTCGTGGATTCAGACTGCTCTCTAACGCCAACTAGCTATGCTGCCAAATGCCACGGACCATCAAAATGGCAGAGTGAGTATGACGGGAAAACCATCCCCACTCCAGAGAGGACCAAAACAAGTAAATGTATGTCTTTCTAATGTAGGCTCAGTAATTTTATCTATCCTTTGAGAACATCATTGCATTGAAATCAAACCTAATAAGGCCTATTGTGGTCACGCATAGAACGCTGTGCGGTTAAGTCAGCTAAAACTCACTCCAGCATCCAACCCTCTCCAGTCACTAGAACACCATGTGGCTTTAATTAGCAGCACAAAACCTCCAAATACCAGGTAGTTGAAGTGGCTTCCAGAAGTAACTCTTTATAAATCTTGAACGAGTAATAACTTCACTTTTGTGATCCACTATCATAGTGGCTGCTGTCACCTGACCATAAGCTGTATTTTCCATCTAAGAGAACTTCTGGAAATGAAATATAATTATTAAAATAATAAGGTACTACATCTGCTGCTGTTTTGTTCATGATTTCAAAATCATTAAATTATCCCGAGAAAATCGATATGATGAGAATGCAAGTATGATATATAGCATTTAAGGTTTTCTTCAGCGAGGCCCCTTTTGTAACTTGTTAATTTTAATTCATTAAAGTTCTATATAATAGATATGTTTACTTTTACTCATCAGTATATAATGAGGCTGCACGTTGGGAAAAGTATGTCTTTTAACTTTTGATTAAGATAATTTAGCCTTAGACCTGATGTAGTGGCTCACACCTGTAAGCCTAGCACTTTGGGAGGCCAAGGTGGGAGAATTACTTGAGGTTAGGAGTTCGAGACCAGCCTGGCCGACATGATGAAACCTCATTTTCTACTAAAAATACAAAATAAAACAAAACAAAACAAAAAAAGAAAAAAATGTAGTTTAGCCTTAAATTTTTTATGTTAAATATTTTTCAGAAAGACTCATTATTGGAAAGGAGGCTTGATGTCTGCAAAGTTAGTGACAAGTGAAAAGATGACAATTAGCAAGGCTGGGAGTAAAGATGGGCAAGACCTAAGTGACGTTCAGTGATGCCTCCCTGTCCTGTTTTCACCTTGTAGGCTTTGTTCTTATTTGTGGGCTGCTGCTTAAAATGTACCTGGAGAAGAGTGTTAATGCATGGGGAACATTATCCATCCCACCTAGGACAAGATTTAATCCAAAGAACACAGAAAGCATTTATTCACACTACGGACCAAAAAGACTCAAGCTGAAAAGTAAACAACGCTAAGGCCTTATGCCAGCTCTGTATGATCATGTCTGATCAATTGCAGTCAAATCCTTGAAATGTTTCTTTAGCTCAATTTAAAAATCAGGCACACCAATCACATAAATACGTTTGAACTGCCTCTGTATATAATATTCAAAACACATTATAACTGGAGAAAATACACTTATCCGACTTGGCTGTCATTCAGTTCAATAAGCATTATCTACTTTGTGCTATATGCACTCTGCGCCACCCAAAGTACCATATTTCTTTGCATCTAAGATGCCATGTATCACAGCATGTTTTTAACAGAGAAAAACAATGTATCAAACTGACATGTCATCAATTATAAGATGCATTCAACTTTAGAAACATTAAAATATGAAAAGTTAGTATGCTGTTAAATAAACTGTCCAAAATATGCTCATTTATCTCCATCCCCATGGAAATGACCAGAGTACAAAACACCAGCTTGTCACATGAACCAAGTGTCTCAATTGGCCTTCCTCAAACTGAGTCTTATCTCCTCTCTGACTCTCTCCACTCACAATTCATTCGCCTCTAAAAACCTGGTGTCTTTTCGAATCGTGAAGTTGATTATGGTATGAATATTGCAGTAACTGTTCTTGGATCTCTTGATAAAATATTAAAAAGGCAGAATTTTAGACATCAGATTATTTCATGCAACTAATCTTTCTAGAACCTGAAGTACAAGCTTTCATATCATGAAATAAACTCTGCAAAATACGTATTTTTGTCATGTTTAAAAAACATTTAAGCCATGAGTTATTTGAAAAAAAAAAAAAAAAGATTTCATGGCCGATTGTATTTCTAAACACGGCCAGAGCAATACATTCTATCTTAAAGACCTTTTTGCCTGGTCATCTTGAAGCTCTCTATCAAGATGTGGAGTCTACAATGATTTGTGACAAAAGAAAAGTTATGTCACTTCTCAGATTGCCTTTAGGAGATGAGCACCTTCTGCTTTCCATGTATGTCGGCTGCCATTTCTTTGGAAGGCACTTTCAATGCTGTGAGGAAGTCCACACGGCCATGTGGAGTAGAAGCACAGCCACCATTGAAAGTCCCAGGTGAACTCCCAGCCAACAGTCAGCAGCCCCTTCCAGGCATGGACTCAGTCCATTTTTAAAACCTCCCATCCTGACCCATCAGCAGCTAAATGCAGCTAAGTAAATGATCCCAGTGAACAACGCTTGGAGAAGCAGAACTATGCCGCTGTGCCTGAGTTCCTGGTCTCAGAGTCATGGACAAATTGCTTTTGTTTAAGCCGGTAAATTTGGGGGTACTTTGTTATGCAGCAACAGATAGTTGAAAACTATTTTCTATTTGGAAATGTTTCATATTTTGTGAAGACAAATGAAAAGAAGAGGTCACATTTATCATCACAAATATCTAGAGAAAGAATCATTTTTAAAATATGATAAAAAGCTGCTAGAGAAAAATGGTACACTTAAAAAAAAACTAAACAAGCATTATCCCAACACATTTTACAATAATCTTTCAAAAAATAATTCTTTGTATATTTGTTTTTATGATCACTGAAAGTGTACGTTAAAAAAAGGTTTTCCCAATGATTCTTACTATCAATGATTTTCAGTGGTATAATTAATTGATTTTGAGACTTGCCTAAGTTATGACATTTTGGTATGAAGTTGATTGTAGAAAACACATTACTGAAAACATTTCCCAAGAATTATAATTTGCTAGCACCAAAAATTTAGTGTTATTAGTATATTTGCTTCTGTACTATACATTGGGGTTGTGGGGAAAATAATTTTTGTTTCACAGTTATTTTCTTTTTTATTTAATTTTAAAGCAAGCTGGATTAACAAGGAATTAATTATGTTTCTGCTTTTTGTTGCTTAAATAAAAATTATGGAATTTGATTAAAGAAATATTTTTGGAATAAAAAGCAACAAAGTGTTCTGATTTTTGTCATTAACAATGGAATAAATGGTGTAAATATCAAGTATAATTTATGAATCAAGACCCTAAAACAGCTGTACATACCTGCTACGTGTATGTTCACAAAGTAATTATACCAACAATGAGCTGCCAGGCTTTTTCCTTCTACCTCTTAGCTGCGGCTCAAGGCATGGACATCAAGTGGGTATATATGAACCCTGTGCCTGAGGGGAGGAGAATTGGCTAATGTGTAGAAGGATAAAAGAGAGGGTGCTGGAGAAGAGAGGGCATGAGTTTGCCTTTTGTCCTTTTCTAGTTCATCTATTTTTAGCCCCATAGTCCATGGAAAAGAAAAACTGACAAAAAATAGTTATTCTTGCCAATTTAGGTGTCAAGTTCCCAGGTCCTAAAAATTACAAAATGGTTTCAGGAACATTAATCGATAATTTTCAGTTCTAGCAATTTTTATTTTAACATCTGACTTTTGAGTCTAGCCTCAATGTTAAATGCAATGAAAGAAACGTATGCAAGGTGTGAAGAGTAGCAAGACATTATTGTCAGATAGTCCGGGATATGATCCAGAAGTCTTCAAGTGCTGGTCCTGTGCTATTTTACCCTCCTCATTTTATCAACACAGGTTATGCTATTGTGAAGATTAAATAGATTTTATGTATATGTGTGTGCAACTTCTGACATGTTAGCTGACACTCACTAAAATGTAGAATGACAAAACTATCGGTGCATCAGTGAGTCTCCCAAGGTGACTGGGTCAATGCCTGAGCAGAGCACTGGGAATCTGTATCTTCTTGGTGCTGTCGCGAAAGCATCTCAAGTCTGTCTTTCCTTAAAACTTTTCTAGGTATGTCCTGTGGATCTGAGCTCATAAGCTATGATTTAGCAGGGAATTAATATCAAGACAGCAATATACACTCTCTCTCATGCAAACCACCTTGAAGGCATACTGCAGAGAGACAGAAGAGGACAATCATGCTGAATATCTTCTAAAGTTGTTTCAATAGTGATCAGGAAATTTGACTTTTCAGGAATTGTGAACTAAAGTATATCATGGAAAGGATAATTTAAAGGTTAAATTAAACTGTGTTTATTTTTAGAAATTGTACCACCAGGTCTTAATCTTGATAGAAAGAACCAGGTCAGCAATATAATAACACAATTTTTGAAATATTGATGTTAGCTACTATCATTCTAGGTGCTGTTCGGAACATATTAAAGATGGAGTTACATATTATGTAACACATCAGTGGCCTTGGAAGGTTAGAATGTCCTTGGCACTCGCTGAGATTAATCCTGATTGGTAATTGGAGAGAAATTCCATATAGTCAGATTAATAGTTCACATTACACCTGTCATGAGTATAGCATAAGTATTATGGTTCAGAAATTCATGCGATGTGATTCTCATGCCATTAATCTCAGTAAAAACACAGTTATGGGAAAAGACAGCTTTCCTTAAGAGTGCTTAAGTTATTGTGGCATTTGTTAATGTTTTAGGTCTTTAAGATATTATTGGGGAAATAAAGGATAAAAATATTGACAGAACAAAACTTACTTATATTTCATATGTTGTGAATTGTTTAATTGCTATCTATAATTATGAAAAAATATTTTAACACATACATTGTTAATGATATATATTATTTTATATTTATGAATAAAATTTAAGAAATTATAGAATGAGAACATGAGTATTATATCCCATCTAAAGAAATGAGAAAGAAAACCTCTACTAGATAATTTTTTGCTACCGCAAAATTTTTAAAAAAGGCTGTAGTATTTTCATGTATCAACTGAATCACAAATATAACCTGTATAGCATAAATATCTATATCATCTTCTCTAGAGGTGTTTCAGCTCCCATAGCTATGTAAGTTTCTCTTGGGCCTCAACATTTTTGACCCCTATAAATCTTCAGTGTTTCATGTATTTACAACTTTTTCTGTAAAATATAATTTACTTTGATATTGTCAAAAATAACATGTTTCACATTTTAAAGAAACTCCATTCCCTTTGGAATTGGTTGATTAACTTTTACTTTATGAGCTTCTTCACTAATAAATATTTATAATTGTCAATGTGCTTAGTATATGATCCTCCCAGAAAAGAAGAACTTGGCTTTCTAGGGGCTGTAACCCTGGGCATTCTTCTCATAAGATAAGTAGTATTTTGCCAGGCAGATATGCAAGGCACTATCCTAAGCAGAAGGTACAATTCGTACAAAGGCCTGTGATGTGAAACATTAAGGCAATTTCACAAGGCAGTAAATAGTTTCACATGACCAGAATATGGTCCCTTCACTACAATTGCATAGGCCTAGACACTTTTCCCTGTTTTATACTGCTTGGGGAGTTTGATCACATTTTCCGTAATTTTATTTTCACCTTATACTGAATAAGAGGAGCTAGGCTTTCCTATCTATACCACTTCGAAAGCTTTCTGATCTTTGCTGTTGCCTTATCAGTAATAATAGTTTCCTCATAATTAAAATAATGAGCCCATCTTCGACTGAGAACTCATTTACAAATCATCTTCCACATTTTTGGTCATATATTAGGTTTCTGTGTGGTTTTGTTATTGTGTTAGTCTGTTCTTGCTGGGGAGACCTCAGTTATGCTTCCTGTACAACATGTTGAACTGTCATGGCGGAAGGGGAAGGGAAGCAGGCACATCTTCACATGTGCAGAGCAAGAGGAAGAGGGAGGGGCGGAGATGCCACACACTTTTAAACAAGCAAATCTCATGAGAAGTCTATTAGAGGAATGGCACCAAAGGGGAAAATCTGCTCCCATTATCCAATCATCTCCCGCTAGGCCCCACTTCCAACATTGGGGATGATAATTCGACATGAGATTTAGGATGGGACACAGATTCGAACCATATCATTCTGTTCCTGGCCCCTCGTAAATCTCATGTTCTCTTCACATTGCAAAATACAATCATGCCTTCTCAACAGTCCCCCAAAGTCTTAACTTACTGTAGCATTAACTCAAAAGTCCACAGTTCAAAGTCTCATCAGAGACAAGGCAAATCCCTTGCACCTATGAGCCTGTAAAATCAAAAGCAAATAAGTTACTTCCAAGATACAATAGAGGTACTGGCATTGGGTAAATAGTTCCACCACAAAAGAAAGAAATCTGCCAAAGGAAAGGGGCTGTAAGCCCCATGAAAGTCCAAAACGCAACAGGGCGGTTATTAAATCTTTAAATCTTAAAGCTGCAAAATAATCTCTTTTGACCCCATGTCTCACATTCAGGGAACACTCCTGAGGCCTTGGGCAGCTATGGTGGAATATCATGTCTGAACAGAGTGACTACCATCATCTTCTAGATGGCTCTATTCTGCATTCTATCTAGTTTTTTGATGCTCTTGGAGGTTTTACAAAGGAATAACTGCTGAGCATTTAAATGCAGATGGTATAGTTTTATGTTTTTGTCCCTTAAGCACTATATCTGAGAACATTATCTTAATGTAATGTAGAAACAGAAGTAGTCTACCTTGGGTATTCAGTATTCCCTGATCCAGCAAGTGAAATCAATTAGGAGGGATATTTTGAGTAGAAAATGATGATCTTTTGCAACTTTGTCAATAGTAAAGTGAAATTTCATATTGAGCCTTACATTTTTTTTTCTGTATAAGTGAGAAGTAGATTTGAAACTTTGGCTTTCATAGTTAATACTTTTATAATGACTATAACAAAACATTTTTGAATCTAAAAACATAATATATGATTTACCAGTCAGATAGCTTTTACCACAAAGTGAGTGGAAGTTTCCTGAGAAGATGAATGAGTTCAGGACCCAAGGTAAGAGAAGCTGTGGCCCAAAGAAGGTGAAGGTGAAGGACTGGTTTTTCTCAACAGAAATGTTGTATCCTTGGTATTGTTTTAAAAACCAAAACAACACAAATAAAAAATAAAATAATAAAATAAATAAATAAACAAGTAATAAAGCCATTTCCTAAAAGAAAACAGTATTCAGATAGAAAATAAAACGAGACAGTCACAAGAAGAATCGGTGTGAGAAGATAACGCCTCTCAACAGGGACTGGAAGCGCCCGGCCCCAGTGGTCAATTCTGTTCATTCTTCCTCCTTTTTTTTTAGTTTTTATTTTTTGAGACAGAATCTCATTCTGTCACCCAGGCTACAGTGCAGTGGCACGACCTAGGGATCTCGGCTCACTGCAACCTCTGCCTCCCGGGTTCAAGCAATTCTCATTCTCAGCCTCCTGAGTAGCTGGGATTACAGGCATGTCACCCCGCCGGGCTAATTTTTTTTTTTTTTTTTTCTTTTTTCCAGTAGAGGTGAGGTTTCACCATGTTGGCCAGACTGGACTTGAATTCTTGGCCTCAAGGGATCCACTCACCTCGGCAAAGTGCTAGGATTACAGTCGTGAACCATCTTTCTCTTTTAAGTTTTGAATTACAAAGGATAAACTTTGCTGTCGTGTTCTAATGGCATTCAATTGCAAATTGGGAGCATCTCAAGGAAGGAAGAACAGGCCCTATCCAGATCATATTCAAATAGCTCAGTCAACAAAGTGTGTGGAAGTAAGTGTTATACAGACAGTGCAGACACTCATATCATAGCAAACATGGCTTGTCCAGGTAATGTAGCCATTGGTCCCTCCTCACTCCTCTGCTCTCCCAGACTTCCACTGTTGATGGTCACAGGGAGAATTTGTACTCCAATTGAATTGTGCTTTAAAATTATTATATCTCATTATAAAGTGTGAATATCAATGACATATATAAAGAAATAGACAAACTTACTTAGCTGGGAGTCAGGGTTGGGCTTCTTAATCTACCTCTCATTACTTAGTAGATTTGGTGAAATATAAATTGTAAATACTTATTTTATTTATTTTTTTGAGGCAGGGTCTCACTCTGTTACCCAGGCTGGAGTAGAGTGGTGCAATCTAGGCTCACTGCAGCCTCTACCTCCTGGGCTCAAGTGATCGTCCTGCCTCAGTCTCCCGAAGTGCTGGGATTACAGGCGTGAGCCACTGCACCCAGCCATTAATACTTACTGAGTAGTTAAGATATGTCAGTAACTGTCGTAATCATTTGGATTAATGAAATTATTCATTAATAATAAATTAATGGTTATGACAACCTTTTGTGATAGGTAGAATTATCATCCCTATTTAAATTTGAGACATGGTAAAATTGAGATGCAGAGCTATGAATGAATTTGTCAGAGATCTGATAGTCAGCAAAGACAGGTGTAAATTTCAAACCTCAGGCCCGTGTTCTTAGCCATTCAAGAGGGCTAACCCCACTGAGCTTCAGTTGTTTCCATTTCAAAATAGAGAAAATTCTTTCTTCATAGAGCTGTTCAGGTCAAATTTTCTAATCTCTAAGCTTATTTCAAAAGGCATTTCCTTTACAGATAGATCACAAAGTAGATGTTCTTCCCTCCAGGCAGAATCTGGCCCAGGTGACCATGCAGATTGGAGGGTAGAATGAGGTTCCATTGCCTGGCAAACTCATCTGTGACCAAAGTGCACGACTCATTTGGTGGTCTTGAGCACCTCATCCCCTGTCGTAAAACTCATCAACAGTTTTCAGTACCTTAGAGGCTAAATCAAGACTTTTTTAATGCATAGAAATGTCTTCATGATGTGGTCCCTGCCTTCCCGTGACAATTTCCTTTCATCAGTCTTCACTCCATTTACACTGGGTTGCTTGTGATTTTTGAATTTGCCCTACACTATTTATGTGATCTTTGAGAAGGGCTGCCCTTCTGTCTAGGAAGAGCTCCCCTAACCAGATGCCTAAGTAACTCCTACTGGTTCATCGAATATCAGATCATGCTCTCAGATTATACCTTCTTTTATATCCTAATGCCACCAATTCAGAGTCTTCTTTCATAATTTCCTCACACCTTATTGTTGCCTTTATTCATCTCACGTTGGTTTGTAATTATTTTATATATGTAATTAATTTTTATATTTTATATATATATTTTTATATATATATGTTTCTTCTTTTAGTCTCTGAGGTTTTAGTGGCAGGAGAAGCTTTTCTTGTTTTTTTCCGTATCCTCAGCAGAACTTGACACACTTAGTAGGGGCTTAGAAAATGATTGATTGACTTAATAAGAATTTTGCAAGTGATCATAGCATAATTCCTTCTCAAAACTAAAATGGAAATGGAAAAAAAGGAACTAATAAGTAAATGTAGAAGGGTAAAAACTATTAGCTTTTACTTAGTCTACTTTATTCAGCATGGTGACATACTTGGTTCTATGGTACTTTGATGGGAATATTTCAATTTGTGCTGACCATCTTACTTCACTCTACTTATCTGTATAGAGTTATTTCCTCAGTAATTGGGACTTTCAGCTACTGAAATAATTTAAGTTTCTGTCATTTACAGGCTGCTCAGACTTTTGATTCACAATAGGAACAGCCCAACACAATGAAACGGGATGACAGAAGTGAATTGGTGCTTTCAATTCTGATTTAATTTGATTGCCCAGGGTAGAGAAAGAAAGGTAATTATAGGACCCAGAAAAGTATATCATGACAATGACACTTAATAACTTTCCCAAAGATTTAGTTTTCTTTGGATGATATCTATATTTTATTTCATGGAACAGGGTGGACAAAAATTCTCCAGAGTAAAATTATCTCAGGCAAATGTAACATTTCCTCCCATTATTCATTAAAGTACATTTGGCACTTATTATATGCTTCCTTATAGTTACATCCTAGTTTTATTCATATATTTTTTGTCTATTTCAATGTATAATTCTTATATATAAAGGACCTGTGAACTATTCGTTGTCATTTATCATTTGTACCTAACATAGCATTTGCCTCTAAAATAAATTTGTTCAATATAATAATAAGAAACAGAATATATTGGTCAATTTTTGTGTGTTTTACATTATCCATGAAAATGCGATAATCACTTGGCAAAGCTTTACAGGGACAATGTCCTAATGCCCTAAAAATGATTTTATCATTTTAAAGTCGTCGTCAAAATTATTAATTCTTAGCCTTTAGTTCTGCAGATTGTACTCATTTCTAACAGTTCAATCAAAGTCTTCAAAGATTGAAGTTTGAAAATTCTGCCTCTCATTATGTTATGCTCATATTAATAGGATGTCTTTAGTCGGGAAGGTGTTTCCAACCTGCTTGGTACTTTTGGCAAGGTGTCTGTTCAAGGTAAATATACTAATAATACCAACAGATAACAAAAAGGAACAATCAATGTAAGAAATGTCTAACTACATAATTCTCTTTCTAAAAAACTGAATATAAAATTTCTAGAACACAGTTAATGTGCAGTAAGATATTGTGCTTGAATCTGGCATTTACATACTCTGTTTAATTATCCCACAGACTTGAATTTTAGGTTTTTTAAAAAATAGTTACAGGTTCAACAGAACTGTTTCACAATTTTAGCTGTAGTTTCAAATAAAAATGATCATTATCCATCAGTCTAGATAGTAGAGAGATTGCAATTATATTTATGTTCTTCCATGAATGCAAGCAGTCACAAATAATATGACCAATCTAAAAATGTGACTGCACTTTGAAATTTTTTGCATATATCTTCTTAGTAGTACCATATCTGAAAATAATCAGTTAAGGAAAGAACCATGATTGCAATTTTTATCTCAGGTAATTTTTGTATAGTTTATCAATGACCAAAAGCATAATGTAATATGGCCAAAGCTATGTTTTAGAAATACAGTAATAAACAGCAGTGTTTAAAATTTTAAATGTAGGAAAAAAATCAGAGATAATCATTTAACAGTGAATATTGTCAAAATTGCTCAATTCATATTAAATCTTACTCTAATAATAAAATCTCTGTGCTTTAGCTGTTTTGGTTAGATCATTTATATTTAATGTATTGATGTTACTGGATTAAATTCTACCTCTGCCTTCTTACTAGCTGTTTTCTACTTTTTCCATTGTTCTTTCTTTTCCCTCTTTATCTGCAGTTTCTGGTCTTGAGGAATTTTTTTTTTTTTTTATTCCAGTTTAATCTTCTCTATTGGCTTATTTATTTATTTTTCTTCTTTTGAAATTTTGGGACAGCATATTAGCTTATTTCTAATACTACTTTTATAAAATCAGTATTTGGTGTCTTAGGATTTATAGTATACCGTGATAAATAATCTGTCTAAACTCAAGTAATGTTACACAGCTTCATATGTAGTGTAAGAACCTGATAGATTATATTCTCAATTCTGTTTCCCCATTCCTTGTGCCATTTTTGTAATGTATTTTAGTTTAACTATTCTATAACAACATAATACTTTGACACAAAATTTACCTTAATGAGCAGTTACTTTTAGAGCAATAAAAAAAAATAAGCAAAATGTACTTTATTCCATTCTGGTATTCTAATTCTTTGAATGAGTCAAATTTTCTGGTGATGCCAGCTGATACAAAATTTTTATTCAACATTTCTTATGGATGAGATCTCCAGGCAATTGATTTTTTCATTTTCTGTTTGTCTGTGCAAGTCTTTGTTTTTTCTTCATTTTTGAAATTTTGAAATTTTACTTGCTTGTTTTCAATTGGCACATCAAATTCTAGGTTAGGAGTTTTGTTTTTCTTTTATATATTTAAAGAGTTCACAACTTTGACTTCTTGCTGTTGTGCCTGCTGATGAGAAATATGCTCTAATTCTCATTTTTAGTCCTGTGTAGATAATGTGGGTTTTTGTTTTTTTTTTTTTAATCCAGTTACGTTTAAAATTTTCTCTTGTCTTTGGCATTCAGCAGTTTGAATGCCTAGGTTTTGTCATTTTCATTTTGCTTTGTTCTGTTTGAATATTTGTTAATTTTGCTTTTCTCTGTGACCTTTGGGCCTCTGGTATGCTGTCTGCCAATAATTTCTAAAATTCTCAGTTATTATTTCATCCAATATTTATTCTGTGCTGCGCACACTTTTTTCTCAGAAGAATTCAATTACAAATACATTGGACTGTTTGATATTGTCTCACAGCTCTTGAATCCTCAGTTATTTTTATTTCAATGTTTTTCTCTTTAAACTTTCATTTAGGTAATTCCTGTTTTCTTACTTTCTAGCTCACTGATTATTTCCTATTATGAATTAAGTCTAATCATAAGTAAAATCATTTTTACTTATGAGATATAGACAAAAAAATGAGCATCATTTCTAACCTTAAAACATGAAGAAAATCTGGACAAGATGGAAATTAAACAAGTAAAATAAATTCTTCCTCTCTAAGTGCTTTTTTAAAAAATATATTTCCATTTAATTCTCTCTTATACTTTCCATTTTTTTATTGAAATTACCTCTGTGAACTTGTATATTATCTATCTTTTCCATGAGAACCTTCGATCTCTTGTTGTAGTAATTTTAAGTTCTTTTTCTGATGGTTCTAATATTTGTCGTATCTCAGTCTAGTTTGGATAATTGTTTTGAATCTTCAGACTGTATTTGCTTTTACCTTTTTAGTTACATCTCAAATGGTTTTGTTGAAAGATGGACATGTGTAAAATTGTAGATGATGAGGGCTTTGTTTTGTTTTGGTTTGGTTTGGTTTTTAAACGAGCGGCATTGGATACGTGTATCCTTTTCTTAGGCCTTAGCTGTCTATTTTGTGTTCACCCTCTCAGCAGCAAGACAGTATTTCAGGTGCTCTCCACTGAGGTCTCCGTGTCTGGCTGAGAGTCTTCCTTTGGTTTACTCCTCAGAGAGAATTTGTCTCATGCAGCTCTCCCAACTGCATTCTGAGTCATTTCCACTCAGTGCTTGTTAGTGTGGTGAGGAGAGAGGAACGCAGTGTGCATTTTTTAAGATCCAGTTTTAGGCAGACCTCTTTTTCTGTTTGTTTGTTTTATTATACTTTAAGTTCTAGGGTACAGGTGCACAACGTGCAGGTTTGTTACATACGTATCCATGTGCCATGCTGGTGTGCCGCAGACCTCTCAAACCTGAGTCTGCAGATGTGGCTTTCACAAGGATTCCTGTCCCTTTTTCCTACGTGATGCTAAAACTGCTAGGGATTCCTCCTCCAGGGAAAGAGCTTATTTTTGTCGTTGTTTGTTCATTACCCCAGGAGGCAATAGTTTCTGCCCTCAGGATAACGGTTTTGATTTTTGATTTTGTTTCGCTTTTACTTCCCTCTGAAGATAAAGACATTTATTTCACAGGGGTGATAAGGCTGCCCACTGTTATTTTTCCTTACCTCTTCTCTCTAAGGCAGAAGCTTTCTCAGCATTCTTTCCAGCTATGAACACCTGTCAGGGTTCCTGTAAAAAAAAAAAAGCTTACAGAACAGGTGAATCCCCTGTGTCATGAGAGCCGAGGATTTTTCATCCTGACTCATACTTGCTTTCTTTCATTTATCAAACATTTCCAGCTGAATCTTCATATCTGTTTATATGACATGTGGGGGTATCTGTCTCAAATAACCAAATTCTCTGGTCCTGTTTCTTCCTTCATTCACTGGTCTCTTCCAGATACTGAGTTTCTACTCTGCAAGGTCAGTTATCTGATGGTTTCTAGGAAATTCTTAAATTTGTATCTTGTCCAGATATTTTTCATGTTTTAAGGTTAAAAATTATGCTCATTTTTTTGTCTGTATCTCAGAATAAAACCCAGAAATCTCTGAATAATTCATTCATTCATTCATGTTTTACTGTGAAACATTTCACCTTTCATCAGGTGAAATGGATAATCAATATTTAGCAAAATAGCCACTTGTATGCATCTTGTCACACATAGAGTTTAGTATGCAATGTAATTACTGCTTTAGAAAGAACTCTAAAATATTAGATCATGTATAGTTTCCCAGAATAATCTAGATATATTGTTTATATGTATATATAAAACTTATAAATGTGAAATCGATTAATTGGCATATCTTTCCTCTTCACATTATTTGATACAAAGATAAGATTCAAAATTGTGTTCCATCCGTTTTCCCCATGTGGGTCACTAGACTTGCACGTTTAGTAATTTTCTTGGCTCTTCTTTGTACTCATACATATTTTTACTTCTTTTGCTGCCTTACTTTTTTTCTTATCACATTCTGTTGTTTTGCCTGCCTTCTCATAAACTAACTGAAAATCTTTCCAGAATATCATTGAACATAAATATTTCTTTAAAAAAACACACTTTATAAGGGAACAGTAAAGAAATGAAAGAAGGAGGGGAAGAAGAGAAAACCGGTCTTAAGATAGTATATTGTATGTTGTAGGAAATAAGTATAATGAACATAAGATATTTGGCTGCAGATAAAAAAGTTAACATAAATCGTATTTTTTAGCCAAAACTTGGAAAATTCTAAAGCACCTAGAAGGGAAGAAAAAAAATAAAAATAACTTTCATTGGTGACACATTTTAAAAGTCAACATTAGCTTCAATAATTTAGTTAAGCTAACAGTAGGTAAGTTTCTGTCTGCTGTCAATAATACAATAGTACAGCATGAGGATGACACACTGAGTAGACATGAAGACCAGCACTAATACAATATTGAGGTGAATGGAAAATAGTGTTGGGAATTTGCAAGGGGCAGACTTAGTCACATAACCTTTGTTCCTCTTCTTTAACCTGTCACTAGTGGTGTAACTAGGTCAAGTTACTTAATCTTTCTGAGCTTTGTTTTCTTCTTTTATGATATGATGGATTCAGATCTGAGTGTCATTACGTTTTCAAAATCTATAGCTGTGACTTTAAATGTAGGTTAGTGCAGGAAGGGTCAGGCAAAGACCAAAATGCCAAGCTGAGGATTTTGGTCTTGATCCTCTAGTAAGTGGAAAGTATTGATGGTGTCTGAGCAGGAGGTTATCTGAAGTATTGAAGGAAAGTGTTAGCTTGGAAGGAGAATGGCTAGAGTGTGAGTGAACTTTTGCAGGTGTGGAGCGAGGGCCTGGACTAGTCATGCAGTGATGGAAAGGGCAAAATAGACAGCACCACTGAATAACAGTAGTCTCTGTAATTATGCTAAAGTTCATACGAGAAGAGGGGTGAAGAACCATGATTTGGAGGAAGGTCAATACTTCAAATGTCCTAGGTATGTGTTTCTACACACATGGCACACTCTCCTTCTGTCCCTGCCTATATGTGTCCCATATGTTTCTGTAATTAAATACCAGAAGTTTCACAACCATATCATTGAATTACTATAAAGGAACATTTAGTTTTCCATTTTTAGAGTGATCTGAGTTTTCAAGGTCTGACTTTCAGTGTTGCTGAGATGTCACATGTAACAACTGGTATTTAGGAAGGAAATCAAGGCTGTTTTTCAAACTGCCCCTCCAAACTGCATGACGTCTCCCTATAATAACATTTACATACGCCAAAACATACCATTCATACCCATTTCTTACTGATTGATGCAATAGCCTGGCTTATGAGTATGACCGTAATCCCCAGCTCACTGGAGACGACGCTGGTTTATATCTTCTGTCGGTAACACCTACTGTTGACTCTCAAAAGTGTTGAGGCTTTTGTCCATAATTATATAAACAAGCCTATTTAAAACAATTCAATACTAGCTAGCTTTCACTGTTCCTTTTTCTGTTAAACAAATTTATGACATTCTATTATATGTACTCTGTGATGGAGAACCACCAGTCTAAGGTGTGCACAAACTATTCTGAGGATATTCTAAACAGCTTTTAAGGTATATTATAAATACCCTTGTCTCACTTCAAACCTGCATTTCACTCTTCCTTCTCCAACACAAAGAATCATGCAATTTGACTGATATTAGATACGGGGTGTGGTTGGCAGACTAATGGCTTCTCAAAGCTGTCCACATTTGTTCCCAGAACCTGTAAATATGCATGTTACATGGCAAGAGAAATTGAGGTTGCAGATGGATTTCAGGTTGCTAGTAGACTGATGTGAAAATGGGGAGATTAGCCTGGATTAACTGAGAGGGCCCACTGTAATCACAAGAGTCCTTATTTAGGAAAGAGGTTGGAGAGACAGGTCAGCGTGATGCAGTATGATGAGAATTCCACCTGATGTTGACAGCTTTGAAATGGAGGAAGACAGCAAAGGGCCAAGGCATATGGAGCCCATGGAAAGGGTTCTAGGATTCCTCTCAAGAGCTTCCAGGAGGAAACATGGCCTTGAGGAAACCCTGAGTGAAGCCCAGTGAAACCCATTTTGGTCTTCTGACCTCCAGAACTCTCAGACATTACAATTCTGTGGTTTTAGCCAATACATTTGTTGTAATTTGTTACAGCACTGGTAGGTAAGTAACACACAGGATGATGAAACACTCATCGGAATTTTTAAATAGTGTCTATGATGTTATCATTTATGTCGTTCAGTGTCTGTCTACAAAGAAGATTCAAAATAAGCCTCTCTTTGACCTTAGGGTTAATGAATTGATTTGCTCTCTACTGGTAGATAATAAAATCTACATAATTGTTTTCTCCTATTTTCCCCAGAATCTAGAAAAGCAAAAATTAGATTTTATGATTATGTCATTTATAATCTTTATTTATAACTATACATTTTCTCTTCTCATTTTTAAAATTAAGGATTAATTTTTACTCAGGGTAATAACTATTACATTTATATTATCACTGTGAA
>NW_012101754.1:4756057-4762554 GCF_000951045.1 Mandrillus leucophaeus | reverse complement strand
AAAGAGGTTGGAGAGACAGGTCAGCGTGATGCAGTATGATGAGAATTCCACCTGATGTTGACAGCTTTGAAATGGAGGAAGACAGCAAAGGGCCAAGGCATATGGAGCCCATGGAAAGGGTTCTAGGATTCCTCTCAAGAGCTTCCAGGAGGAAACATGGCCTTGAGGAAACCCTGAGTGAAGCCCAGTGAAACCCATTTTGGTCTTCTGACCTCCAGAACTCTCAGACATTACAATTCTGTGGTTTTAGCCAATACATTTGTTGTAATTTGTTACAGCACTGGTAGGTAAGTAACACACAGGATGATGAAACACTCATCGGAATTTTTAAATAGTGTCTATGATGTTATCATTTATGTCGTTCAGTGTCTGTCTACAAAGAAGATTCAAAATAAGCCTCTCTTTGACCTTAGGGTTAATGAATTGATTTGCTCTCTACTGGTAGATAATAAAATCTACATAATTGTTTTCTCCTATTTTCCCCAGAATCTAGAAAAGCAAAAATTAGATTTTATGATTATGTCATTTATAATCTTTATTTATAACTATACATTTTCTCTTCTCATTTTTAAAATTAAGGATTAATTTTTACTCAGGGTAATAACTATTACATTTATATTATCACTGTGAACGTCTTTGAAACAATTTGTAAAGTAAAAGGATAAGAATAAATTAAAATATAATTTTATTCTAACTGATTAGGTATAGATAATCAATTTCTAAATAATAGAGAGCCATAAATATTAGTCTTATCCAACATATACATTTGGAGTTAGCCATGTATTTACATTAAGATAATTAAAAAATGAGAAAATAAAGAAAAAACAAATGTGGTAATAAATATTTTCAAATTACAATTTTCTTTGTTTATTCTTATAGAAGGGGTCAATATGTTAAGTTAGGGGTCAGATAATATGAGTCCAACCATAACTGTTGACTAAATTAATCAGTCACAGTTTATTGTTTTGCCTCTGGGGTTTAATTAAACCTGTATTCAGGATAGAATTAAAATATAAACATTTCTTGTTCAACAACTTCTCTGAATCTCTTCTATGAAACATCACATATAATATTTAGCTGGCTACTGAAGTTTATAAGTGTCTAGAATCTTTTTATTCAAATCTACATTAAATTACTTTCATGTATTGAGTTCAGTTACAAATTTTCACACCAACTCTAATATAGAGTCAACAGAATTTTTCTTTCCTTGTATTCACATGAGAAGGTGGGTGGCCAAGAGCATAAGAGCATTCTGTAGAACACTGTGGAGTTGGGTGGTCCACTGAGGCCCAGACAGCAAGCTCTGTGGAAACCAGAGAGTGGGAAGGTCAGGCCTACCTGGCGTTTCAGGAAGTGGATCCTAGCTGAGTTGATCAAAGGCTTACGATCTTTAATGAGAAGTAGGGTCTTTTCTTGAATACATGTAGTATTAAGAAACGTGGCTCTGCTGCACAAGCAAATGTGTTGTAGGGGAGGCAATGTACATACCAGAACTTTGGTTTTGGAAATTCTACATTGGAGAATATCAACAAGATAAGAAGAAATAGACCAAGACCCAAAGTTCATAAAGAAATAATCCACAAAAAGTTCTCACTCGCTGTGAATGAAATTTTTTGTAACTGCTATTTTCTCAGCGTCCTGATCTTTACTTATTTATTTATGTATAAAAATAAAAATACATAAATATAGGATAAACTAGTTACTCCATTGAACCACTGAACATTCAGGGCAATAAATGTAATTTTTTTAAACTTATAACTTCTGAAAAAAGAAACAAAGTATAAGTACAGTAATAACTTACTACTGAATCAAGTTTCGGTTTTTTAGTTTAGTTGAAATAAACCTTGTTACTTACAACTGATCCTAGAATGTATAAACTTACGCCAGGCAGATTTTAAAAAAAAATCTCTGAATAACTGATTTGTTAATTAATTATGTTAGATATTAGAAGAAAAATATGGCAGTTTTATCTACAAAGAAACACTATTGGGCATTAAATATTTTAAAGTACTGTATGTGTTATCACATGCATTCATTCTTCTGTTTATATGTGTATATACACATGCCTACATATATATAATTATCTTTTTTAATAAAAAAATCAAATGAAATTCATGTATACTTACTGGCCTTAATTGTGGATGTGTCATATCAGAGTACATTATTTATTTACTTAGCTCTAGAGCATAACAAAAATCCTTGGGACATCGTAGGTGCTTAATAAATATTTTGCAAACAGATCTGAATAACTGCATTCCAGCTTCTCCACAATGTTATTGCTTTAAGTATATATAGCTTTTAATGAGTCCAACCCCCACTTGAGTTCTTCCCCCTCCCCCAGGATAATCATCACAGTTTCTTCAACTATTTATTATATGACAAGGTGTTTCTCAATCTCTTATCTGCTTTATTCTTATTTTCAAATGCTTACAGATCCTTAAGAAACTCAGTAGCTACCTTTTAGTCTCACAGTAGGTATAAAACTATGCATTCCATGAAACTATGCATTGCTTTAAGAGAATATTGAAAAAAATTGAAATCATAGCCTATATTTCTTTTTTTTTTAAATTTATTTATTATTATTATACTTTAAGTTGTAGGGTACATGTGCATAACGTGCAGGCATACTAGCGAAAATAAATCAAAGACTTGGGATTTTAGCAGGGTCTGAAAATCATAAGGCCACATGAAGTAGCATGACAAATTATCAGAGTTTCAAATATGTTTTAGGTACTCATATGTAATATAACCTCAGTTAAGTGATTATTCTAATATTTCAGCCAGATTCATTTAATTTATAGGTTTTCATCCAGCAACTATTTTGTATTGCTGGAGACATTTTTGAATGTCCCTATTGGTGTTGGGGAATGCTACTGTCAGTGGGACAAAGCCAGATGCTGCTAACTCTCTCATGTGTGTCTAATAGCACTCTACCACAAAGAACTTTTGAGCCTGCAATACAATAGTACCAACTTGGACAAACTGATATATTTCTATTGTAGTTTTGCTTTCAAGCATACATTTTTAACCGTATTAGTAAATGAGAGATTTGAAAGACAGTCTTCACATAAATTTATTATATCACTCAATTTCTTAATACAAAACTAGATGCTGGTACTTATTCAATACTGTAATCTTGTCGCCTTTGAAGTTTCATTAGTTCCAAACTTACAAATCAATGAGTCACTTGATATCAGAATGGTACTTCTTGGTATTTTCTAAGCGACCTTTTGCATTATTAGCAAGTGTGGGATATGTTCTCACCTTCGTTTACATTTACGGGGGAGCCATTTATGATTCTACTACATTATATTGTACTCCATAGGCCAGAGAGAGCTCCTGTTCTTCCCAAATCATGAAAAACAGAATTGGACACCAGTAACATTGGATTCATTTCATGTCTTCTCATTGTATGATATTTCTTATGAATAAACGAAGTTCAGTTACATAATCTCCTAACTAAATTTATATTAGTTCTCTGTTAGAATGTCTCTTGATGTCTGAAGGAATTATTCATCACAGCAAATCTATTAATGAAAAGAAAACCAGAAAATTATCCATTCATCTGTCTAGAAGGCCATCTTTGGCTTGCTTTGATTTTTCTTTGCAATGTATCGTCGTTTCTTTTTCCGGTCAGCTCGGCCATCTGAAAGTATTTCACGGCGTTTTTCATGTATGTAATATAATACACTTTGAAGGGGACTGAAATAGTATATGCTTCCACACGTAAGAAGATGAGAGGTAGAACAGAGAGCTCCATGTCTTTGTCTGGATCATTTAGTTGTAGGTGTTAATTTGCCAAGGTATTTCTCAATCACTGCTCGGCCCTAAGCATGGTACTCTCTTATTGGATAAGTATTTATGAAGAGGTTTAAAGAAAATATATCACTGGTAAATGTTTACTCAGTGTTTCATGTTTGATCTTTTTGATACAATCTTTCTAGAGAAGCTGGAATCTATTTTCAATGAGTGCATATGAATGCTGCACACGTTCTGCGGCCTAACAGATGCCATCTGTAAAAGCATTTACTTTAAATTAGTGGAATAAGTAATCAAAAGGGCTTTGTACTTAATGCAAAACTTTTGGTGACTATTAAATGCTCATTAGAGGGTGTTTTTGCTGTATGACTGTCAAAATCAGCAGGACGTTTATGTTAGATTTCCTGAGTGGGTCAAGATTGAATATGATTTTACAACCTAAATAACATAAATGAATGCAGGTTATTTCAGCATCTCCAGATGTTTTTTAAACTCTTTGCTCCTAAACCCAAAACTTAGTGCCATTTCAAATTCTGCAATGGTATTTTAGTGAATATTTTTAAAATTAAGTATTTGTCATCTTTAGATAAATAGGCTACTTTTTCATACTGCTAACATTTATAAATAAAAAAAAGATATTATCAGTATTGCTAAATATACTCTAACCCATCTTTTATGGAAATACATCCCCCAGAGAATTAGATAATATTAAATCAACTCAACTATGCATTTATTACAATAGCTAATTATTTTAAAAATTTTAATTATCTTATGATGGTTTTTTTGGTAGATTATGTATGTGTTGCCATTTGATTGAATCTCTGGAAATATGTTCTTATTATCAATTTGTTTTTAATTAAGCATTCAATAGCTGTCTTGTTTAATCTAGTGAGATGAATGTATTATTCTCAGAATTGTTATTTGCGTAGTATAGTACCATGCACATGACTTGTACTGTATAATGAGAATAAATGTTTAACGCAAATCAAGGTTCTCACACTGAAAAAAATAAATCATAGATCTATTAACCAAAATCTATATATGATCTAATTATAAAAAATAATTTTTAAGACCCTTCCTGCATTACAGAAGTGGAAAGAAGAATATCCCAGAATCCAGAAGGTCACACTCAACTTGCTTGCAGGCAGGCTTGCACTTGAAGTAGTTAGACCAGCGCTGATGCGTAAGTACAGAAAAGCGAAGTTCAACTGGGCAATAAAAGCTGGATAATGTAGAAAAAAATAATAATAGCATGAGATCTGCATAAAGTCACCTTCTTTCATTGTTTTTTAAATCGGGAAATCCTCTATTCCAGTTTTGAAAATCTTTCCCATGCAGCGTGGTTATTTTACTTCCTATGTTTTCCAAATGAGAACTATTCTTCTGATTCATACAACTCTAATCAGTCATCAGGTTTGTCTCTGTTGGCTCACATATACAATAGCCTCAAACAGAAGAGGGGGCAATCATCCTAACTATGTTCCTCTTGCAAAAGTCTGTTTTCTCTAGGTCAATATGAATAGCTTCTTGCTGTCATATGCTACTGCCTTTTCTAACATAGATTCACAACGTAAAAGTGTTTCATCCTCCTCTGAACTGGATTCATTTATAATTAGCTTCTAGGAGGGCAAAATTATTTTCAGGAGGGGTTACAGAAACTGCAATTAGTTTCTGTGCCTGTGTGAGCTAGAGGGGTTGATTATATCCATATAAAGGACACGGAAAATGGAGATAAATCCTACGTACACAGGCTGAAATGTGTCCTGATCCTATTAATGGCTGTCACCTGCTGGAAATGGAAGTAGGTGCATCATCGTACAATTATTTCTTAATTATTAATTTTTATTTCAAGTGTCCATTCAATAGCAGCTTCCTTGTTTGGATACAACACTTCAAAAAATGTATTCTTCATCTTAAGCCCCTCACTCTATTGGGAAAGATACTTGAGTAAGCACAGTTTCAGGGCAGTGATAGAATTAATTGAGTGCATTGATACATGTGATAGTAGAATGTTACCACAAAAACTAGGTGCTTCTAAAACACAATCTGATAAGTAGCCTAAAAAGTGGCAACAGAGGAGCTATTTCTTAAAGGAAGACAAGTAATAAAGCAAATTATAAGTCAAGAGGTAGAAGGTGAAATATTTCCTTTGTAGCAAAAGGAGAATTATGCTTCAAGACATGGAGATGAGATTTCCTACTTATAATATGTCTCTAATATTCAAATGAAATGGATCACTTTATATGCCTGCCTTTCTATTTGGTAAACAAATTAGACAATCCCATACATTTCAGCATCTTAATCCATAGGGTAATTAGTGCAGCAGAAAACCAATCACATGATCTTACACTCACATGATGTAGCCTGTTGCAGAATATCTCCACAAAACTTTCTCAACTAGTTCATATTTAAGGGAGGAAAACAATCATATTAAAAAAGAAAGAGGCTGGGCACAGTGGCTCAGGCCTGTAATCCCAGCACTTTGGGAGGCCGAGGAGGGCGGATCACGAGGTCAGGAGATCGAGACCATCCTGGCTAACAGGATGAAACCCTGTCTCTTCTAAAAATACAAAAATTAGCCGGGTGTGGTGGGCACCTGTAGTCCCAGCTACTTGGGAGACTGAGCCAGGAGAATGGCGTGAACCGGAGAAGCAGAGTTTGCAGTGAGCCGAGATCGTGCCACTGCACTCCAGCCCGGAAGACAGAGCGAGACTCTGTCTCAAAAAAAAAAAAAAAAA
>NW_012101754.1:4747232-4756007 GCF_000951045.1 Mandrillus leucophaeus | reverse complement strand
CTGAAGCAGGAGAATCGCTTGAACCCAGAAGGCAGAGGTTGCGGTAACCCGAGATGGCACCACTGCACTCCAGCCCGGAAGACAGAGCGAGACTCTGTCTCAAAAAAAAAAAAAAAAAGTTTAATTAATTAATTTAAAACAAAGAGAAAAGGGAGGACGTAGAGAGGAAAAAAAAGAGAACCCAAAAAGTAGCACAAGCCTTTGCGCTTGAAGCTTTAAAAAATAGTCAACACCTTGGGAAATGAGCACATGAGGAAAAAAATTAGATTAGAATATACAATTTCAAATATTTCAGTCATGATGGAACTGTGTTTTGGAGACTCTAAGGAGATTCGCATTATCAAATGGTAGTAAAAATTATTTCCTTGAAACATTTATAAAACAAAACAGTGAAAAAACTTACAAAATAAGGTAAATTCTTTCACGGGACAAAGAACAAAACAGAGGAACTCCCATATCTGTATTTTTGACAATTTAGAAATAAGTTAGCACTTTAATATTTACGCTTTCTTCATCTTTTCTCCACATAGAGAAAGAAATACTTTGAAAAATGTAGTCGCTGTATACCACCGAATCCTAGCAGAAAGACAAGTTTGGATTGCTTTGTCTTCATAGGTAATTCTGCACTTTGAAAAAGCCTGGAGTACCAGACTATGAATATGACATCAGGGACATCTCATTTTGAGTTAGAGGCCAGTAAACAATCCCATTCCCATTTAGAACGAATGTAAATATTTTAACGTAAAAAGAGTTGTGTTAGCAAATATTCCGCAGATTTTTCTCATCGGAAGGAAAACAGCTGAAGGGTATTTTTCAAGTGTATAGCAAAGAAATGTAGCTGTAGAATTTCTCACATAATGGCACAATCCTGATTGTAAGGTTGTAGGGCAGTGTCCTATACAGTGCGAGATGACGCCTTTGACTGTCGACTCCTCTTTCCAACAAACACTGGGACAAGTATTGTGACCCTCAGCCCCTTGCTCTAAACTGGAAGGCAGCCTCCTGGAGCAGGACCGGGTCTTATGACCCTCAAGTTAGCCCCAGGTCCTCCTGCTCTGTCACATCCACATGGGTGTGCAGTGAGCTCAGGGACCTCAGTCCCTCCCTGGTAACAAAAAGACATCAGAACAAATGTATTTCTATCCAATTTCCATCCCATGAAAACAGATCTGCATAGTTCTCATTGTTAACTTCTTTATTTCTTCTTGTTCTCGAAGAGGTACCCTTCCTATTTAGGCCTTTATTTTTCATCTGTGATCTACACCCTATCTTCTCCTGAGAACTTTGACATTTTGCTCCCACATCCTGTCACATCTGAATATTAAATCTCTCTTTCCCTAGGCCGTTGCTTTCTCACCCTGAGTAAGTAAAGGTACTCACGTCTACCATTTCTGCACCCGCAGTACTCTATGGAGGAAATATAAATGTGCCTGCATGTCAGGTATATGTCAGGTAAAAATAAATGTCAATGCTCTAATACCTCGGACTGGAGCCCTTGTCCGAAGACTGGTGTTGTGAAGGACTCAATTTTCTGTCATCACCAAGAAGTACCAGGCCCCATGTTGGATGCCTTATAAATAATCGAATCTGAGACTTAGAATGATGTTGTGGAAGCTTTCTTCATGCCATTAAGGAAACAGAGGCCTGCAGAGATTTTGTAAAATATTTAAGGTCGCACAACTATCAAATGATTGGGAAAGATTTTTCTCCAGTTGTAGGACATTTCCCAAAGCAGAAAACAGGGCCAAATATTATTTCCATGTCTTCATGCACTATTTTCTTCTCTTGTTAACTCAGACACAGTAAAGTGTTATTATATTTTTACACTTAAATAGACTTTAAAAATATTCCCTGTAATAAAAGGAGAAGTACACGAAAAGCACTTCTGCTTCATCTCAAATTCTGATTGTTGTCTGGGGATAATAGCATGTTCTTGAGTTACAAGCTGAACTAGCAGTTTTAATCACAGAACACCATGTTTACTTGAAAGAATGCTTGACAGATAAATGATCTTTATCAGGGATTGAGTGTATGTCAGACATATTTTCAAATGGAATAAAATGAGCATGTCACTTCAAGGATAACTACTTAGATTATCAACTATCAATTATAAAATTTCGGTTACCAATCAAAATTAGAATAAAAAAATTGCCTTGGTCACCATGAGCTTGCTAGTTACCCAAAACTTAAAGAATTTTTAGTTAAGATTGTTGACATTAACACGTGCTATTGTTTTTTTCTATTGTATAAGGACATATGTCAATGTCGGGAGATTAGCTCTAAGTGAGTAAACCAATATTTTCAAAACGAATAGTGCACATTGCTACAAAATTATGCACGCATAAAGATCCATTCAAAGTCAAAGCTGGATATTAACAGACCAATGGATTTAATAGAAAAGGGTATAAAAAGTTTATAAAGTTTCGGATTCTATATAGCAACAAGCTTAAGATACTACCACTCAGTGAGTTTGGGTATAGCATCCAAGAAGAATATCTTTAATTATCTGAAAAGACAAGTAAATATTACTCTCTTCCAACTATGTATCTGTGTGAGGCCATATTTCCTTAATATACTTCACTCAGAACAACATATTGAAGCAGATTGAAAGCAGAAGTCGATATAAGAACCCAGCTGCCTTTTATTAAGCAAGACATTAAAGAGATTTGCAAAAATGTGAAACAGTGTCACTCTTCTAAGTGAATTCTTTTTGTTTTTGAAAAAAATAGTTACTTTACAATATATTATTTATATTAATACATAACGAGGATGCTACTCTTTTAAAAAGTTACTATTTTTAAAAATTACCATTTTTAATTATTAAACAATAAATATTGATTATATAACCCATAAAAACAAAAGCTCTTTGGAGTCTTCGATAAATTTTAAGAATCTGAAGAGGTTCTGACTTTAAAAATTTGAGAATCCCTGAGTATTACTTTTCGAGGACTACCATAAAAAATCACTACAAACTGGATGGCCGAAAACAACAGAAATTTAGTCTCTCATGATTCTGGAGGTGAGAAATCTGAGTTCCAAATGCACTCTTTGAAGTTCGGGGAGACTCTACCCCCATGTCTTTGTCTTGGCTTCTGCTGTTGCTAGCAATCCTTACCATTCTCTGGCTTGCAGTTTCTTAAATCCAGTCTCTGACGTCTTCTCTCCATGTGTCTGTGTATCCACATGGCATTCTTCTCTCTCTCTCTCTCTCTCTCTCTGTGTGTGTGTGTGTGTGTGTGTGTGTGTGTGTGTGTGTGTCCCTGTCTCTTCTCTCAGGGACCCCAGTCATTTTGGGTTAATAGCCCAGTCTACTCCAGTATGATGTCATCTTAATTATATCTGCAAAAACTCTATTATCAGATAAGGTCACATTTATAGACACTAGGAATTAAGACTTCAGCACATCTTTTGCAGAGAAAAAAAATCAACCCATAAATGCTATGTTTTATAGAAAGCCCACTTACACTGGGACAAATTGACTTCAACCCCTTTTCTACTTTACTTTTGCCGATATTTGCTTGTAAACAAATACTGTTGGGATTATTTTGACTTGTTTATTTTCTACATATTTTCAGTGCTCGGCACATAGGTGGAACACAATAAATGATTGCTCACTGAATGGACTGATGAATTAATTGATTAATGTTTCATTGTAAGAGATCCTGGAGATGCTTTGGTTATTGCATTTTTCAGGATCGCCTGAGACCTCATTTAAGAATTTTTTTTCATTCATTATCTGAAAGAGTTCCCTATTTGATTTCCTTTGGGTGAGGCAATGCGATAAATAGGATGAACATAGAATTTAGAGATAGATTTACCTGCCTTATAATATGAAGCCTACCATTCACTTAGATATACAAATTTGAGCCTATTATTATTCATTCCTCAGCCTGATTCCTGCTTCGTAAAAAATGCAGGTAAAATTCCTGCCTACAGAAGTTTTGTAAACATTAAATTAAATTTTATATACAAATGTGTGTACATATGTATATACACAGTATATACATACAAAGTCTAACGCAGAGTTTCAAATTTGGTTGCTTCGAAGAATCTACTATAAATTGTGTAAGTCTGGGCAGGAGCCCAGGCATCTGTATTTCTAAAAGGTCTTCAGATGATGATGGTGTGTAGATTGTTTTGAAAACAACTGGTGCCATGCATCAGCAATACAAAGAATATAAAGCTGCTTACAAACTCTTGTGTGGAATAGATGCCAATTCATTAACATTTTTTGGGTATCAGAAGCATTAGGGTAAGTCTCAAGTAGGGTGAACCCAGTTCAGGGTCAAATTATATATAGCAATATCTGAAGGATTTCTTGATAAGACACAATTCATTGTTGGTGGTGGTGGTTTTGTTTTTAAAAAAGAAATTTGCAGGCCGGGCGCAGTGACTCATGCTTGTAATCCCAACACTTTGGGAGGCTGAGGTAGGTGGATCACGAGGTCAAGGAATCGAGACCATCCTGGCCAACACGGTGAAATCCTGTCTCTACTAAAAATACAAAAATTAGCCGGGCATGTTGGCAGGCGCCTGCAATCCCAACTACTCAGGGGGCAGAGGCAGAGGAATCACTTGAACCCAGGAGACGGAGGTTACAGTGAGCCAAGATTGCGCCACTGCACTCCAGCCTGGCGACAGAGCGAGACTGCGTCTCAAAAGAAAAAAAAAAAAAAAAAGAAGAAGAAGAAAAGAAATTTGCTGAGACTGAACCTATGCCCTGTTCTTCCCAATGCAGGGCTGTTTTTTGACCAGAACATGGACTGAAAGTGCATCTCATGTTCTAGAAGCCATGGCAACTTGCGGCACATAAGATCATCACCTTCTTGGTAGGGATAGCACTCTTCCCATAATCTGAACTTTAGAATATTGTGTAGGCTGTAACACTACCTTGCTCAGTGCTTGGCATACATTAGGTGCTTAACAATGATTAGAATCCCTTCACGATAACTGTCTTGTTGGTATGAAAATACAATTTTAAAAATGGAAAAGTAAAATGAACCTCTACTTTAGAACTTAGCATGCTAAAACATCCAGTAAGGAGTATTTATTTAATTATTTATTTATTTTTTCTTTATTTTTTTTTCCTGACGCTCCTGGGCCTGCAGTGAAGAACAATGAGTCAGCAGTATTTCCTACTTTTCTAAGGTAGTAAGAAGAATGCTGAAGCTATGCACTTAAAGCCAATTATTAGTAACTTAAATGGCATTCCAAGAGAACAGAGAATCTAAACTCAGTGCTTACGTTTTAAAAACAATGAAGCAAAGCTATAATGTTGGCACACTTTGCAGCACTTTGTTCTCTATTTGTCTACACATTTCAGGAAAATGTTTCTGGTTTGAAAGTTCAAAACAAGCTAAAGCTTCAAACGGCGGCTGCAAGGTTCTTTATTCTTTTGTTTTAATGGTAGCACAACAACATAGAACATCTGAGTTCATGCTGTACAGTGACATCCTTGGGCCCTTTCTCATAGACATTTATGCTTGGTATTCTTAAATAAACCATAAAATTTGGTATTTTTTTCTCTGACAGGATACGTTTGAGATATTGCTGTAAGATGTAATCAAATTTTAAAGGCCGTAGGAGCCCTAAAGAAGGAAGAACCATTCACGTTTTCTAATCACAGCCATGTGAGTAATGGCGTTTGACGACTCGGGAAGGACTGCTAAGTTTTAGTACTTGTCTGAAACTAGCTATCACGTGATTGCTTAGCTGCCTGGTCTTTTTAACGTTGCCTGAAAGGGTTCTGCTGTAAACTTACTTATTTATCCTATTTATTGGATGCACCCACATCGCATAATAGTCTCTGGGTACATTTACAAGGGTAATAAAAGAGGCTATACAATTCTCTCTTAGCAATTGGATAGAGTACCTAGAGTTCAAAGGAGATACAAGTGTATGTAATTCAGCTGTTTCACTTTTCTTTACAATTTTTAACATCTTCTATTTCCATTTTTTTAGGGCTATCATTCAATAAAATAACAAAAAAAGAGTATATACTTTCAACTGAGACGTTAAAGAAAATAAAATTATAGAAAGCCTTTTATAGTTTTCTTCCAGGCAGTTCACACTAAGGGGCAATTCCTTTCGGACGAACACTGTGTTGGAGACTCTGTTTTCATAGTGAGAATAACACATCCCGTGTTATTCTGGACTTTGAGTCCACATTCTTCCTGGATTTCACATCGATTAATGAGGATGCCAGGCACTGTGCAAATCTGCAGTTGCTGCATTGTGCTGTGGCTGAAACTTTTCCACAGAATTTTAAGTGGGAAGTAGGTTAGGTGGCAAATTTGAACAAGAAAAATATGAAGTGGTAAATGTGCGTGTGCGTGTGCGTGTTTGGGGCTGGGTGGGTACGCTCACGTGCACACATGTGTGTAGTGCACATATCAGGAGCTGGAGAGCTGAAGGACAGGATGTCCAACTTAAAAAAAATTAGATTTCACCCAACAAATAGTTATTATTTCTCACATATATACATATATACATGATGTTATCAAATGTAACTAAGCTGAAAACATGGAAATCCCCTTACTAGAGCTCAGAATTTCCAATTCTTCATGGTTTTAACTTTCACTGAAGTGGTCAGCCATAGAACGTGCAAATCTATGTCAAATGGAGGTGAAACGAATAACAATAACTGGCTGATGATCAAGACAAATTGCATATATATATACACACACACACACACATACTCATACATATATAGACATATATGCAATCATTTCCAACATAATAAATGACCTATACTTTAAATACTACAGCACCTCATATAAGGGCATAGAATTTCATATCAGAATCTACGCAGCATTCTCCTTTATCTGCTTCTCACTCCACTGCTCCTATTGCAAACCATTAGTAAATATATATATATGTATTTCTATTTTATGTTTTACTTTATTATTCATATTCCTCAATAAATATTTAGCACATGTTTTTAAAAAATTGCATACCTAACATGCCAGCAACAATGACGGGTTAAATAGATTTTGTGCCTAGCTTCATAAACCAATAACTACTTAAAATAGATTTCTATCGAAAAAATCCCAAAGACATTTTCTTTAAAATTTTGCTTGAGTTTACGGCTATATGAGAGAATCTATTCTAGGTCTTTTGGGGATAAAAAGGTTAATCTTACCAAGTAAGACTTTGTATTCTCATTGGAGAGATAAGACCAGTATAAAAGTAAATCTAATATAAGGAAAACTAAGGAAAAATATTAAAATGACAATAAAAGTATACTTACATTTTAAAGTAATTTCAAAAGAAGAAATTATTTCAGATGATTCAATTACTTTCAATAAATCTTTTTTGAATGTTAGGATAGATGATAAATTGTGCTAGGTACTAGGACTAAAAAGATGAATATGGGAAGTGTTTGCCCTCAAGGTGAATAATGCATTGTGGAGAAGGTAATTGTTAATCAGAGTATTGAAGAAAGAGGGGAATGCAGAAAAGTAAAGATTCAGAAGAAGTTATTTTTCTGTTCCTGCCTGAGAATATTCTGAAATTGAGCACCTCCATGCCGTGATGAACACGTCAACCAGGGCTGACTGACTATGCAAATTGTGCTTGAACAGGAGGGGTAGGATATGAGAGTGAAAAGATGAAGCACTGCCAGGAGCCTTCGATAGCTCCTGACTGCCTACCTGTATTATGGTGGATCATTTGAACTTGAATGTGATAAAGGCAGCAACATGATAAGAAACTCTTGACCTAGGATCAATAAGCTAGGTTTAGAACAAAGGTGCTTTGGGCTAAAAAGAATCTAGAGTTAGGAGCCTGTTAGTAAGTTTTATTACCGGACTAAAGAGAGGGAAATGAGGGAAAGTTACGAAGGGCTTGTGCTGTAGCAGGATTTAAAGAAACAGACACAAAAGACATTGCAGAGACAGGCTTAACATTAGCTGATATATGGATATGGGAACAAGAAAGGAGGTAGAGTAAAAACTAATGCTGAATACTTAAACTTGATTGGCAGTGAAGTTGGTACAATTAATGTAGAAACAAAAGAATTAGAGGAAATAATTTCAAAGAGCAGGTAATGAGTTTTGTGGGTTTGAAGACCAAGTGTGGGTTTATGGTAGTATGTTCACTGGACAATTAGAAGCCTGGAACTAAAACTCAGGAAATGGTTGAAGTGGAGATGAAGGTTTGTTAATCTTCTAAAGAGAACTGTGACCTGAAGTCATGAAATTTAACAAGATTATTACAAGAGAAATAAGAAAGAATAGGATGGTCCAGGGAAGATCTTAGGACCTTCGTATTCGGAGAAGGGAGGTAGTATACAAAAAAGGAGCAGGCAGGCCAGGCGCGGTGGCTCACGCCTGTAATCCTAGCACTTTGGGAGGCCGAGGCAGGCGGATCACGAGGTCAAAAGGTCAAGATCATCCTGGCCGGCACGGTGAAACCCCGTCTATTCTAAAAATACAAAAATTAGCTGGGCATGGCGGTGCGCACCTGTAGTCCCAGCTACTTGGGAGGCTGAGGCAGGAGAATCACCTGAACCCAGGAGGCGGAGGTTGCAGTAAGCCAAGATCATTTCACTGCATCCAGCCTGGGTGCCAGAGTGAGACTCTGTCAAAAAAAAGAGAGAGAGAGAAAGAGAGAGAGAGCAGGCAAAGGAAACAGAAGAAAAGTCAAGGTTTTTTTTTTTTAAGAAAAGTCAAAAGGAACCTACATAAGGACAACATGAGATCAGAGTAAAGTGCATATAACAATGTCTCCTTTGTAACACAACTCATTGTTTATTAGGGAAAAGCCAATATTTAT
>NW_012101754.1:4715269-4746966 GCF_000951045.1 Mandrillus leucophaeus | reverse complement strand
CAGGATGGTCTCGATCTCCTGACCTCGTGATCCGCCCGTCTCGGCCTCCCAAAGTGCTGGGATTACAGGCTTGAGCCACCGCGCCCGGCCTTTTACTTTCATATTTAATAGGCAGACAAGGAATGTTCACTTCTTCTCAGACATTTCGATTTTTAAAATATGTTTTGTTTTAAGCTAAAACATTGATACCTAGAACTATTTTCACAAATATTATTCACTGAAGAGTTTCATGTTACTGTATGTATAGTGATATAATTCTAGCAAATTGCTGTCAGAAGTATGCATTTTATGAAATTGATCTTAGACAGAGGTAATTAAGTTTGACATCAGTCTTACACTTAAGGAGTTTCAACAACTATACTGCAATATATTCAGCAGCACAAAGCATCCGGCCACAAAAAGCTACAGAAATTTGGAGGAGGAGAATTTGCTTTCTGTTTAGAGAACCACTGAAGACCCATCGAAAGAAGAAACATCTGAGATATTAACTAAATCCTGTGGACCAATCCCCCTTGCGCTATTTGTCTTTTATGTTGTTCTAAGTCTTTAGTTAGCCTAAGTTAGGGAATTTTACATGTACATAATTAATTAAAATGACAATTCAAATAAGTATTGTTTTATTCTCAGCACATTATATTTCTCACCATCACACTACATTTAGGAAAGGAATTTTGTTGATGGTAGTTTCTATTTTCATTTCAGTGATCTTTCATTCCTCTCTTTATACCCCTTTTTCAGATTTAGGTTTAAGAAAATGGTAGTATTTCAGCATTATGACTAAAAGTTCTGAATATATTTGTAGACTACACACATAATTGTGCACATTCCATTTTATTTATGTGCCTAAATAATTATTTGTTTTATATACCATACATTCTTTTATTTTGTATGACACCAAATTATTTGTTTTCTGGACTATTGTAAACCACTCTATTCATTTTACTTTCATAAAAAATATGAAGACATGTTTCATAGTGTTATCTAAAATACAATATTTATTTTTTTCTTAGAGTTTAAATTGCAACATACCCTACTTTCTTGGAAGTATTTTTTTTTCCTGAAAAAAAAAAAAAAAAAAAAAGAACAGCACAATACTTAATACCACCTAATTCTGTGGCCACTGTTTTCAGAATCTGCGGGTAATTTCTAAGTCTTTTTTGTTACTTTCAAGATCTTTCTGTGAAAATAGGTTACCTTGTTATTCTGAGTATCAATTACCATGTCCTTGGCTGCTTCTTGATGCTGTGGAATTGAATTCCTCTTCCTTTGAATGTCAACAATGGAGGATTTATTCAGCAACCTGAAGATGGTGTCATTTGAAATGGAGAAAGGAAGCCTGCTCTTTTATTGCATTTAGCAATGAGGGGAGAGATCTGCTCTTGTTCCATTACTTTTCATTACCTGAAAAGGAACAACACTGAAATTGAACCCCATCATCTGCCTAGATTTCCCTAACTCAACCGTATCTAGCTGGTAATATGCAGTTTCTGAACATGGAAATCCAAATTTCAAGATGTCCTAGGTCTGTTGCTAACCTGTTTCCCCGAGGGAGATGTAAGGGGCAATTATCGTTCACTTGGTAATGAAATTTTTCCATTAGGACAAGTGAATATTGGAATACAAGGAGAGTAAGTATGTACTCTTTGTCCTGTGTAAATGAAAGACTCATGTTGCATGCTAGTTGTTGTTTATCTTTTAGGACAAGCAGAGACCAAGAAAGTTCTAATATTAGGAAATGAAGCCATTGCTTAGTTTTCCCTTTAGGTAAGTGTAATTTTCCAGTAATCATATGATCTCACATCCTATACTCTATTCCTTGTCAAGAGTATAAATTTCATATTTGTTTAGTTGAAGATGGATTAAAATAAAGTTTTATATTGTAAGCAGCTTCAATACTACTTATTTTTACTTGTATGGAAGATATGCTCCAAAAAAGTAGTTTTAGTGTCATATGAAATACATTCAAATGGGGAAAACAATTTATAAAATATTTGACATGTCAATAAGTCTAATGTATACACTCTAAATTTTGCCTATTATTTTTATTGTAGTTTTTATTTTTGTATTTTCTATTTTGTATTTCTATTTTTTGTGTTATATCCAAGAAAGTTATGAGGAAGGTGTAATGTTAATGCTAATAATGCCTTTTTGTCACGAGTGTCTCAATTTGAATAATTAAACATATTTTTAGTGCCTACTGTAGGTATGAGCAAATCATACCTACAGCAGGGATATAAAGAGGTAATGTATACCAATTCTCTGTCACACCCTGTCTTCACTTGTTAATGTACTCAAGACCAATGGAACCAATGAATGCAAACTCTCTATGGGTTATGCCAGCAGGAAACATTGGTGAAGTCCTGAAAATCAGGGTGTGAGTTGAGTTGAATCAAGTGAAAATCTGACTAAGGGACTTGTACCAACTTCCTCTCCTTCTACTGACTGGGTAGACTGATGTGATCTAAATGATGTGGTATGCAGGCATTGTAGTACTTCGTCTGCAGTAACTCCACTCTGGATGAGGCCAATACAACTGTAGGGTGAAGGGGTTTCCCATTAAGCAAGTGCAGTGCTATGGTAGTGTTCTTCTCATTGCTGCACAGACAGTGCTTTTTTGTTTTCTTTCTATGACTTTAGTTGTAACTGAGATGTTAACATTATTACATAGAGATCAATTAGTTCATTTCAACTTTCATTCATTCATTTACTCAACCCAAATTTATTGGTGTCTGCTGCATCAGGCATTGTGCTAGATGCTGAGCTGACCCAAGAAATACGGTATGTATGTCACTATGGTCATGAAGCTTGCAGTTTTCCAGAAAAAAGAAATGCAACAGAAAAATTACTGTATATATTTTATAAAAATTATAACTACAAGTTCTGATAAATACTGAGGAAGGAGGTAGGGCCAGCTTTATTGTTGCCTAGGCTGTGCCATCATTCTGGGTCCTGTAGAAGAACCTGCATTTGGGCCAACACTCTACTGGCACCTCCCGAAAATTCTGAATCATTTTCTAGTGAAAGACATCACAGTTTCAGTTTTCACTGGGCCCTAAAAATTATATAGTTGATCCTGAGAAGATGCTACAATAGTTATAAAGAAGGAAATACCTAATTTAGATATGGTAATAAGGGAACACTTACTCAGAAGGTAATTCCAATCCAGTTTTAAGTGATAAGTACAGGGTAAAATTAACTCCAAACCCAGTTCTGTCCCTACTCATGAGCTAACTAGAGCTTTAGCTAAATCAGTGTGGGTTACAAAATATAACAACTTAACTGGTGGAAGAAGGCATATAGGTATTCAATATATGTACAAATTGTTTAAAAAATTTTATGAAGAAATCTCTTCATGAAAGCAGGCAAAAGATATAAAATTTACAAGATAATAAAATAGGCCAATAAAATATTTTAAAACGGTCTGTCTCAATAATCTTTAATATAAAATAATGAAATATTGGATAATCAACTTCACCCATAAAATTGGCAATAAAAAGTATAATATCCCTAGTTGGTATATTGGTCAGTGTTCTTGTTGCAGGGAACATTTGGTTAATCTTGATTGTATGGGAATGCAGTTTATTTTAAAACACTTGATAACTCACAGAGTTGGGAAGGCTGTATAAGAGAACAAAGCTTAAAACTAAGCTCATAGGAATAATGCCTAAAACTGTGCTCAAGAATTGCTCTGAAAAGAAAACCACCACAAATGTTATTAGCCCACATAGCAAAAGGGAAAGCCATTGTTCCTTCTTCTGTACTGACGCCTCTTCTGAATTGGGATATGTATAACCACTGCACCCAGTAGACTGAGCCTCATTCCATTACACCTATCAGCAAAATGAAGTTTGTAAAGGGCTTTCTTCGTCAACTCTACTGTCACACAATAAGCATCATCTATTTTTAAAAAGAAAGATAAATTAAATGGTTTCCAAGTTCAAAATGTGTACTTATAAAAAAGGAATATTTAAAGCACAACATGGAAAATATATTTACATCTTATTTGACAAAAGACATATATACCTACACAAGGAACTCCTATAAGTCAACACTTAAAAGGAAAATAGCACACACAACAAATAAACAGAATTACAATATAACCCCAATATTCTAATGCTCAGTAAATATCCAAAAAACCCTGAAAAGGGCACATCTAAACAAATATTTATCGCAGCTCCATTGACAATAGCCGAAAGTTGGAAACAACTCAAAAGCCCATCAACAGATGAATAGACAGACAGACTGTGGTATGGACACACGGTGGAATATTATTTAACCATAGAAAGGAATGAGGTACTGCCGTGTGCTACAATGTGAAGAAACTTTCATAACATTATGCCAAATTACAAACTATTTTAAAAATTTTACACAATAGGTCACATTCTCACCAGTTATACGAATTACTCAGAATAAATCCGTAGAAACAGAAGGCCGACTGGTGGTCGCTACACACTAGGGGAATAGGGAAGGAGGAACAACGGCGTAATGGTAAGTGGCTTTCATTTGGACAAATGAAAATGTTTTAGAACTAGACAGAGGAAGTGGTTACAAAGATTGTGAATATACTGAATACTACTAAATTATTCACTTTAAAATAGTTGATATGGTTTGGCTGTGTCCCCATTCATATCTCGAATTGTATCTCCCAGAATTCTCACGTGTTGTGGGAGGGATCCAGAGGGAGGTAACTAAATCATGGGGGCGGTCTTTCCCGTGCTATTCTCGTGATAGTGAATAAGTCTCACGAGATCTGATGGGTTTATCAGGGGTTTCCACTTTTGCTTCCTCCTCACTTTCGCTTGCTGCCATGATGGGGGGAGAGCTCTCCGCCTCCCGCCATGATTCTGAGGCCTCCTCAGCCCTGTCATACTTTTCTTCCCAATCTTGGGTATGCCTTTATCAGCAGCATGAAAACGGACTAGTACGATGGTTCATCTTAGGTTGTGTAAACTTCGCCTCAAAATTATTTTTTAAAAATGAATAGCCAAAAGTTTGGACATTTCAACAAAAAAAGACGTATGTTAAGAGATAGCAAATACTCACATGAAAAGATAATCAACATTTTTAGTTATCAGGGAAATACAAATTAAACCTCAGTAAGATATCATTTTACACTTGCTAGAATGTCGAAAATTTCAAATATATATACTGAAAACCTTGTGTTAGGTTATAGAGGAACTAACACTTTCATATTTCGCTGGTGGAAGTGTCAAATGGCACAACCACCTTGAAGAACTAGTTGGCACTTACTTATACAGTTAAGCATACAGCCAATGTACTATCCGTCAATTCCACTCCCAATCATACCCAAATAGATGAAAACCATATGGTCATAAAAATGATTTTCTTCAAGAACCTTTCTAGCAGCCAAATTTGTAAGAGCCTCAAACCAGAAATAATCCAACTGTCCATCAGTAAAAGAATGGGTGAAACAAACAAGAACACTGTCGTTTACCCAAATAATTATTTACTAGTCAGCGATAAGAACGAAGACTACTGAGCCATGAAACAGCATGTATGTACCTAACAAGAGAATTTTAGGTGAGAGAAAATAGACACAAATAATAACATGCTGATGGATTTCATTTATAATATCCCATGAACTGGGACAGCTATAGTTACGTAAATGAAAAAGAGTTTCCTTGGAGTGAATTGGAAAGGTCATGGGAAACTCTCTGAGGTGATGGGATGTTCAGTATCTTTAAGTCTTAGATGCACAACTATAAATAATTTCCGAAAGTGAAAAGACAGTAACGCTTAAGATTTGTATATTTCGCATTATGTTAATTGATGCTTTTTGTTGTTGTTGTTAGTGTGATTTTTCACATCTTTTGCAACATAACTTATTTTCTGACATGTAATTTTTAGGGACAATAGTGTCCTAGCTATTTCTCACTTTGTAACAGATTTTTACATATCCAGATTGGATATGTATTTTGCTGTTTTTCCCTTTCAGCCATCAGTATCCTACCTGTGTCCAACCTCATTTGGTACGCTAATATTCGTACACCTGCCGATTTCCCATCAAATGACATAATTTCCTTAAGTGCCACCTGTGATACAACATATTGTACAGCTTCAATTTTAAAACTTTATGAATATTAAAAGCAAATGCTAGTGCTTCCTTGAATGTATTTGGCTTCCTAGTCTACTCACCATTCCTCACCCAGGTGTTGATTTAAAATTCAGTGGCACAAAATGATTATCTACCATTCTAAATTATCTCATATTCTTGTAATCTTGATGTATGTAAGATAGAAGCCTGGGAAACACTTATTTTCCCGTTGACCATATAGCACATTTAGTCATTAACGGCTGAAGTTTCATCATTTTGAATTTCTTTCTAAACAAAGATTTATAAGTGAGCCTTCCAGTAGCTGCCTTGTCAGGTTTGTGAAAGGGAAAAATTAAAGCTACTGTATTTATTCCAAGCCTCCTTTGTAATGGATCTCATATGAGAGCTTAATTGTATTTTCTGTGTATCAGAAATAGGCCTATCAAAGATATGTTGTGTAAGAGATTATGTAAAGCCATCACACAGATGGTAGATAATAATATGAAATTGTTAATGGGAATCTGTCCCCTCAACAAGCAAGGAGAAATTACTCTCTCTCTCTCGTAAATGATAATACCTAGTGCTTGTTAAATTTTGTGGTACTTTTACTTTATGAGAAATAGACATCAAGCTTTGATAATGAACATTATTGAATAGAGATGAAACAACCCACAGTTCTTTATTTATTTCATCAGAGTAGACAGGAATGAATAGACAAAGATAAACAGAGAGATCAGTAGATAGATAGACATAGATAGATAGATAGATAGATAGATAGATAGATAGATATTACTCAGACTGTCAAAAAGAGCAAATAAAGTCACGTAGTTGTGATAAGGGTTTATCTGAATGACTTTTTTTTTCTCATCAACTTTTTAGTTAACCCCAAGGAAGCAGACTGTTGCAATGTCCAATGGTTTACTTTGTAGTCTCATTTACATTGTTTCTGATGAAATAGTAGGGTGTAAAACAATTGGTTCAAATACCCATTCATGAATTCATGTCAAAGTTTCTTTTATGAAACCTACATTTTCCAGGCACTATATTGTAAGAGGAAGTTGCGAATAAGATTGCCTGGTCTGTATATTGAAGCTGATGAGTGATCCGGAAAATAAATAGATGACGGGCGTATTTTAAGTCTGTGAAATGAGATTACATTCTTTAAACATTAATTCATCCAGTTTGTATATACTGAATGCTTATTATCTTCCTGACTAGTGAGGAAATTGTATTAAAATGGGAAAGATCACAAGGAACTTCAATCCAGGAAGACTTACATTGACATTCTTCAACTTTCTAAAATTTAAATGTATTAATAATATAAGTAAAGTTCTCACCACCATGCTTGACACTAGTTAGGTACAAAATTAATGTTAGTTACACTGATAATAGATAAGCTGTCATCATCATTGTCATTATCATTATAGTTAATACTACATAATAGCTTTCTTTTTTTAGTATACATATATACTTTTAACATGCTGTATGTTAGAAAAAATCCAAACGATCGAAACCACCATAGAATGAACAATAATTTCTACTACTTCTTTGTTATATAGTTTGAAATAATATTATTAATAATCAAGTGAAATATGAAAATCATAAGCAGAAAAGTATATGGCATCAACAGAATGTAAAATGGGAATGAAACATGTTAATTAATATATGTTTTGAATATTACAATACACTTCAAATTTTGATGTAGAGATGATTGTTTGTAGACAATTATTTAGAGCATGCTTTTTTATTTTTTATTTTTTTGGATTGCTGAGAACCCTGCTCCTTATAAAATACCAATTTTACTTCAGTCTCTGTCAAGACGAAAAGAGGATTCAAGGCAGGAGTGAGGAACAATTAAATCAATGCAATGTAATTTTAATTCTAAGTGACATTTTAGAATCACCTATGATGGATTGTTGCCATCTTGACATTATTGCCATTTGGGATCAGATTATTCTTTGTCGTGTGGGTTTTCCCGTGCATGTAGGATGTTAGCAGCATACCTGGCCTCTTCCTTCTAGATACCAGTAGCCAATGTCTCCAGGAATTGCAGTGGTCCCCAGTGGGGTGAGGGCAATATTGTCACCTGCTAAGAACCACTGGCTTAACGTTCAAAGAAGAAGAAATGTATAGGCCTTTGTGACTTAAAACACCAAAAGTCTTTGAGATATGCCTCATACAAAAGGAATTTTTGGCCAATTCGATAGAACCTCTGACCAGATAAGACTAGGGACAAATGAAACTGTTGGTTATTTAGAATTAGTGTTCTGGGGCCGGGCGCGGTGGCTCATGCCTGTAATCCCAGCACTTTCGGAGGCTGAGGCGGGCGGATCACAAGGTCAGGAGATTGAGACCATCCTGGTGAACACAGTGAAACCCCATCTCTACTAAAAATACAAAAAAATTAGCCGGGTATGGTGGCGGGCGCCTGTAGTCCCAGCTTCTAGGGAGGTCGAGGCAGGAGAATGGTGTGAACCCGGGAGGCGGTGGAGCTTGCAGTGAGCGGAGATCGCGCCACTGCACTCCAGCCTGGGCGACAGACCAAGACTCCGTCTCAAAAAAAAAAAAAAAAAAAAAAAAAAAAAAAAAAATTAGTGTTCTGAAGCCATTCGGGTATAATCCAAGATACATGTGCAGACAGGAGAAAATGAAAGTAATCAGAAAATATCTCCTAATGTGAAAGCAAAACAGTGAATATTGAAAAGAGAAGTGAGCATTTCTGTAAGTTTTGACAATGGCTTTGTTTATTTCAACACCTGTTTAAATGTTGTGCTTCTTAGATTACATGTATAAACTCAGTAGATACAAATTGTATCTAACTATGCAATCATATTTTGACTTTATTTTTATATGATTAAAAAATATGTGTACTAAATAGGTTATCATCACTTTTCTCAATTATCCAAACAGTAATTAGCTCCAAAAACTAACCTTAATGAAACATCTGGTATCTTTAAGAGATCTAAATAATTTACCTGGGATTTTATCAATAATTTCAACTCATTTTAAGTACGGAAATTTCCCAACCTGTTAGGATTTATATATTGTAAATATGACTTTCACTTAAAAATAATTTTTGAGTTGGGCAGAGGAGCAATAAGGACCTACTACATTTTTAGTTTAAAAAATTAATTAACATGATATCCTCATCAATATAATATAAGAATACCAGAATAAATACTAGAAGTCAAGATTATTTTCTTGAGCTCTCTATGGAAAACTTTTTTTTAAGTCTCTCTTTATTGTAAAAAGGAAAAGTCATTCCTAATATTGGAATCAGTGGTGGAGAGTACTGGCGAACACCAGCTTATTCTGATATTACATTTATGTGACACAGAGTGGGATAAAGTAGGATATTGAACGGCTTCCGCACGGAAGTGACATGACATCAAGCCCTGACCTGCTGCTGCCTTGTACCTAGGTACAGACTTAGTTTCCGTTTTCTTTCTTTTTCCCTGGTCCTGATCCACTTTGAACTTTGATCTTAGATTTCCTCAGCACAACTTCAACCGGCAAGCCTAAATATGCTCTTAGGAGTATTAGTATCAAAAGATCCTTGTAGGCTTCACAGGGGGAAAAAAAAAAAAATTTCCTTGGTTGCATTATTTTGGAAAATATCAGATTATATTAAGTAAAAGGAGTTACTTTCAGAGAGAAAAATACATGAGTTCTTTTTAGATGAGTAGGAAACTGACAATCCATAGTACAAAAATATTGATGATTCAAAATATGCAAAGAATTTAGATGCAACATTTCCAGACATTGTGTAATAAGCATATGGAATGCATTGATCAAAACGACCATCAAAGAAAATAAATAAATGAGCTTAAGAAGCAGATGTTTTTACATCAGGAAAAGGATTAGAGCACATACTGGCAAGTCCGTGAATGGAATTATGATAAAAGTGGACAGACTCTTTGAGTCACATGGTGCTTTCAGTTCATCTATCTAAAATATAAATCTATATTTTTAATTAAAATATGCCTCCCAAAGCCAGTGCATACGTCTTAACATGCTTGGAATTAAACTGGACTTGTCCTAGGGCATGATTTACCTAGGTAGTTCTAGTCCTTGGCCCATTAATGAAAAACATACCTAGAAGGAAAATTGGGAACAATTTATATGGTGTCAGATAGACCTAGCATTAATATTCCTGAGGAACTTGGTGTCATGTTAGAAAAAAAAGAAGTTTGTAGGTTAGTAGATCATAGTCAAAACATGCAAATGTCTAATATTAGTGAATGTATTGAATATTTTAACAGTCCCACTTAAAGCTTTCAGATATACGATTGCTGTTGGAAACGTGACTTAGACCACAGCCATGTGGATTGTCTTTTGTTTCTTGAGTTGTCCTTTCTTTAGCTCCATCCCCACAGGGCAGCTACATGCAGAGATCCTTTTTTAAAAATTCTTGCCTCTTGGAGTCTATTCCTTCTCCTCTTCCGCACTTGTCGTTGCTTGATGTGTTGATACTGAAAAAGGGATGCTTTTCCTTTTGCTTCTCATTAAGCCAACTGAAAGCTACCATTTCTAGGATACTAATATATAACAGACACTACTAAGTATTTTAGAACACATTGGTGCATTAATCTTAATGAAATCACTAAGGAGTTGGTGTCTTTGATTCCATTTTACACATAAATGCTAAAAGAGTAGCTTCGTTGATTGACCTTTGACTATGTTTCATTGGCTGCACCAAGCATGCTCTATACTTTGCCTCATTTAATTCTTAAAAAAAATCTCTGAGAGAATATTTTTAATATTACTGTCATGGATTGAATTATGTCCCCAATATTCATATTTTGAAGTCCTGGTCCACAGTGCCTCAGGATGTGACCTTATTTGGAAATAAGGCATTTGCAGATGCCGTTACTTAAAGAGGTCATACTGCAAGAGGGTGAATGCCTGATCCAGTGTGGTTGGTGTCCTTGTAGAAAGGAAAGATTTGGACATAGAAACACACACAGGGAAAACTTCATGTGAAGATGAAGGCAGAGAGAGAGGGAGACGTAGGTCTACATGCCAAGGGGACACCGAAGATTCCAGAAAATCACCAGGAGCTAGGGGAGAGGCATGGAATAGGCTCTTTCCCATGGCATTCAGAAGCAGCCAACTCTGCTAACATCTTGATCGTGGACATCAAGCCTCCAACACTGTGTGACAGTACATTTTTGGTTTTTGGTTTTTATAAGCCAATCAGCTTATGGTATATTATTACGACAGCCACAGGAAAACTAACACGCATTCAATTTTGTAGTTGAGGAGATGGAGGCTCCGGAAATTCGTGACAACAGAGCCCAGGCAGAAAAGTGACACGTTCAATCCATGAGTTTAGTCACATAGCTTCTTCTAGTCTTAGTCTTCTCAGCTGAAAACTAAAAGACCCCCAGTAGACAGCTTCTAAAGTATCTTTATATTTCTGAAAGAAGATTTTAAATTATCAAAATGTGTTTTTTACATTTAAAAAAAGCCACCACACACAGTGTAATAAATATGATTAAAAAAGAAAAAAAACCCTGAAGTTCTCAAAAACTGAGACGTATTTAGGTTGGTGCAAAATTAATTGTTGTTTATGCCATTGAAAGTAATGAAAAGAAAACGGCAATTATTTTTGCAGCAACCTAACAATACAGGATGCCTTGGACCTGTTAAATAGCTCCACTTTTAAAACTTAGATTAAAAGTTACATTTAAGAAAGGAAAGAACTGGCAGGGACCTCTCAGCTCAACCATGAGTGCTGTCCGGGAAGCAGGAAAGAGGAGCACGTGAGCTCAAGGTGTGTCATAGACGTGGACTGCATTTCTCTAAGAGAAAAAAGGTTAAAAGGGAAAGAGAGTCCATAAATGGAAAAGAGAGTTCATAAATGAGAAAGTTCATAAATGTAGGAAAAGTATGAAATGTATGAATTTTGAGTGTGAGACTGATCAGATGGCGAGGCATTTGTCTGCAAGATCAATTTGATAAATATAGGCAACCAAAAGACTCTTGTTTCTGTCTCTTTGTCTCTCAGAAATCGGCTGTTGGCGCAGTTCACAATATCACCATTAAAACTTAGAGCGGGTATTTTTCTGGTGAAGAATATGGGGACCACTAAGTTCTCTTTCTTATGAACCTCAAAAAAGTGATCTTCACACTTTTGCATCCTAGGTCTCTAACACTATTTATTAAAAATTACTGAGAAGCAACACCAATGTTATTTACCTTATTAGACATTTTTTTAAAAAATGTGCTTATAAATTAAAGTGACAGTAATAAACCCGTGCAGTGTTATTATTAATGTTTTTATAAAAAAGAACTATAATATGGTGAGAAGGCTGAAAATGTGTTACCTATTATTCAGTCTCTTTAATGGCAGGCTTAATTGAAGCTAGCTGGATTCTCCTGGCTGTTTTGTATTCAATCTGTAGCAATATGTTGTTTTGATTGATGTGTAAAATGAAAGACCAACTTCAAAAATATATGTAGTTAAAAGGGAGATGATATTTCCATGGTTGTTCCAGATACTTGTAAATATTCTTCTTTGATACTACATCAAAACGTGACAAATGGTGGTTTCTCAAAGGTTAGTGACAACTAAAACCACATTGACAAGACTTATATACAATGTTACATTAAAACCCATTGGTCTATCTGGAACTGTGAATGAATCTTTATTCATGGAGAATGTATTTAATTATTAAAATTAATTATTATAATTTTTATTTCCTTAGTAATGTCATATAATGATCAACAAAATATAAAATAATTATTATCCCTTATAAGAACAATTTAAATTGACAGATATTGAAGTGATCTCTGCACTCCCATATTTATAGCAGCACTATTCATAATGGCCAACATCTAGAATCTACCCAAGTGTCCATCAGGAGATGAAAAAATAAAGAAAATGTGGTATATATACACAATGGGATACTCAGTCATAAAATAATATGAAACTCTGTTATTTGCAACAAAATGGATGGAATTGGAGTACAGCATGTAAAGTAAAATGATCTAGGCAGAGAAAGACAAATCTCACATTCTCACTCGTATGTGAGAGTTAAAAATATTGATTTCATCGATTTAGAGAGTAAACTGATGGTTACTAGAGGCTGCGAAGGGTAGACGAGGAGAGAATGAAAAGGGGTTGATTAATAGGCACAAACATACAGATAGATAAAAGGAATAGTATGTAGCATATGGTAGTACAAATAGAGTGACTATAATTAGTAATTTATTGTATATTTCAAAAATAACTAGAAGATTAGAATTGGAATATTCCTAACACAAAGAAATGATTAATGTTTAAGGTGATGGATAGTTCAATTACCCTGACTTGGTCATTACACATTGTATCCTTATATCAAAGTATCACATGCCCCATAAATATGCACAACTCTTGTATAACCATAAATATGAAAAATAAAATTTTAAAAATTGACAGTATATAAGTTGGTCTTAGTTGGAAGGTTGAGTGATTTCTACTTGCCCTTTCCAAACTTTTGTCTCTGGTTTGTATATATCTATATCTATCTATCTATAAAATATAATATTTTCCTAGAATAGAATCCCACAATTGAAATAATGGATTAAATTTAAATTTGTGGGCATATTTAAGGCTATATGTAAACCTTGTCAAAACATTTTTCAGAAAGATTGAACTAGTTTATCCTTTCCCAGGCTGTTTACAATAAAATTCATCTTATCGTACACTTTGCAGCATTTGACGATTTTTAAATCTATGATCAAGAACTTTGAGTTTTTAAAAAGTTATTAGAAAATAAACAGAGATGATAGACTTTCTCACTTGTTTTCCTCTCCTAGGAATGACTATCATTTTGGAAGCCTATGCCTGTAGTATAGGCCGCTCTGGTTAGAGGGGATCAATTTAAATGACAAATATATGAAGTGACTTCAAAAGTATAAGAAATCACCATCTAATGCAGAGAATTCATAAGAGCTTGTTAGCATTATGTCCTAAGGGTGATTGGCTGATTTGCTTAGCACATGGTCTTAATGGAAGTGATATTTTCTGTTTAATCTACTCACACCCCAATTAGGATAGCTCTGATACTCTACTACAGATAATCTCTCTAATCATAGCCAGCAGCTAGATCCTGGCTGCAGCAAACCCTTGGTGAGATCGTATAAAATTGTAATGCAAATCTATAAACTATCATAGAACAAACGTGTGTGTGTGTATATATATATTATATATATATAAAATGAATATATGTATGGTATAAGAAATAAAAAATAATTTTTGAAATTATACAGTGCCTCAATAGTTAATATCCCCATACTGATTACAATATGCAAAATCTTTTTCTCAGTACATTTAATTTGTAACACACTGAAATAATGAATGTAACTGTTTAATCAATATTATAGATGTATATTTCTTTGTATCACTGATACAAAATCATGCTCCAAATAACATCATATTGTATTCAGTCTTGTCTGAATATAAAGCATATGTTCATAGTACCTTAAACATATAGTCTGAACATTTAGTACCCACCAAACCTGAACACTGCTTTTAATCTATAAAAATTATAGTATGATATGACATTATTATAATTGCTCTTTATGTTTCTGACTGAATACTATATTGCTTAAATTTCAAAACCTTTTGACATATAATATGTACATTTGTTTTGTTTTCCTTTGCTTTAATATTTTTCTTTGATTTCCAAATTAAGACCAGTATTATAGACAATAAAAAAGGTGAACTGCTTACTCATTTTAATTTTTTATAAGGGTATAATATTATAACAGATATTTTATTGATTCAAAGTCTGCTAATAAAAATATTTTTGTGTTTCTTTTATCTGCTAATTAATACAAATTTTAAAAATCTGAACCTTTTTTCTTTAGTTTTCATTTGAAATAATTAGCATTTATATTAATATGAATGATACAAATATGGCTGAATACGTGTGAAGGGAGAGAGAAAGAGAGACAGAGACAGAAACACTGAGGAGAGGGATGAGAGATTTATGGACATAATTACATTAAACAAGGAGAAAAATATTATGGGAATCACTGTAATTATTTCATACTGTTCATATAGAAAATGATGCCCAGGGGAGTTCGGATCATAAGTAATCCCAGGAAATTTTAGTAAAGTGGCCAAATATTATTTTGAATAAAACATTTTTTTTACTAGCTTAAATATTATTTGACTTTACCACATTTTTATAAATTATGTCACCAACAATATGTTGGTACTTTAAAGAAAAAATAGAAAAATTTTGAGTCATTAAAAATATATATAAATGAAGTTATGTATTAAATACAAGTTAGATATGTATTATATCATAATTGAAATTATAGAGACTTTAAAACTATGCTGCACATTTATTTTTAGATATTCATTGTCATTATTGTATTTTAGTGTTGACATAGAAATATATTTATTTGCTTAGTTACCTAAAACCAGTGAAATGAGACTATATTCCACAAATTCTCTTTTTTCTCTCTTTCTTTCATAAAACTTTTTTTTTTTTTAGTTAGACTAGAATGTAATCTATATTTCCTACTGGACTAAAAATAGAAACAATCGTTTTACAAACTTGCAGGAAGAAAATTAACAATATGATGTCACATGTTTGCAATTTATTTACGAAGACAAGGATCCTGAGCACTTCGGTGATGAAAAACAATATAAACTAATGCAATCGGTTAGGAAAGCACGACTACATTAGCACAACATGAATGGAAACTATGACATCTGTAAGTGCCCCTGTGGAGGAAAGCTGACGCTGATGATGGTGATGGGTCAGTCATGTGCATGATCCCACTGGAGAGGGGACCCTGGCGCTGTTCACTCTGGTAAGGGAAACCAAGTTGTGAGGGCTGGCCCAAGTCTCAACAGTTAGGTGCCCGCATGTAGGAACTAGACTCCTGGATATCCAACTGCTGGTTTAGTTGTTTTCCAAAACACTGTGATGATTTTAGTCATGTATCTTTGTAGAGAAGTATTCTTACTATATGTTTTTGATACGATTAATGAGACTAAGATATAAAAGTATTGATGGATGACAGGTTACAATGAAAACATACAAATAGAATCTATTTGATATGTACTCTGAGGGTGTAATTCAGGTTTTCAGTCCATCTGTATTGCTGAGTGCGGGAACTCATGGACACAATGTTGGCTGACCCAACAGAGCCTCGTCTCTTGGTCAATTGTGGAAGTTGTATTAGTCCATTTTCACATTGCTGTAAAGAACTACCTGAGAGTGGGTAATTTATAAAGAGAAGAGGTTTAATTGACTTGAAGTTCTGCATAGCTGAGTAGCCCTCAGGAAACTTACAATCATGACAAAAGGTGAAGGGAAAGCAAGGCACATCTTACATGGTGGCAAGGGAGAGAGATGGATAGGGGCAGTGTCATACTTTTAAACCATCAGATTTTATGAGGACTCACTATCATGAGAATGGCATGGGGGAAACAGCCCCCATGATCCAATCCCCTCCACCAGTTCCCTCCTTTGACATGTGGAGATTATAATTTGACATGAGATTTGGGTTGAGCCAAAAAACTAAGCCAGATCAAAAGTCATATTCTGACTGAGGAATATTTGAACACACCACACATCTGGGTCAGAGACACTGCCAGATTCTGCTGTACAAAGAAGTCTATGTGATGATTTATCTTTCCTTTTCTTGTTCATCTCTTCTTCCCCTATTATCTTATCTCTAATATTCCCTTTGGGCAGAGACACAGAGTCCTGGGTATAGAGAGTTCCATTTCCTGACATCATTTATATAACATGTAATTTTTCTGTAACCATGGTGCTATGACATGCTGTTTCAGAGTGGCTTCAGTAAAATGATTCTGATTTACATTTATGTCTCGGTGAGGCTGTCAAGAAGCCTCTCAGAAAGCTATGTGGGATGTGCTTCAAAGTCACTAAAAACCAGCTCAAGTATAAAGTAGACTGCTCTTGAGTCCTGAACTCAGAGAAGGAAATCTGCAGTAAGAGTCTTGTCTTAACTCCCTGTCACCAAGCTCTTGATTTTACTCAACTACGTGGATGTATCTACTCTATCCCAAGATTTCTCTTCCCCTCTGGGTACTCCCAGGAGAGGTAACTCAGTATTTCTTCTCCAGGATTTTAAGGGGCATGGAGTGATTTGGAATGGACAATTTTTAGCTATTCTTTCTTATTGTTAGTGCTAGGAAGAACTTCCAACTTTGAAGAGGAGCGAAGTTACAGAATTGGTGGCAGAATCACTCCAGGTATCCCTTGTAATTTAGGGTTTCTGAATGATCTGCCTACTCAGAAGTGTGTGGCCCTTGGCGTATAAAACAGCCATTCCATCGGCTGCCTTCCATGTAACCTGCCTTATCACAGGCGTTAATGGCCTATGGACCCTGAGTACACCTGGGAAGTAAGTGACACCTGTATTCTTATGCTATCTGGTATTCACAGTGAATGACTGTCACCCTAAAGAGGGATGCCAGCTCCCAGAAACTCAAGAGTAGCAGTGGCCTACAGACAGGCAACGTGGCCACCTAGTTCTTGTCCATTCCTGTAACTTACCCTATACCCTAGGAGATGACTTCAGTCCTTGGGGTGACTCAGTTTAAGGCTCCTGCCATGTGCCAGGTCAATAGCATCCACACAAGTCTGCATGCATGAACTTCCAGCAAACTGCATTTGGCACAAAAACATATGGGCAGTTGCAGCAGGTGTACAGCTTCTACGTTCTGGTATTCTATGAAGAGGCCTAGAGGAACCATGAGTATGGCCTTTGGGAGATAAACTTTATGCCCTTACTGCTGTCTTGTTTATGAGATGAGCAAGAGGGCACAGTAAATGAAGAACAAATACATTGATCTCAAGCTTTCTGTTAAGGAAAGTGTCAGCAAATGCCAGTTTCTCAGTATCTGGACACTGGGTTACCAAGGCACTGAGCCTGGACGAGGCACAAAGCCAGCTGGGGAGGGAGGCCCATGACTCAGCATCACACGGACAACCTAGAGATGCCTGCCAGACTCATGCACAGGACAATCGTGCTTTTCTCCACATAGTCATAGACGTAAAAGGGAGTGCCCTAAATCATCTGATGAAAATATGCTCATCATTTCACCACCATAACTGCCAACATCTCTGCTTCTGAAATTATAATGTTTAGTCTTGCACCTATCATTAAAGATGGAAGATCCCTTCTACCAGTGCCAAATTGTTCCTTCAATTTGATGGATCCCATCCCATATTGCCAAATGTCCATGAAACTTTCTTCTGCGATTGTGAATGTTCACTTCTGCATCTCTAATTTCTCCCCCCATCAGATTATCGTCATCATTCTATCAACATGACCTAGTATCAACAATATTTTAAAAATTAAATAATATAACAATATCCCTTTACCTCGCATTCATTTCCAATTCCCCATCCAATTTGGTATGCGTTTCCTCAACAAAACATCTTGACATTCCTGTCTCTAGTTATTTGCTGAGTCCCACTACCTGTAAAAACTGAGTTGAACTAGACCACATCGCTTCCCTCAGACTGCTCTTACCAAGGTCTCCAAAGGGTCCATATTGCCACATTCGGCATCTCTGAGCTCTTCTTCAGTGATAGTTTGCAACATTCATCAAAAAATAGCCACATCTCCCCGTCTTCCCTTGACTTCCTGAACACTGCCTTCGTTTGCCTTTTGTTCTTCCTCCCAGACGTCTCTCTTCCATTCCTCTTTGCCAACTCCTTTCCTATCTCTTCTCTTCTCTAAATGACATTCCCCAGGATTCCGAGCTGTCTTTGCTCCTCTAAATATTCTCTATTATTCAGTGATTCCATTCAGTCCCAGGATTTTAAATATTAATTGTATTTCGTCCCAAACTTTCTCTTGAACTACATTCTATATCCAATGCAACATCTTCAAATATGTAACTAAAATTTCTAGATCCTAATTCTAAAATCACTCTTTCAACTGCCAACTTACATATCAGTTTAAGTATCCAATAGATTTATCAATTTTAACAATAAAAACAAATCTTCATTTCCCACACTTCCCAAATTGCATTCTTCAGATTTCTACACTTAGAGAGGTAGAATCAATAATTGCTGAAGCTGAAAATCAAGACCTGGTTGTTGTTGCTTATTCTCCTGCTTACTTTCTGTTACTATTCATTCCCAGGTTATGGTTGTTGGGATTAAAAAATGTGTCAGCTATATCATGAAAATATACCATTTCTATTGTTAGTATTACTGCCTCATCCAAGGCACTTCCATATATATCTGTGTGTACATATATACATATATGTGTGCATATATGTATATATACATATATATGTGCGTGTGTGTGTGTGTATATATATAATTTTTTTTTTTGAGAAAGGGTCTCTGTTGCCCAGGCTGGAGTGCATTGGTGCCATCAAAGCTCACTGCAGCTTCTACCTGTTGGGCTCAAGCGATCCTCCTGCCTCAGCCTCTCAAGTAACTGGGACCACAGATGTGTGCCACCATGCCTGGCTGATTTTTTAAAATTTTTGTAGAGATGGTGTCTCTCTGTAGTACCCAGGCTGGTCTTAAACTCCTGGGCCTTCCAAATTGCTGGAATTACAGGTGTAAGTCACTGATCCACTTCCATATCTTGCCTGGACTATTAAAATACCTGTTATCTGGCTTTCCACTCCAACACTTAATCCTTCTCTGTGTTCTCCCTCTAGCAGCCAAATAAACTTTTAAAACCACATAAAATATATCCTGACATTCTCATGCTTAAAACCTTCAGGTAGCTTGTCATCAGTCTCAGAAATAATTAAAAATCCTGTCCCTTGCTGACTAACACAGCTTGCTCTGACCCTGTCTCATACCAGTCTCTTTTTGCCTTCTGAACATTACAATGAAATGAATCTATCATGCCAAATTATTGTATAACTGTATTTTCTATGTCTAACCAAGTACCAGTGAGCCTGAGTTAAGAAGAGCCTGACTCATTATCTGTTTGGGAAACACATTATCTTTGGATAGAAAGACCATAGTGTCCTCACTTGTCTGTTGTCTGAGGAGACTAAAAATGGCTGTGTTCCGTCCACCATGCACCCCTCACTGCAATTTAGGTGTTCAGATTATGTGAGATACTTTGGAAGGTACAATGACCTTTCAGAATTAATGATTTGTTCCCATCCACTGAAGCTTGTAAACACTCCAGAACCCCTTTTTCATAAACCTCCCTGGACAGAAGGCTTTCTGATCCGATAATAGACTCAGTCAGACTCTTCAGAAAGTAGAGAGGCAACTAAAGTCTACCTAATGGAACAATTCACTACCGAAAGGCAGTTATCCCTTCAACTCACATGTAGATCTGTATTATGTTAAAGGAAATAAGACAAATATTAACAGCTGTTTTTAAAATGTCTTCTAATATGTAAGGCATTAGTCAAACAACTTTATGTATAATTCTTCAGCATCCACAGAAAGTCGGCAGCTTATTACCTGAATTATAATGTTCTATCAATATTAGCTATTATCGTAAAAAATTATGAACAACATCACTGTTATGAAGTGATCTCCATATTTTGCAGAAAGAAATGTGATCTCCACATTTTGCGGAGAGGAAATGGAAGCTGAAATGGCAAGATAATTTATTTTTGTTCAGAAGTTTGATAATTAGCAGATCTAGCATTTAAACTAAGTTGTACTGGCTCCAGAGTACTAGCTGTGGTCACACCACGGTGGCCTTAATTTAAAATTCCCCACTCCTCTTTACCTTGCAAAGATGCTTACCTAAGGTGCTTACGAGCCTTTATCTTTCTATATATGTGAGATTCTCCCCTTTGTGCTGCCAAGTCCTGAAGCTTAAATATCCTGATTTTTTTCAGAATTGGTCATTGCCACTTAAGATGGGGCCCAATGCACGGTGTGCTCAATAAGCATTTGATGCAGGAAATAACGAAAAAGCTGGCATGTAACAGGCATTTCACAGTGGGCCACAGGAGGATGAATGATTTTCGTTACTGCACCGTGGTGCCTCTAAAAACAGAGGCAAATAGGTTCTTTTCACTTTACCATTTCTATAATCGTGTGTAAGCAAACTCATAGAGCTTTCATTATGTGTCAGCAATTGTTCTAAGCAATCATGTATTAACTTCTTAAATTTTCTAAATAACTCTCTCAGAGTAGAAGCTATTATATTCATCTTACAACTGCAGAAGCTGAGACAGAGACCCATTAAACTTATCCAAGGCCGTATCTGAAAATAGGAGAGAATAGAGTCAAACCCAGGCAGCCCGGCTCGGAATCCAGCACTCATCTTATTGGCTGTGCTGTCTTTTCAGAGACTGACATCTCCTGTAAGTATAGGTAAATCAAATTGCCGGAAGTTAAGTGAGAACTGGAAAATGGTCAGTGGGAAAACATGTTAATATCACAAGGAATTTTAAATAGTTGTTAAAACACAGAAAGGGGCTTGTATCTCCCTAAATTGTGTAGTGAGCACAGTGAATTTCTCACCCGGCAAGAATTGAAAGTCTCTGTGAATTTATAACAGATTATATCCGTCCACTCTCTTTGATGCCCACTCTCAGAAAACCGAGGCCGACATTTGGATCTAAAACATACCGCCACATATTACACGCTGCTCTCTTACAAAGGTTTCAAGACAGACAGACACAATTTACAGCACATTGAAGGGTAACACTTTTTGCTGGAGATGCATTTTGCGTGGCGCCCAGCATGGAAGGAATGTAGAACACATGGACACTCTCTCTTCAGTTCTACCCTCAAATGATCCTTAGATTCTGAAAACAGCTATCTCAGAATTAAGTAAGGATGCTATTTTTGAATATGGTATGAATGATTAAAAAACAATATTTTATTTAAAACAATTGCTTGGATATAAAATCTCTCAAATTGATATTTTTATTTACAATAAGATACATGGGAATTTAATAAATACTTTAAAACATCTTTATTTTTAAAGGTAAACATGAAGACTAAGAAGAAAGGAAAAAATGTGATACATAAAACATTCCCATAGGAATGTGACATATTTGTGGTTTGACAATTATATGTAGAACCTCTGGAATACACCTACACAACAGATGTTTTAGAGGGTTTTGTTTGTTATAAGCATAACTGAGTACAGCACAAGAAGTATGTCACTAGATCAAGTTAAATAATAGTAATATGCTCCCTAATTGAAATAATGGTAGGTTTAAAATTAGTTGTATAGTCATCTTTGTAGATACAAATTCCTGGGATAGTCAGAAGCTGTGTTCTCTTTGATGTTTTGGAAGTTTTTTCTCATTTATGAATTTATCATTGTGGAGCCTGAAAACTGAAATAAATGAGGGTTCATGGGCAGGTATTAGTGATACGATTCCACAAAATTTGTAACAAGGTAATCTGATACTAATATAATTTACACAAAATTGTTACTGCCCCTAAAATAATTGTTGTTTGTTCAGATATAAATAAATGTATTTGATAAATATAATTAGCAATACTTGTATAATCCATGGTGGTATTTCAAAGTTCAGGTGGAATGAAGAAAAGGGGAAAAAAAAATGAGGGAGAGGAGAAAGTAGAAAGAGCACATTGGTCCTTCCTGCCTCACGGATGACTGTTCCAAGGCTTGTTGGTTTCTTAGCTGTCACCTTCATACCCACAACCAGGGAGGACAACTCTGGACCTGAATACAAAACATACTTGGGTGAAGGTGCCAATCTCCCTGGGTCACTAAGGTTAGTGTATATGACTCTGCTGAGAAGGATGGATGTCAAGCGAGGGAGGAGGGATAGCAGGAATTACATGTATAAGGTGAACGTGAATACAAAAACATGTCTCTAATTTTCCAGTAAAAAGATAAAAAAAATTAGGTCAATATGAATACATAAACATTGAATGGATTTAATTATATACTCACCTACGCATATGTGTTCAATCACACCTGGTATTTATATCTATAATTTATACATTAGTATTCATATGTAAACTATAGAACAAATCATGTTACATTATGCATTATAATTATATGTAGTAAACTATCATTATAAATGCATTTAATATTTATATAATGAATATCAAATTATTTGATTAAATCTGTATATAAAACCAAATTTTACATAGCCATCATAAACTATCAATACAGAACTATTATATTTTTATAACATCTTAATTTAAAAATTTAATTCAAATTCTATGCTCACATTTTAAATATTAGCTACTTCATCCAAGTTGTGTGACATGTAGCACATTTGGGGAGCCGTATATAATGCCACTACTGGAAATTGAATCTCAAACCACAAGTATCCCTTCATGTCATGTTAAGAACATTATTAGTTTAATTTGCTTTATGAATATAAATTCATCTGCTTTGTGATGTGGGTAAACTATTTACTATATTACTTTTAACATATAATAAACTACTTGTTTACAATGACATCCAACTTTTGAACTTGTGAGGTCATTCCCTCCAAGTAATTTATAAACATGTATTCAATTTCTTTGTCTCTTTTTCTCCTGTTACTTCAGGTGGCTTTTATAAGCATTCGAGCTATCACTAATTGAAGTTGTTTCAGGTTACATATCTTCCCCCAAACAGTACTTTGTGGTTTCAAATTAAATCATTTCAAAAGTGCCCTGTAATGTGAGATACTTTGTGAGGTCTTAAATACAAGGTGAAACCCTTTCTGAGGTATAACTTCAAGAAAATACCACTTTATATTGAGTCACCTGTGACAGTTTTCTATTCTGCCCTAAGTAAAAGTCAACAAAGCAGTAAATCATTTGCTGTCGACACCTTCAGCAATTGGGACTCTTCTTGCTGTGAATTTCTCTAATTGGCTTGCTCTCCTAGGAGTCTGTGCACAAGCACTTATTGACATCCACTCTGCGCCAGGGGTGGGACACAGGGGAAAGTAAGCAGATGCTTTCCCTGCCCTCAGGGAGCCTCCATCCCAGCAGAGAAAACAAGCGCTGAACACATTATTACTGAAAGAAATACACATTTAAAGAAAACTATGAACAGCATGTATATGATCCTGTAAGATCACTCATCGCAGGCATCCTACCCAGACTAACAGACGCAGGATGGCAACCTGACTTCCTGACTCAGGTGCCAGGTTGGAAACCCAGCTCTCCCTTTAGTAGACTTATGTCATGGGGAAGTTACCTAACGTTGTATTCTTGGTTTCTTCTATTTTAAAATGATGATTATAAAAAAAGACTACTATATAGTTTGTGCTGAATATTAACTGAGTAAATAGTAAATCAATTTAAATATATATTCATTTTAATATTAAATGCTCAAATATTGAATAATTGTGTGTGTGCATGCATGTGTGCATGTGTGTGTGTGTGTAACAGAATAGAAAGCCTGGTGCATAGTAAGTGTTCTTTGGGTTAGTTGTAATTATTTTTTTTTCTAGGATTTATTTTTTAAAACAGCTTTAGGTTCACAGCACAACTGAGCAGAAGATACAGAGATTTCCCATATGCCCTCTGCCTAAACACATGAATAGTTTTCCGCTTTATTGAAATCCCCACTGGAGTGGTTCATTTGTTACAGTTGATGAACCTTATTGACATATCATAATCACCAAAGGTTCAAAGAGTACATTAGGATTCACTCTTGACGTGTATTTTGTAGGTTTTGACAACTGTATAATGGCACCTATCTGTATCCACCATTCCTCTCACACAGTTTTCACTGCCCTGAAAATCCTGTGTGTTCCACCTATTCATCCTGCCTCCACTCAGCTCCTGACAGCCATAGATCTTTTTGTGAACATCCATTGTTTTGGCTTTTCTAGAATGTCTTACGGTTGGAATCATATATAACCTTCTAAGAATTGTCTTTTTTTCACTTAATAATATGTATTTTGGGCTTCTCCATATATTTTCATGATTTGATAGTTTATTTCTTTTTAGTACTAAATACTATTCCGTTGTCCTGACTTACCACTGTTTACTCATCCATTCATCTACTGAGGGACATCTTGATTACTTTCAGCTTTTGACAGTGATGCGTAAAGCTGCTATATATCTCCATGTGCAGGCTTTTACATGGGCATAAATTTTCAGCTGCTATAAGTAGATAGCAGAAAACATCATTGCTGGATGGTACGGAAGGAGCATGTTTAGTTTTGTAAGAAAGTGCCACACTGTATCAGTTTGTATTCCCACCAGCAGTGAATGCACTGCTCTCCATTCTTCTCGGCATTAGATGTCGATAGTATTCTGGATTTTGGCCATTTTAGTAGGTGTGCAGTTCTATGTCGTTTGAATTTGCATTTCCTTGATGATGTATGATGTGGAGCAACTTTCCATATGCTTATTTGCCATCTGTATATCTTCTTCTTCATAAGGTGTCTGTTAAGGCCTTAGGCTCATTTTTTAGTTGGGTTGTTTGTTTTCTTATTGTTGAGTTTTAAGAGTTCTTTGCATATTTTGGATTACAGTCCTTTATCATATGTGTCTTCTGCAAATAATTTATCCTGGTCTGTGGCTTACTGTCTCATTCATCTGGCATTGTCTTTTGCAGAGCAGAAGATTTTAATTTTAATGAAGTCCAACTTATGAAGTCCAACTTATCAATTGCTTCTTTCACCAATTATGGCTTTGATGTTGTGTCTAAGTAGTCCTCACCAAAGGTTATCTAGTTTTATTACTATGTTATTCTCTAGGAGTTTTTTTTTTTTATTCTCACTTACATTTTATTTATTTTTAATTAATTTTAAAAATGTATTATTATGGGTACATATTAGTTGTATGTACATATGTGGTACATGTGATTTATTTATTTTTTAAATTATACTTTAAGTCCTGGGGTACATGTGCAGAGCAAGCAGGTTTGTTACATAGGTATCCAAGTGCCATGGTGGTTTGCTGCACCCATCAACCTATCTTCTACATTAATGCCAATTACTACTAATGCTATCCCTCTCCTACCCTCCCACCCTGGACAGGCCCTGGTGTGTGATGTTCCCCTCCCTGTGTCCATGTGTTCTCATTGTTCAACTCCTACTTATGAGTGAGAACATTCGCTGTTTGTTTTATTGTCCTTGTTCTACTTTGCTGAGAACAATGGTTTCCAGAGTCATCCATGTCTCTGCAAAGGACATGGACTCATCCTTTTTTATGGCTGCATAGTATTCCATGGTGTATATGTGCCACATTTTCTATATGCAGTTAATTCTTGTGAAGCATGTAAAGTCTTCACTTAGATTCTTTTTGTTTGTTTGTTGTTTCTTTGTTGTTGTTGTTGCTTTTTGCATGTAGATGTCCAGTTGCTGCAGATCCATTTGTTGACATCTATCTTTACTGCGTGGTATCGTCTTTATTTTGTCAGAGATGTGTTGACTATATTTGTGTGTGTCTGTTTCTGACCTCTCTATTCTGTTCCATTGATCTATTTGTACATTCTTTCACCAATACTGCACTCTGTTAATTGTCCCTCTATTATAAATATCGACTCTTGAAGTCAGTTACTGTCAGAACCCCAACTTTGTTTGTTGTATTTTTATGCTTTTTATACCATATGCAGGAAAAATATTTAATATAAAAATATAAATGATGACTGAAATTCAATATGGTAGAGGGTGAGTGAAGAATAAAGGAAAAATGGAAGCCATGACACGTAGAGAGGGAGGCAAATGATCAACCCTCAATTAGGAAATAATTTAGATGTGAAGATCTTACAGAGGGACAGAAAGCTGAAGCCTAGAGATCAAAGGAAAGAAGGCAATTTAATTTTCCTGCTGAAGGCAGGTAGATTTTTGTTGTTGCTATTGTTTGCAGACAAGGGAGTGCAAAATTAATAAATAGTAAGAGATAGAAATTAGACTTTAAGGAAATGAGAGAAAAAAATGGTAGAGGAAAGGCAGAGTATACCAAAGAAAGAAAGGGTTTATGAAGTCCACTGACTTTCTCTAAAAGATAAGAGGCATCAACTCCCTTCTTACCAGTTTTTGACACATGAACAGTTAGTTGTGTCCTTATTCAGTCATTTTGTCCAGTTCTTAATTTTCTTCTCTGCATTTATTGAATATGGCGGAAACTGCTGGTGCTCCATCAAGCCACTAGAGGGAATTCCTTTTCTTCCGCAAGCCCTTCCTCACCTTATCATAAGCTCCAGTTATAGGGATCACCTACATTCTTCAGGATTTGTATTCTGTTCATGTTCCATGAGGAAGAGAGACAAGTACAGTATAGCTCTGTGATTCTTTCCGGTATCTTCTCATTATTTCCAGTAACCATTGAGGTTTCTAGCAAAGAAAGACTTCAGAAATATTTTTTTGAATCATGAGCTGCTAATAGGTCAGTGAACGGGATTTATTAAACACAGCTGTATTCAAGATTATGTCCTGCATGGGCCTTAGGGAAATACAAAATTCACAAACCCATGTGATTTTCTTACTAGTAAGAAATATTATGAAAGATTAAATTAAAAAATTATAAATGGGGGCAACTCAATCACATAAAAGTAATATATCCCTATGATTGAAATACTAGGGAAAATAGAAGTTTGAAATACTAGAGAAGTAGAATTTAAGTGAGAATTTCAAGCAGGGTTCTGAAAGATTCTACAGGATGAAGTAAGAATTGCCCATATGCCAATTGCCTATGTGAAATCACAAAAACAGAAGTCAATAAGGCATGTATGGAAGTACAGAGTGATTGCCTAGTTAGAAAAAGAGCATGAAGGGATCAGTTAAGACAAACAAGAGGACTTTGATGCTTATCTGCAGTAAATTGGGCAGGGCAAAATTAAGCACTTCCCAGTATACTGATAGACATTAATTTCCACTCTACCATGTGAAATTTTGCAACTATGAGCAAGCTATTTAATATTCTGTAACTTGGTCTCCTTATAAATAAAATGCCGTTAGTAATAACTAACTCATGAATGATTAAATGGGCTAATGTATTTAAAGAAATTAGAATAATGCTTGCTGTATTATAAATGTTCACTTAATATTAGCATTGTTGTTAATCATCTCTAACCTTCTGCCTGGGATCTTCTACACATATTCTTACTCACATCTAATGAATATAAAATGTTGCATCACAATGACTATTGTAAAATTAAACAGTTTCCTCATGTCACAGTCGCACAGAATTTTTCAATGGCCCTCTAATACCATCAATCCTAGCATGTTATCCAGAAATCTTTTCCAATTTGGTTCTTGCCAAGCTTTCTAGTTTCATCGTATAACAGTTGACTTTTTATTACTTGCAGTTAAGTGAACTGCAGGCATTACAAATTACTTGCATATAGTCAGCAAAAACAAGATCCTTCTTCTCTCCTTTCCTTTGCCCATTGGAAACGGTATTTATAATTCTGACTTACACACATCTCTTCATTGAGGTGAGCAGTTCCCCATCATTTTAAGTTTAGTTAAATGACATTTATTTAGCACAGCTTCTTTCACCACCATGTAGAGTTGAAGGCTCTCTTCTCTGTCCACTGAGTTCATTTTTTAGATAAATATGCACCTGCACTTGAGTCATTGAAATTATTGTGTGTTTGATTATTTGTCAATCCATGATCCATTCTATGCATGACACTGTGGATACCAAAAATTCACAAACAATATGTTATTTTCCTTATCTTCAAAAGGAAGATGTATTTTGAAACATAGTAGGTATCTAATGAAGATTTTTAAAAGGCTGAGCAACTTAAAAAATATAATAACAAATGCTTAAAGTCTATCTAAATTGGTATTTCTTCACATCTGACTATATATGTGGAATACCTTCGATAATGTCATGTAGATATAAGGAGATGAGTATATGTATAAATAATTTTACTGTAAATAATATTTACTGTAATAATATTACACTAGAGGCATGGCAATGGAGTATATTTTCATCTAAAGAATCTGGGAAGAACTTGTTACTTTGTGGAATAAGACTTTCTTAAATTCAAATTTGATTAGATACATATAACCTAGAAGAGCTGTGGTTTTATATTTAAGAAAGTAGAGAATCCAAAAGAGACAATTCATACAGTTTTTGGACCACAAGAAAGACTAATTGAGTAACATTATCAAATATACCAACATCAATTTGGAGATATTCCAAATCATCAGATCATGGGTAAGCTGTTCGGTAACATCATTCAGCAAGACTAAATGATTAAAAAAATAAAAACGTAAAATAACTGAGGTTGTCATAAGTTTTTTCCTGTGATGAAAGAAGATAGCCACAATATAAAGGAGTCTGCAAAATATTAAAACAGGAGCTTGTCTGTAAAGGATTTTATTAAGAGCTTCATTTCCAAAGATGTTGCTGTAATTCAAGGTTTCTTGATGCAAGAGACAGCTGGAATTGATAATAGCATTTCTCAAGGCTGTCATTAGTTCTGCAATATTAGCTTAAAATTAGTATGGAGGACAATGCAAAGTTCATACAGATTTTTGGTTCAGTTCCTTACAGCACATAAAAGATAAAATGATATATTTTAATAAGGTATCAGGACTTGTTTTCTTCAGTTTTTTCAAGAGTAGTCTTAATTTTTAAAAGTATATTATCAGTATATAAATATAAATATATAATATTATTTATTAAACATATGGAAACTAAATTGTAGTCATGTTGTAATCTAATTACAGAAAAATTCACTTCAAAAACATAAAAGGTTTTCCCTTAAAACAAATATATTTTCACTGAATTATTTATTATAAATCTATTAGGGGAGGGTTTATAATGTGTTAGTAAAACATGCATATTATCTGTTCAATAAACAAGGCAAATTTGTTAACTGATATATCAATAGGAAACTTGTTATCAAGACAATCAGCTATGTGTCATCCATTAGATTCTATATGGTTGTTCTTAACTCCAGGATATGCTTCCATTAGTATATAACCTCATTCTGTCAAGAGCCAAGGTGCAGACTGGATACACCCAAGACATCTTATCAATCCAAATTCTCTATAAACACTCAAAAAGCTAAACGAAGGATATTTGTCTGCCTAAGTGATATAATTACATCTAAACTTTTGGGGGGCAGGAATAATTGTGTCAGTAACAAAAAGAAAAGCAATATGCAAAATAAACATTTATTTTCTGTATTGACAGCAAATTATGGAAAACAGTATTTTATTTGAACTTACTGAAAATACAGAAATGCAAACATGACATTGCATTGGCCATGGATGTAAATAACACCAGCAATATGGCTTTAAAATATTTACAATTATATGCTATAGTTGTTAACCATGAGCATATTTAATTGCTCACCCACTATTTTGACCTTCTGTTTTTCTGCCATGTATCTATAGGCCTCTGCTTGGAGTTTTAAAGGATATAGGAACACATATGACAAAAGTACTATATTTTCGTTACCTTTGTAAATAACTTAGCAATACAATCTCCTTCCCTATATGTAGATTGATAATCTGCTTAAATGTAATTTTAAAGGAGCATTTTATATTCAATTCTAACTACAAAAGCAAGTTATCTATGTAAAACTGTGAACTACAGCAGCACAATTTACAATTGCAGAAATACAGAACCAGACCAATTGCCCATCAATCAATGGGTGGATAAACAAATTGTGAGATATATATATACACATACACATAGATTACTACTCAGCCATAAAAAGGAACAAAATAATGACATTTGCAGCAACCTGGATGGAATTGGAGGCCATTATTCTTAGTGAAGTAACTCACGAATGGAAAACCAAAAATCATATGTTCTCACCCATAAGTGGAAGTTAACCTATGAAGATGCAGAGGCATACGAATGATAGAATGGACTTTGGGGAAAGTCCTTTAAAAAGGGTGAGAAGGGGGTGAGGGATAAAAGACTACACATTGGGTACAGTGTACACTGCTCAGGTGATGGGTGCAACAAAAATCTCAAAAATCACCACTAAACAACTTATTCATGTAACCAAACACCACCTGTTCCCCAAAAACCTACTGACACTCCCACCAGCGTCATGACAATTTGTGTTATGGGCAATGTCTAGGAAGTTGCTGCCCCTGTCCATGACAATCAGCTGGAAGTTGCTGCCCTTTGCCTACAAAGTTCTAAATAACTTGAGCCTCAATTTACATTAGCCTGACCCTTAATTTGCAGGTAATTGAAGGAGGGTATAAGTGGAAATAAGTACAGTGGCCAAGAGCCCATCTTTTGGGGACTCTGGGAGCACTGCCTGTGAGTTAGACCTGCTTTGAAAGGAGCATCACGGCTCAATGAGAGATCGCTGTGTAACAACACTGGCTTGACCTTGAATTCTTTCCTGGGTGAAGCCAGGAACCTCCCTGGATGAAACCCCAATTTGGAGGCTCGCTTGTCCTGAATCAGCTAAAACTTGGAGAAATGTTTGCAGATGTGCTTCAGGAGTCATGTTCAAGATATTTCAGAAGACATTATTTCCTCAGAGAAGGGATGAATTATTTGCTTTATACTACCAAAAAGAGAACTGTTTACAACAGTAAAAACGAATGGACTAAATCTACATGGATCATCCCAGATAAAGGTTAGAAACCAGAAGTTAAGAGAAAGCAGTTCCCAGAGGACTGCATACAGAATAAGGCTACTTTTGTAAAGCATATGGAACCAAAAAAGAGCCCGCATCTCCAAGACAATTCTAAGTCAAAAGAACAAAGCTGGAGGCATCACGCTACCTGACTTCAAACTATACTACAAGGCTACAGTAACCAAAACAGCATGGTACTGGTACC
>NW_012101754.1:4697920-4713969 GCF_000951045.1 Mandrillus leucophaeus | reverse complement strand
CATATGTAACAAACCTGCACGTTATGCACATGTACCCTAGAACTTAAAGTATAATAATAATAAAAAATAAATAAATAAAAAAAAGAAAAAAAAACTAAATAAAACTTAAAAATATGTTTCTTAGTAATGCATATGTATGTGATAAAATAATTTACCAAGACAAGAGAAAGCTCAACACAAGATCCAAGATAGTGGTGACTTATGAGCGAGAGGCAGGAGATAGGGTGAGGACGAAATACAAAAGTTTGTGCCAGTTACTACTACATTCAGTTTCTTTGGTGACATGATAGATTTAGTTTTTATACATTATTTTTCTTTATAAAAATATATAACATATTGGGTTTGGTGTGTATTAAATATTTTATATTAATAATAAAGAAAAATTATAGATGACGCATATAAATACCGGTAAAGGATTTACGAAAAACAAAAATCATACATAGCAAATTTTTTGACAAGGGGAAATAATATTTCTAATATTTTCTTCCATAAAATTATATATTGCTTTGGAATTTCAACTTTTAAAAATTTTGCTACTTGCCACTTTTCTGTTGAGATGCTCTCAGGTACGTTCATGAAATTTGGGATGTGTGCTCTGTGTCAATGGAAATGGTACCAGAGCAGAAACTGGGAAAAATAGATTCAAGTGAGAACTTTACAATTAACGCTCTTAGTAATTTTGGTCAAGTCACTGTAACTTCTCTGAATCTCTTTCTTAGTGAAATTAGGAATTTAATGAAGTGCTCTCTGAGGTTCCTTCCAACTCTAAAATTTTATGCAAGTGTGACTCTAATTTGTTATAAACACAGATATTAGAATAATGCTGAGGAAATTGGATTGCACTGGTATTATGTTTAATGGCTTCTGAATTATTAGAAATTATGGTGAAAATGCTTTTTAAACATTTATTTGGCTTTTTCCACAAATAAATTTATAAATAAATCTGTTACATAATCTGAAAAATGATAATTAATATACACATGCCAAATATCAAGGCAAAAAAATTAAATTGTAGTTTCATTACTTTGTGGACACAGCAATATGTTGGAGTCCACAATGTACTCAAATGAAAATTTAAAAATTAATGTACTTGCCTGATGTGAGTAATTCACAATTTACATATGAATTGGATTCAGACACTTTTTTGTTCGTTTGTTTCTTTGTTTGTCCACATACAGGAAATAAGTATTAACAATTACAAACTGGATGCTTTTCAACGGTTCAAAACTATATTTTTCTGTGAAAGTTTTTACATGTACCTAAACAACAACAAAGAGATTTGGAAGGAGTAGCCTTCAGAAAAATGATAGGCGATCAAACATCAGATTTCTCAATATTGCTGTCTGCATGTCAAGTGAAATAGGGGATTCTGCTTGATTTAATTTTTGAGATTCAATGAGATAATTTATATTCATTAAAATATTAAGAAAGCCTTGAGTATGATTGCTTGCAAGATATGTTAGAAATCACTAAGCAATGTGAAAATATAAGCAGATGAATTGCCTATTAAATCTAATAATTTCCCCTGGAAACAGATTTTGACAGAGTTCTGACTTTTAAGAGAACCATATTATTACTTTGCCTAGTGTAACTGTCAAATGAATGTACAATTATGAAATAATTCACAATGTTCTTTCAAGTGCAGCTTTCCCATTAGCTTATATTTTTAACTTACATAAGTTTTTTTTTTTTTTCCCATGAAAGAAGCCAAAATATTTCTCCCGGGAAATAATTCTGTTATGTAATTTAGTTGTTACATTTACGTTGTATTACTGTCTGATAAATAGGCCTTTTCATTAATGAATCAAATTTACAAAAACAAATGTATAGCAATAGTAATAAGAACATTTCAGTATAACATATACTCTGCTTAAAGCACTCACAAGGTGATATTCTCAACATATATTCTACTGCTCATCTCTTACTTGCACGGCATCTTCATTTTGACCTACTGTGTTTTAAATGTTCCAGTCATTATCCAGAATAGCATTCCTAAAAAGAAATGCAATTATTTAATTGGTTATCTATATAAACGGATCAGTCATTTCAACAATGCATATATCCAACCACATTTCTCTAGTCTTCACACCTATAAAGCTACGGAACGATCTCCCGCCTTGGCCCACTGAAGATGGTCCATTTCTTCACGTCTTCAAGCAGCAAGTGCCAGTGAATGGGTATCTTGTATGAGTAATCCAGTTTTAAAGCACATTTTACTGAAAGGATTCCTATTTCTGTTTTAATAAATAATGCCAAAGATATGGTTATCTACTGTGGCATAACAGACTACCCCAACATTTAGTGACTTAAAATAATAATTATTTTTTGTGTCCCCAAATCTGTACTTTGTGTAGGGCTTGGCAGGAATGGTTCATATCTGTTCCACAAGGCATCGACTAGGAGGCTTGGCAGGAACTGGCATTTTCATTTCCAAGGCAACTCCCTGACACGGCTGATTAGTGCTGGCTGGCAGTGTGCTGAGATCTCAGCTGTGGCTGTCATCGGGGGCCACTCTGATGGAGGCCCCTGGATTTTTTACAGCTAAATATATTTTTTACTACATCACTTCAGTTCTTTTTCCAAAAACACTGGCGGCTAAGCTGCGTTCTATTTGTTGGTTTCTTCAATAACAAATATCTCACTGTTTCTTCTAATCTTTTGTTTCCATTTATTTTACTTCATTCCTCATTTTTTCGCTTTTTCTAAATTCGATTTTATTATACTTAAGGTGCTTTTAATATGGCTGTCATACTCTTGATAGTGTTCTTTCTTTCTTAGTCTTCTGATATAAGCCCTACACGTTCACATTTCATCTCCTTTGGTTATCTTTCCATTTCTTCACCGAACCCCTTTGCTCTCTTTTTTTTTGTAGCTGGTTCTCTCAAAATGTTTTACTTTGTCATTTTTGAAATTTATTTTCATTCTTTTATGTGCCAAATAAAATTTAAAACTATCATGGTGGGAGGTACCAATGATTTCCAAATAAGTGTTTATATTAACTGCTTTTTAATTATTATTAGTCTTAGAAGCTTAAGAGAATCTCATTCAGAAAGCAAGTTGTTTCAAAATTCTGGACCAGATTTACCACACATCAAGCAGATACTTATCAAGTTGTTTGGTAGACATTAGTAGTATTTACTAATGTCTGCTTCTCCTTGTAAGCAAATGTATATCTATATTTACCCTTGTTACTAGGAAAGAAAACTTGTCTTTGGCAGTGGAAAACCCATGGAGGGTTTACCAGTTTCTGTCTGCACCCTTGTTGCAATGATATTAGAAGCAGAGTTGTGATAAATTGGTTTGATCAAACAAAATTAGAGGTATCTGGCTTGTGGAGAACAACTGCTTTTCGGTATAGTCTGAGACCCACAGCAGTTCTGTGTATATGGGAAATAAACCTTTATTGTATTATGTAAATGATAATTTGGGTTGTTATTACTGTATCATGATTAATAGAGATGGGTTAATATTTTTAATATTATTTCTTTTTCCTTTGACTATTGAGAATTTCTTGTGACCATGAGAATTTGCAATACAGTGCCACTCTCCTTTGCTTTCATTGATCTGTGAAAACATGAAAAGGTATAATCTTTAGAATTAGTACATCCAGAACTTTTCTGTCTCTATTCCTGTCTAGTTAAGTGATATTCCAGGCTCCCATGAGTCCTTGCTGTTAATCCTTTTCATCTTTGTTATTTATATTTCTTCAAACTAAGGTTGTATTCAATGGTAAATCTATGCTTGGATAAAGATGAAGAAGAGGAATAGAGGTGAGTCTGACTTGGGAGATCCTTTCCATGCGCTCCCTGATTAGGGTACCAAAGTTACATGTCTTTTAAGAGCTCCTTTACATGGATATCTTGGGAAACAATTATTTATTCTGCCTTCTTCCTGCCCAGTGATATATTTACACAGGTTGGTGATGACTTGCCAATATATTTCTGCTCTAGTTAAATTAATTTATCTCTAACTTTTTTTTAATCTTAGTGATTTCCTAAATTTTCTGTTGTGTTACAATTTTGAATATGTGATTTTTGGGGGGATAGCAGCTTTATCAACTAAAACATAAGAAAGTTAAATGAAGAGCAGCTAACTACTACCATAAACTAAAGATATTAATATAAGCTATTAAACAAAGGCCAGAAACATCTACTCAAAACTTTATCCTACATAAGAAGTGCTTAGAGCAAAGATACGATTATAAATAAGAAGGTACTTAAGGCTGTGAGTACTTTTTAAATAACTCAAAAGCTGACACAGTTGAGCAACTCATTTGTATGTTTGAGAGCATCTAATAAATAAAAAAGTATCATTATATGTTAATAAATATGTGGATAAATGGATATATATATGTATATAGGTATGTAAAGTATATATCAATATACCAGCATGATATATTTCCTAAGCAAAAACTAAAGCTTCATTAAGATTTTCAGAAAAAATGTTACTCAGTATCTTCCATAATCCCTTTTCACTAAAACATAAGATATTTTCCATTATATAATACCAAGTGCATATATTAAATATTGTCCATCTCAACTGCATTAGTCTAATTTCACACGGCTATACAGAAATACATGAGACTGGGTAATTTATAAAAGAGAGGTTTAATTGACTCACAGTTCTGCAGTGCTGGAGAGGCCGGGGGAAACTTAGAATCATGGCAGAAGGCAAGCAGGAGAGACGGAGTGCAAGCAAGAGAAAGGCCAGATGCTTAAAAAACTATCAGATCTCCTGAGACTCACTCTCTATCATAAGAACAGCATGGGGGAAAAGCCCCCCATAATCCAATCACCTCCCAACAGGCCTCTCCCTTGACAAATGGCGATTACAACTCAAAATGAGATGGGGTGGGGACACAGAGCCATACCATACCACCAAATCACTTTCTACAGCTTTCAATTTTCTGACAATTAAATATATAATTTATTCTGGGACTATTTGACACATTTTATTACTACAGAGTGTTAAAAGAGACACAGTGTTCATTATAAATGTTAGAATATAGTTGACTTGTTTCCATAACTACTGTTTGAATCCTAATTTAGGACACCTTCTTTCAAGTGCATGCATTTGCATATACTGGAGGATGGAAAGTATTTGGTACAAGAGTACAAGACTAGGAATGAATCAAAGGTAGGAATAAATTTGGAATAATTTACCAGCACTTCTGGTCAATGACTTCTGAAAACAAAAAGATAATTATTTTCATATGTGCCTCTCTATGATGCTTCCTATTAAGCAATTGGAGAAATGTAATAAACAAGGATTGGTGAGCATCTTCCTTAGTAAGAGGTTTTTGAATGAATTGGATAATTGAGTGAGTGATAGTGAGAAACTCCTGTTTCTGATGTTGCTCCACATTGGAATGCTTTATGCTCTCAGTGAATGAGTTGTTGAGAGCCAATTGTGATGATACACAATGATTTTACCCAGGTTGGATATGGTTCTCTGTACTGGTACCCTTTAAGTCAGTGGCACTAATCAGTCAGTCATTGTCATGCTTTGTGTTGGTCCCTCATGTGGTATGCCATCTTAGAGAACATCCTGATGAGTCCTTAGACATCTTTTCAATTTGAACATTGGGGCTCCTCATTTGGGTAAAAACTATGGACAGTTGACAAAACTGTTGCGATGGCCCCTCATAGCAGATCGGATCACAATGCACTTTGTTTACATTTAATTTCTAGCTATAAATGTACACGATTCCAAGCAATTTCTATATCATTATAACTAAAATAAAAAGTTGATAATTAAACCAAAAATGACTTAATAGCTGCTTGTCTTTATAATATTACTTGTTTCACCACATATGCTAATTTTTTGTGAATGTAGTAGCATATTGATATGGCAACAATGTGCAAAAAATAGAACATTACAATATATAATATTGCAATATTTTTTAATAAAACTAAATGTTAGCTTAAGTAACCAGTTATCACAAGACACTTGAGACCATCTGCATAGCTATCACTATAGAACTGTTTCCTAACAGCAAATAGTAACCTATCAAGCAATTTTCTTGTGTCCACAAGCACTTTTATTTATTTACAGCAAATGGAAAAATGATGGTTGAAGCCCATACAAAGGTTCAAATACAATAATACTCGCTACACTTTGTGCAGACATGGAAGTCTTACCTATAAGATGCTTGGTTGTCCAAAAGCGTGTGTGTGTCTGTGTGTTGCATATACATGAGTATATGTGTGTGCATGTGTGTTTACACCTGTCTTTCAAAACCCTTAGAATTCTGGTCTCCATTTTGAAATGTATAACTTTTCTAAACATGTGGGCTAATGGATTCTTCCCATGAAAATGTCATTGTCGTAATTACCTGATAGCTATAACCTACCATGGAGAAGCATATAATTTTTAATGGGAAAAATCTTAGATAGAGACCAATTAGTACTAAGGCAAATGAGAAGTACTTTCACAATCAAAATGCCATCAAGGGTTACCTTATGTCTCTGTCCTATTTTTATGGGTCTTTTAATGCCATACACACTCACACACAATATTATTAAGAGAGTTAGATATCATTAAGAATGGTTTACATGATCCACACTTATTCATATTTAACTATCTGTAACCAGTAGTAATTTTTAAGAGCAATACACATGATTAAAATAGTGATATGATAATTATGAACTTTTATGAAACTACATTTTACTTAAACTTTGTGCAAAATACATTTAAGAAAAATTTCCATAGAGCCAAACTTAATTACTAAAATGTCAGAAAATAGAGAGAAAATAATGAGGGGAAAAATATAGTGACAGATACAAGAAATAGAAAACAACATAATGTCATGACTATTTCATCTTATAAAATAATCTGTATTAACTAGAAACCTTTCGTTCGTTTTGTTTTTCATTTTATTTCACCGGTTGAAGTTAAGCCCATTCGTTGTGAATTATGTAATGAGTTACAGTCAATGGTTTTTAATAGAAACAAAATCATGCAGAGAAATGTAACAAAAAAATGAATTGAGAGTGACATTTAGTCCAACACAAAGAAAATTTTTAAAGGAAAAAATGGTTAGCTTTACCTGAATATTTTCATAAATTAGTACTGGTTAATTTTTCACAAATATGTACCTAATTGACATTTAATCAAGCATACACAAGTGTATGTTAAATATAAATTAACTACAGTATCTTAAAAATACCGTAATTTTATGGTGTGTAAACATGTAAGTACATTTTAGTTACCATTTAATTACTGATTTCACAGACTATAAATGTATAATTACCTAAATAACAATTCACCATCTTTCTAAGGAAAACATTTTTGGGGCTAAATATTGAGTTAATTAGATGTTATTTCTACAAATAATACTTAAAAAGATGTAGGTGATTTAGCTTATCCATCTTACTTCTGAATTAACTCATCCTCACAGTAATATATGTGGAAATTATAATGTGCATAAAGACTACTTATAAATGCATAGTTATATAATTGTAATTTGATTACTTTTCCAATGCAACAACGTGTTCATGGAAAATGCCAAAAAATTCCTGGGGTTTTAAAATAAAAGTATTGTCTACTAATGAAATGAAGTTAAATAAATACATGTGATTAGCCTATGGAAAACACTATACAATATGAATTACTGTAACTATATGACATTTCAAATTAACATACTGCATTTTATATTATTATTTTCTTGACTTTTTTCTTTGCCCTTTGTTGCTCAGTGATTTTTTAGATACTGACTTTGCTTCATTATTTACCTTTTCCATTTTCTTTTATATGCCCAAATAAACTGCCTTATAGTCTATGTTGGAAGAAATAGGATATTATTACAAACTGACCTAAATTGACCTGTCAATTAGTAATTACTCTTTTTGGCAAATATCTGTAGCCTTCTATAGGAGAGGTTATAGGTCTTTTACCATATAAAATCTATAGCCAATAATAAGTTATATCAGAGGCTAATTTCAGAAAAAAAATCTACTACACATGCAAATGTTAGTAGCTCATAGGCCAGAAAACTGTTACCCCACCTTCATTATAAGAGAGTTGGAAGCCTTTTAAATTTTAGCAGCGTACCTCGTGTGAGACGTTCAAAAGAGACAATGGTATTCTAGCAACAGGATTTCTCTAGCTATTTAACGTAAGTCTGATTCTCTGTTGAGTTGCTTAATATAAGACGGTTTAATAATCTCAAAGCCAAGTTTCCACTCTAAGTGGTGTAAGAGTTTGTGCTCAGTAGACTCATAGCTTTTATGTAGTTCATGAAAGATTTGGGTTCCCTAAAAGATATTTCTAGTCAACACATGTATGTTAAACACCATGATTCACTTTAACATCCATTTTACTAACTGTCAAGCCATCTTGTATTGATCAAAATAAAGATAGTCAAAGCACTTACAGTAACAAATTTCTGGGATATAACTTTCCAACTGTAGTATTCCAACGAGGCCACTTTAAATACTAACATACATACTTAGTGTATAGACTACCATGAATTACTGCATATAAATGTATAGAAGTGGACATACTGAACTATTTAAATCTGAATTATGTATAATATAGCAGACAGACAATATTTATTATTACTGTGATAACTATTATGACTAATTTACTAAGGCAAACTAGAAGCAATTTAAGAAACAAATTTCACAATCAAAATGTCATCCAGGGTTCCCTTAGATCTCTGTCCTATTTTTACACATCGTTTAATAACACACACACACACACACACGCATACACATACCCATAGTTATTAACAGAGATATATATCAGAATAGGTATGTAATCCAGGTTTATTTATGTTTAGCTATCTGTAACCAAAAGTAATTTTTCAGAAAAATACACATTATTTAAAATACTGACATGAAAATTGGCATGTTTATTTCATGCTAACAATAAAATTATTTTTAATTACAAGTTTTTATTTCTAAGAAGTTTCATAGAAATACTTGAAGAATATAAGCAACAGTAAATTATGTGCTGGTTCTATAGTAGACAATAAAAGGATGATTTCCTTAAATATTTATTTATAATCTGAATAAATTATTAAATGTATTTAGTTGAGAGTAATCCAGCATTTTAAGTAAAATATCCATTTTCGGATAAAATAGCTATTTAGCAATAATAACTTTAGGATGTCTAAACAGTCTATAAACATGTGGAATAATAGCTATATTACACAAAAGGGAGACATATTTTGGGGAATACCAAACATATTTAAAGAACCAAAGGTCAATTATGCCTATGTTTACAATAACTTGGGACATTGGTGTTTTTCTATTAACAATCATAGATCAAATGTTGCTCACTGTTTCATCTAAAAAAATATTGTGAAGAGCACAATGGGGTTCAAAAGAAGGCTAGATCATAAGCTTATTCCTAAATAAGTTTATGATCATCTAGTTTTAGAATTAAGATCCATAAAATAAGAGGCAAAGAAAATTAAAATTACACAGTGAGCAATGGAAATCAACATTTGATTAAGTGGTAACTTGTTTGATATAAACATAAGCAAAGAGAATATAAAATAGGAGAAATTTTTAGGAAGTCTACATGGAGAAATTATCATGGGAATTATAAAAGCACTCATAGCCACTTGTAAATTGTAAGAGTTAAGAAGGCCTTTGCCTCTTTACTCAGGAGGTGTTTGAAGGAAATCTGGCTTCTGAGTTTCCTGGAAGTTAGGCTTTGACTCCACAATGGGAGGAAGGGAGTACATTTATCTTAATTGTTATTTATTTCTCCTTAATGCCTTTTAAATGACGTTTTAAACAAAGCATACTTATATTTCCATTATATAAATAAAGAAAGGCACATTCTTGTCTCATGCTTTATATGGTGGCTTCAGAGCTGCAGTTTTCAGACTAGTTGATCTTTAGGTTCTAAAAAAATTATTGAGTATTCCAAAGATCTTTTGACTTTGTAGTTATATTGATCAATATTTACCATATTAGAAATTAAATCATCCAAAAAAATTTAAGTTGTTTATTAAAATGACAACACAATGTGCATTACCTGATAACATATTAGTTTCATTAAAATAACTATATTTTCCACAACTTAAAAGCAGGTGAGTGAAAAGAAATGGCATTGCTTAATATTTTTGCCTGTCTCTTTAATGACTCACCTAATAAAAGAAAGCTTTATTTTCGTGTCAGCTTTTTCATTCAATATATCACAATTCATTGTTTTGATTAAGGTATATGAAAAAAATAGCAAGCCTAACAGAGATATGGATAATGGTTGAAAAAACCTTTGCAGATAATTGGGGATATCCTTTGTTTTTCATACCACCCAAAAGCTTTACAAATGTATTTTTAAAAATTTCTTGTGATGTGTAATCTGAAATGATATGAATACACTTTTGTACTCTTTTGTAATGAAAAGGCACTAATCTATCTTGCACTTTGAATACAAACTTTACTCACCAATGATTTTATAGCATCAAGTGCTGGTCATTTGGAAAATATTGGTTTTCTGACATATAAATCTTCCAAACATTGACATAATTTATTATCTAGTATAAGACATATCACATTCAAGTATTCGGAAACTGTGGAACTTTGCATGATAGAGAAGTTTTCTAAATTTCTACTTAGTCCTTGAAAGCTTGAGTTTTGCTACTGGCAACAGTCACTGCCAGTTGTTTTCCTGAAGTGACTGGCTCACCTCATTCATTTTTGAGGAAGTCTGCCAAACGCCCAAATGTGGTGAAACTTCATTTCTGTCAGTTTTTCTTTCAAGTAGAAGTGGTGTTCTCTAAAAAGGAAGCAGCTAGTTCAGCTTCCAGTTCCAAAAATGTATGGGTGCTTTTCCTCAAGAAAACCATCACATCCTGCAGGGGATGACATTCTTTCAGAAAAAGAGGCGTGCCAATGAGGCGCAAGATTTAACTACGTGACTAACTTGTGCGACTGCCTCAGGACATTCATTCTCATAGGAATCCGAAGTTTTGTTTTTTCCCAGGAGTGTGAGGTGGTGAAGACAAGATAGAGGTTAGCACAGTCATAGCCATGGCCTCGGCTTCTGCTGTGGTACTATCCTGTAAATGTCCACAGTGAAAAAGCATGACAATGTCCTAACCATGCCCTGTGTCTTTTAGGAGCACAGTTTAATATTATGGACCCCTTGAAAGTTTTGTGAGCACCCTCTAAGGGTCCGAAATCCTACTTTGAGAATCACAGCCAATAAGCAATGGAAACATGAACACAGAAGAGCCTTATATTTTTAAGACTCCTTCAGATTAATCTCACTCCCCACCCAACCCACTAAGACTCTATCCCTGCCTTTTAACCATCCCTGCTATGATGGGAAGGATAAGGAACTATACTGATTTACTTTTCTATCCAAACTGTAATAGTTGGATTGGAAAGAGTGACTTGACTTCTCCGCAATACTCCCCTAGAACAAGCTCAGTCAGCCACATTGGTGTACTTGTTATTTTTGTAAAGTAAGTTGTAGACTCTGACCCAACACCAACACCACACCCAGTGTAGAGGTCTAAGACTCTACATTTACTAAAAGATATAATCCTACTATTGCTACATGTATTAAAATTTACTAAAAATATGTAATCCTAGTATTGCTACTTGGAAAAGTTGTGGCCATCTAACGAAATGACAGATGCAAACCTCGAATGCAGTGGCTGAAATGCATCTGGAAGATTCTACTCTGCAGGGACTGAAACTCATCTGGAAGATTCTTCTTCTCCTTTTTCTTTCTTTATTTTCCCTAGAGGTGAGCATAGTGACTGACATATAACAGCAAACTGGAATGCAATAAATGTGTATACAATAAGTTACTTATTTTTTCCAGCTTTATAGAAGTATACTTGACAAATAAGATTAGTATACATTCAAGATATGCAACATCATATTTTGATACACATCTATATCAAATGTGGAATGATGACCACAATCAAATTAGTTAACATATCCATCACCACAATTAGTTAACATTTGCATGTGTGTGTGTGTTTGTGTGTGTGAGGTAAGGATACTTAAGACCGATCTCTCAGCAAATTATAACTGAGCAATACAGAAACATTAAGTAAAATCACCATGCTTATATTAAATTCCTAACCAATAGGTGATTTCTGAGTGCATTTGTGTCACAACTTTTCCACATCTTATTTTCACATCCTCTTTGATGTACAAAGATGGGAACTTCTTGGAATTTGGCAATTTTGCTTTCAAAAAAAAAAAAAAGTTGTTACTGGAATAATGACCCATTATATTCTAAAGTTCATGACCTGGACTTTATTTTTGGTGTCAACGTGTCAACTATACTTAGGCATTATTAGAAACAAATAGAACAAAGAATCATAAATATATTTACCAAAAAATAGCTAAAAAACAAAATAATCTGTACAAGATGACACATGTTTCCTTGTGCTACCAGATTTTGTATGTTCTTATTATAAACTTCTCTTTGAAATATTTTATATGAAAGCCATTCTGACGTTTTCAATACTTCAGAAGCCAGAATAATTCTGTGTGGATTTTTCACTCACATAATGAAGGATTTTAAATGTTTGCTTGTTCCTGTGAATATATGTATTCTTACAGCACATGAACATTAATGATACCAGTGGAAAGCAAAATTAGTTCACTGACATTATGTAGTTCACTGTTAATTCTAAAACTCACTTATTCTCTTCAGGCCTCTTATAAATGTAATTATCAATGCAGCATGTCCCAAAAAATGAAAGCGTGGAGGATGAATAGTACCTGTGTGAGCTGCTCTTGATCAATTGCTTTAGGAACAGTGACAGAGCTCTGGCTAAAGTATTCACATGAAAGAAGAGATATTTTATAGTATGCTACATGTCTATTTTCAGAAAAGGTAGAAAATAGAGATTATAATAGTAGAAAAGTATTTGAATAGTGTATACTGGTAAATATATCTCCATTTGCAGTGGTCTCAATTTATATTTTAATGAGTATGTTGTGTGTTTCTTATAGTATTAATTCAGATGATGGTTACTTATAATTTAGTAGAGATTTTTATCTTACATATGTATTGGACTCCAAAATCAAAAGGAAATGGGATATTTAAAGGCAGTTTTTCGTGTAGAAAATAGCATAATTGTCTTTCCCATAGTGCCATTAGCTTCTTCCATAAAACACATAGGTCATGGAGAGAAAAAAGTCTCCCAGAAAACAAAAACAAAACAAAATAAAACAGAAAACGCAGAAACAAACAAACAAACAAACAAACCCTCCAGGGTTCAGTACTAAGAACATGTTCTTTGGAATCAGATAGAACTTATTTAAAATCTTGTTTTGATATTAGTAATTACGAGTCTCTGGCAATTTAACCAATTTAGGATGACCATGGAAATTTAAAAAAAGAAAAGTTAGAAGAAAGCATCGGACACAGTAAATATTCAGTAAGTTTACTTCTTTTTATCCTCATCTAGTTTTGTACATATTTGTAATATTAATTTTTGAGTCATCTATTTTGAGCTCTACTCAGTTTGTCCTTATTCTTTCAGAAAATGTCCTTTATCTTTAACAATCTAAAATGATTTCTAATTACCACTATTTTTATATCCCGTACTTTAATGAATCCTGTGTCAATAAATATTTAGGCTGTATACAATTACCCAATATTTTGAACATTGTGATAATGGTCATTTTTTGACATTTTTTTCACATTTTTTGTGACTTTATCTTAGTGGGATAAATTCTTGAACATAGAAGTTGCTGGCCATTAATTTACTCAGTTTTTATTTTGATTAATGTGGCAAAAGTGTTGTTTAAATCTTTGAACCACTGTTATTTTTGTCATTACTTCAGAAAGCTTCAGCCTCATTTTCTCAAATGCTTACCAACATGAAATTCTTTGGGATATTTAAATCTTTGGTAATATAAGAAGCAAATATATACATATATACATACATACATATATAAATTTTCTTTCCTCTGTTCTTTAATTATTGGAAGGATTGAATATTTTTATGTGACATTAATTTTACTTTTACTTTTTCTTGGAGAAATTTACCCACTTTTATATTGAATATTCACTTTTAAACAAAATTGCTTTGTAGGAATTTTCATCAACTAAGAGGTGCATGTATGATGGTGGTCACACAAGATTATAATAGAGCTGCCATATACAGGTATACCATTTAAAAACATTGTATGCTGTACTTTAACTGTACCTTTTCTATGTTTAGTTATGTTTAGATACACAAATCCTTACCATTGTGTTACAATTGCCTGTAGTATTCAGTGGAATAACCTGCTGTACAGATTTGTAGCCTAGGAGCGATGGGCTATATGATATATCCTGTATGTGTACTAGGCTAAACCCTCTAGGTTTGTGTAAATACACTCTATGATATCTGCAAAATGACAACATCTAATGAGGCATTTCTCAGAATGTATCCTTGCCATTAAGTAATGCCACTCAGACACATGATTGCAAGTGCTACTGGGTCAATGAAGATAATATTTTTTGATGACATCAGAAAATTATTCATATGAAGAGAACATTTAAGGTGGATCCTAAATTTGGCCAGAAAAAAAATGAAAACTGAGAAAGAAAAAAAATTCCAGATTAAAGAAATGATACAAAAGACTGAGAGGGAGGAAAAATGTTAGTTATGTTCTTAGAAACTAAAGAAAGCCTAGTTTGGAGTTCATACTCTGTGAGATCAATGGCAGAGAAATCTTAGAAGAAAGGGTGGGGGCAAAGCCTTGAACAAAGCTATGAATGTTATATTGAGTTCAAGTTCAACCAGTTAGTGAATGGGAAATTAAAAGGGTTTTTAACAGGAATATTGATATGATCAGATTAATAATTAAAACCAATGTCAGTTATGCACTGGTTTTTAAGGACTGTATAGACTCCTAGGAAGCTGTAAGGAAACGTAAGTCCTCGACAGATGACATTCTGAATGTTGTTGACATTCACCATCTTTTTCTTTATAAATGGAAAAATATACCTGATTCTAAGTCAAATGGATATGAAAAAGACTCATTCGTAAAAGTTAAATAGGAAGAATTTGTCAGTATTTCTGAATATCTAGGCATCCACTTAGAGGATCATACATATTGGCTATCAATATTGAAATAAACGATTCAAAAATAATAACATAAAGCCACTAATGTATATTTTAATGTAAAGAAAATATAGGTGCCATATCAATGACAGACAGTATCATTTATATAGGATATTTTTATCAAGGGTGCCAGTAAATTGGGTAAATCTTGAGTCACATGATGACTGATAACAAAAATAAACAAAACCAGATTTTCAGACTAAAGAATTTTAGAGCAAACAGTTGATGAGTTCTTTCTTCCTCAAAATAAATGCATGTGGACTTGATTAACATTCTTAATGTATAATGTTTTATTTGAATCTAAAATAAAATATAAGCCAATGAGAAATAATATAGTCCTTTATTTTTTGCATTGGTTGCCATTATTTTATTATTAATTTAATTTAAATTTGTTTTTATGTCTAAATGAGATTTGATTAAAGGATTTTAGTAAGAGCTTCCTTTTTCTGATTTCAAATGGAATATATTCATCATTAACTTGCCAGGAATGTGGTAAATTGTGCCTTTTTAAACTATTAAGACTGTGACAGCAAATGGTGCTTTGGAACTTTGTTGTCTTATCTAACTTAATTAAAATTAATTTTGTACAAGAAAATATTTGTAACTTGTTCTCAGAAATTTTAGTTGGTTTGCTTGTTTTGATGAAAATAAACATTTTAATGAATTCCTATTTCTATTTGACAAAGTTTTGTGGCAGATATTACACTGAGGATCACTGAACCAATAAAGTCCAGTTTTCATGTATGTATCATCTATGCTTTTGTCCATGCTTTGCTCTTCCAGATATTTGCATGAAATTGTCACACTTAATGACTCAACTTAACCCACCATTGGGTTCATACTCCACATTTGCACTGGAGTTGGTTCATTATTTACTTTTGCTTTATAGTGTGATATAGTATTGTTACTATTTTCTTAGTATTTCATGTTTTAATAACTAGTTTTGAAGGTTATAACTATTTTGGTAGACATAACATGTAATAACAAGGAAAATACAAATTTAAGA
>NW_012101754.1:4666677-4697870 GCF_000951045.1 Mandrillus leucophaeus | reverse complement strand
AAAAAAAAAAGTTGTTACTGGAATAATGACCCATTATATTCTAAAGTTCATGACCTGGACTTTATTTTTGGTGTCAACGTGTCAACTATACTTAGGCATTATTAGAAACAAATAGAACAAAGAATCATAAATATATTTACCAAAAAATAGCTAAAAAACAAAATAATCTGTACAAGATGACACATGTTTCCTTGTGCTACCAGATTTTGTATGTTCTTATTATAAACTTCTCTTTGAAATATTTCTTAGTATTTCATGTTTTAATAACTAGTTTTGAAGGTTATAACTATTTTGGTAGACATAACATGTAATAACAAGGAAAATACAAATTTAAGAAGACTGAACTATAACATTCAAATTATATTTTTTAAAATATTGAAGGAAAACTGTGTTCTTAATTAAGTGATAGTCAACAGGAACCAATCAACAAGGCTGTCGTTACTTAGTGGAACCCTACAGAACATCCCAGTTATTAAAATGTAATTAATTGATCTGTAAAAATATAACTAATTTTTAATTGAACAATATGACATGAAGATAATAACACTGTTTCACCATTTTTTTTCAAAAACAATCAGTATCTTTCTGACAATAACTCTAGATCAGTGCTAGACTCTCATCCTTTCCTGAACCTAGGTATATACTTGCTGCTGTGACTTTCTTGATGATTACAGCAAATGCAGCTGACAATTTGGCTCTTTCTGTGCAACTAGTTCATGGTATAAGGCTTACCATCCCCAGTCTTTATGCCTAAAGCAAAAAGTTATATCATTTCCTTAAAGTGGCTGATCCACAGGTGGCCTGGTACCTTCAAGGAATATAGAAATTTTACAAACAATTTATGTAATGAATATATTTGAGGGGATAAGATAATAACTCTAGATCTACGTGATATTCCCAACCAACAAATATAAAAACAGTAGCCCTAAAGTTTCCGTTATTGGCTGGATATAAGATGGACTATAGATGACAGTGAGTAATGCTAAGGAAATTGAAGGGCAGGGCAAGATACGGGCATCCTGCTAGATCCACTAAAACTTGAACTCTATCCTTTGCTGACAGTTATTGTACATTATAACAATCTTTTCTTAAGTCTACAGTAGTACATTTCCTTTATGAGATGTATGTGTTTAAAAACATCAACTGGTTTACTGTCTTCTTATTAGACAACTCATGAGTAAAAAATAAACACAAATAGTGAAGGAATACAGAAGTTAATTAGGACTAAGTATCATCAGATAAGTCACGACTAGATATAACTTCTCCAATGACATAATTATCAGGGAAAACCCCACCCCCGATATTTAACGTGAGTTCTTTTCTATTTCCCTAAGGGTCTGCTGGTCTGAGAAATAAAGGGAAAGAGTACAAAAGTGAGAAATTTTAAAACTGGGTGTCTGGGGGAGACATCACATGTTGGCAGGTTCCGTGATGCTCCCTGAACCGTAAAACCAGTAAGTATTTATTAGTGATTTTCAAAAGGGGAGGGAGTGTACAAATAGGGTGTGGGTCACAGAGATCACATGTTTCACAAGGTAATAAAATATCACAAAGCAAATGGAGGCAGGGCAAGATCACAGGACCACAGGATGGGATGAAATTAAAATTGCTAATGAAGTTTTGGGCACGCATTGTCATTGATAACATCTTATCAGGAGACAGGGTTTGAGAGCAGACAACCTGTCTGACCAAAATTTATTAGGTGGGAATTTCCTCATCCTAATAAGCCTAGAAGCGCTACAGGAGACCAGGGCTTATTTCATCCCTTCAGCTTTGACCGTAAAAGACAGCCACCTCCAAGGGGGCCATTCATAGGCCTACGCTCAGGGGCACATTCTCTTTCTCAGGGATGTTCCTTGCTGAGAAAAAGAATTCAGTGATATTTCTCCTATTTGCTTTTGAAAGAAGAGAAATATGGCTCTGTTCCAGCCAGTTCACTAGCAGTCATAATTTAAGATTATCTCTCTTGTTGCCTGAACATTACTGTTATCCTGTTCTTTTTTCAAGGTGCCCAGGTTTCATATTGTTGAAACACACATGCTCTACAAACAATCTGTGCAGTTAATGCAATCATCACAGGGTCCTGAGGCAACATACATCCTCCTCAGCTTATGAAGATGACGTAATTAAGAGATTAAAGTAAAGACAGGCATAGGAAATCACAAGGGTATTGACTGGGGAAGTGATAAGTGTCCACGAAATCTTCACAATTTATGTTCAGAGATTGCAGTAAAGAAGGCGTAAGAAATTATGAAAGTATTAGTTTGGGGAACTAATAAATGTCCATGAAATCTTCACAATTTATGTTCTTCTGGTGGGGCTTCAGCCAGTCCCTCCATTTGGGGTCCCTGACTTCCTGCAGCACATAATGATTAAGGTACAATCAGAGTAGAGGCAGCAAGTGGTCAGGAAATGTTCCTGCCTTTAATTGAAAAGAGACAATCTATAGAAATAAGAAAATCCTGGGAAAAGCTTAGCTTTACCTAACAAAATTCAAGTGTGAAAGCAGATGGTCAGAAAGGCACCTAAAAACTTGGAGACCCTCCAGAGATTGGAATGGAATTGAAAGAGCTGGTAATAAGCAGAGGTGAGCATTGCAGGTGGGTGCCAACTCTGAGTGTGCATTTCAGAAGTAGAAATGGATAGAGATAATTTGACACATCTCTAGATGGGTAGTAATGGGGAAGTGGGAGATGAGCTTCCTCGATAACCAGAGACTGTTGGGCAAGTGTCTCCAGATAGTACTGAACTAGATTTAGTCAAAGATAACTTTGTTCTTTGTCTGCTCCAGTTGCAAAAACTTCAGTTCTTTCCCATATGAGGTGATTGATTCCATTTGTGATAGTTGAACTTTATTAAATGAAGGACAGGTCAGGGAAGAAAAGATCATGGGGAAGCTTGATAGAGATAAGATGAAGACATGATGTGGCAGGGCATGAACAGTCAGCAATGGGGGATAATGAAAGAGAAACAAGAAACACATATGAGACAGAGTGAGGAGGCCTTGGTAATTTTCTGCAGATAAACAGTGAGGGGAAGACAGCAAATAAGATTGCATGGATCTGGACTTGAATGATGGGAACACAATGGTTAGAAGAAATATAATGCATTTAGATTTACAATCATAATACTACACCCAGATAGGAATATCTGCAAGGCATTTGGGTGTATAGGTGGAGGAAACAGAGAGGTGTCAGGGTTGAAGATACTCAGGTACAAATAGGTGAATATCGACCATTATGAGGAGATGAGATTATGAAAGCAGAGTTTTGTCATAGGAAAAACATACAGGGCAGAATTTTGAGAAACATTTAGTGGGTAGGTATATGAAAGGAAGCTTGTTAATGACATGGAAGACTCTGAGGTCAAAGAAGTGGGTGACTCCACGCTCTGCAGTGACTTTGGATTCTGAGGCAGTATTTCTACAGCTTTCCTTTCTCAAGGATTTGGATTATTAGCAAATAAATTAGCAGATGAAGTATTTGTGATTCTGCATGGAGATGTCTCTCATTGTACGTATTAGTGCCCAATGGATGGTTGGTTACACATAATTATTATATGCTACTACTACTGTTACCATTATAAGGATAAAGTATTATCATTATAATGATAAAGTATTTAAGCACAAAATAATAAACACTGTTCTTTGAAACCTGCATTAGTTGGCACAGTTTGCAAACATCTGGTGAATTCCCTATCCCCCAGCCAATGCATTATATGTATCTTTAATGCATATAATGCTGAACAGTAATAAATGTGTTGCTGTTCTCTTCCTCTCAACCAATTATAGGCTCAAGTCTTCCTCACTTACTCACACTAGGAAATAACAGGATGTCTAAGTTCTGATGTCACCTTTATCAACATTTCCTGTTTCAAGATGTGAATTCTGAATCTAAACTTCAATGTTTATTCAGTGAAAGGCAGGGTTGTCTGTGAAGATTCACTAGTCTAAATAGAAATCATGTTAGACAGAAGGAAGAGCAGAAAAGAGAGAGAGAGAAGAGAGGAAGAGAGAGAGAAGAGAGAGGAGAGAGAGGAGAGAGGAGAGAGAGGAGAGAGAGAGAGAGAGAGAGAGAGAAAGAGAGAGAGAGAGAGAGAGCGCAAGAGAGGAGGAACATGCCAGGAATGATCTTACAATATAAGTGGGGAGGTAGCGGTGATGGAGGAGGGGTGTTTGGGGGGCCGAGAGGAGAAGTTTAGATGAGATGCCAGACACAGAGGATTGGGACTGAGCCTTAAGGAAAGTTTTTTGGCAAAAGCCAGAATGGTACAACAGCCTTCATGCTGAAGATCTAGTATGATCACTTACGTAATGAAAATAAGTGAAGACCCTTTTTAAATCAATTATACATCACTTTACAGTCCCTCATGAAGCATGTAAATACAATGCTTGTTTCGTTTTCTCATGTATTAAATACTAGGAGAGCTTCAAAATCAAGGAGTCCTTGTCCAACTACAAGAAAACACTTTTCATAGTGTTTTATGCCTAATTAATCAGGCAGTTTGTAATTTGGAAAGTTAAAATTCAGAAAAGATTCTATTTCTGGAGAAACAAGTAAGCAAAAATATTTAAATTTTGTCTGCGTCTCATATTATCATCTCATAACTTCTATCATAAGAAATCTATTTCCAATAGTTTTGGTTAACACATTTCAAATCTATGGAGTTTTACCAAGTTACCAATATGGAATTTAGAAACATTTGTAAAAACAACCTGTATTGTCATTTTTATAAAAATGCTACATTAATGTAATCATGCAATACCACCATGTTGAAAATAAGGGCTCAAGTACATCTGATACAATAACATTAATCCCAATTTACAGTTCTTTACTCTGATCTTTTTGCTAACAATTTAAATTTCCTTGCATAGACATCATCCTGTCTCTCATAGAAAGTGGCTCTATCGTTTTTGCTTATGTTCCCACTTAACAGCAGCCATTAATTTACTGATACTCTGTCTATCAGGCTCACATCATCTTGATTAGGACTGTTATCCTAATCAAAAGGCTGATAATTAAGACTATCCATCTGTAGAGTTCTAAGTGCTAAGATGAGTCGAAGATCCTAATTAAGATTATTTAGGTGTTACTTAAATGCCATCATTTGATTCAGCTAATCATACCAGCAGGTACATTAGATTTGCATTAATGTTCTGCTGAAGCCAGCAGCTATTTAGGCAGATCAAAAATGTAGATTGCAGACACTATTTCAAACATCATTTTTTGAAAGTGATACTGAGACAATACATTAAGAAGAGCAGGATGTAAGAACAGCTAGGTTATTTCAATGTTTCTTAATTTACTTTATGGTAATAAGTGAAGTATTTAAAATAAACAGCTTCTTTATTGAATTTGCTGTGTATCTTTCAGCATCATGCACCCTCTCTCTTACACTCTCATTCACAAACAAATAGTAATACATTTTTCTAGCATTTCCCATTTTGTCACATACATATACTGTGACGTGGTGAAAGTTTCTGCAAACTAAGTTTACCAAATAGAAATACTTAAGAACAATATAGAATGTTTTGCCAAGAAATATCTGATGCTGTATTCAAAAATAAGTCAAATAATATTTTGTTTTTAACAATCAGATTAATATCCAATCATCTAGTATAAATAATCAAGAAAACTACTGTAGTAAGGTATAACCCTTTAATATCTTGTTGTTCATTACTTTGTACTTGCTTACTGGAAAATACAAAATGTATTACTCTATTTAAATGTATATGGGTATAATGGAATAAAATATGTTCATAGAATGTATGCTTTCAAGTTACTTCCCCCTAATTTTGATGACAAATAATGCCACCCACGCTTTAGAAAAAGAGATTGCAATAATTTTTTGCAGGAATAATTACCATAATGTATGTGACCATGTAACTAGTACTTTTGAATCTTCTTATTCCTGTGTGGAGGAGAAAAAAATCCAAGTTTTTTGTTCTTATGTAGATTCTGAAATTATTGTACTAACAAATGTCTGTGGGAAAGGCAAGGAGAGAAGATAAAAAGAGACATAATATAAAGTATGGGGAACGAAAGTTTATAAAGTTCATGCTCTATGTTTTGCAACCTAAATATTGAAGACCGTTTGTAACATATATAGTGGCTTTTACAATTTTTGCTCAAAGGACATAAGTTATGCCAGCTAAATATCTATACTATTGAAGTATATATTCATTTTTCAATTCCATTAGCCTACAGATATTTTAATGTATTTTTCTCACTGAATATTGAACTTTTAAGAAAGTCTATGATTTCTGAAAATAATCATTCTTCATGATTTACAGAATATACTTGTATTTATATTAGAGATATAGCATGCTTTTTCCTTTCTTTTTGATGCTTCCTTCTTTTCCAGCTTTGTTGAGATCTAATTGATGAATAAAATTAGGCAAGTTTAATGTGCATAACAATTTTGATATATACATAATATTGTGAAATGATTACCACATTCAAGTGAGTTTACATCTCTATTATCCCACTTAGTTATCTTTGTTTGTTTTTGTTGTTGTTTGTTTCGTGGTGAGAACATTTAAGATTGACGTTCTTAGCAAATTGCAAATATACAATACTGTATTGTTAACTGTAGTCACTATGCTGTACAAGAGATCCCCAGAACTTATTTATTTTATAACTGGAAGTTTGTAACCTTCAGTTAACATCTCATCATTCCTCTCATCCTCTAATCCCTGGAAACCATCATTCTACTCTCTGTTTCTATGAGTTTGAATTTTTTAGGTTCCACATGTAAGATTATACAGCATTTGCTTTCTGTCTGACTTATTTCACTTAGCATAATGCCTTCAAGTTTCATCCATGTTGTTCCAAACCTCAAGATGTCCATCTTTATTATAGCTTTATTATAACTTCTTTATTGTATAATATATATTATATAATATATAATTGTATAAAGATGTTTTAATGTATTTTTGCATTATATAATGTATTAATGTATTATATAATATGTTAGATATTATATAATAAAGAAGCTATAATAAAGCTATAATATATTATAATATATTATGTAATATATTATATATTATATAATAATCATATATACAAATTGTAATTATATATAATAGTTAAGCTATTATATATATTAGATACATATTTAAATATTTTTATATATATATCACCATGTATCTATTTGTTTATCTGTCAATGGACACTTAGGTTGTTTTATTTTCTTCACTACTGTGAATAATGCTACAATGAATGTGAGAGTACAAACATTTCTTTGAGCTACTGATTTTGTTTTTTTGTAGATACATACCTAGAAGTGGAATTACTGGATGATATGGTAGCTCTATTTTTAATCTTTTGAGGAAACTCTACACTGCTTTCCATAATGGGTGTGTCAATTTACATTCCTACCAATGGTGCACAAAGATTTCTCTTTCTCAACATTCTTGCCAATACTTGTTATCACTTCCCTTTTTGATAAGTGCCATCCTATCAGGTGTAAGGTGTTATCTCTATGTGGTTTTGATTTGCCTTGTCCTGATAATAGGTGAGATTGTCAAGCACGTTTTCATGTACTTGTCGCTCATTTATTGTTCTTAGGAAATATGTCAATTATATTTCTTTGCCCATTTTCTGATCAAGTTATTTGACTTTTATCCAGTTGAGCTGTATGAGTTTCTTCTTTCTTATATATATATATTTTGGATATTAGCCCCTTATCAGAATCAGATATATGATTTGCAAATATTTTTTCCATTCAAAGGTTGCCTTTTGATTTTGCTGATCATTTCCTTTGCTGTTCAGAAGCTTTTTAGTTTCATGTGGTCCCATTTATTACTTTTGCATTTCTTGTTTGTGCTTCTGGTGTCATAGCCAAAATTCGTTACCAAGACCAATATCATAGAGCTTTTTTACGATGTTTTCTTCTATAAATTTTACAGTTTCAGGTCTTACATTTAAATCTTTAATACAACTGAGTTAATTTTTTGAGTGATTTAATATTAGGATTCAATTTCATTTTGCATGTAACTGTCCAGTTTTCTCAATTTGGTTCCATTGGAGTATGCGTCTGTTATTATTCCAATACAATTTTGTTTTGATTACTATAGCTTTGTAATATAACTTAAAACTGAGAAGTGTGAACTCCAGCTTTGTTCTTCCTTTTCAAAATTTATTTGGTTATTTGAGGTTTTCTTGGTTCAAAGTAAATTTCAGGATTATTTGATCTATTTCTGTGAAGAATGTATTTGATATTTTGTTAGGGATTGCATTAAATCTGTAAATTGCTTTGGCTAGAGCTGTAATTTTAACAATATTAATTCTTTCAATCCATGAACACAAAATGTTATTTATTTTTATCTTCTTCAGTTTCTTTCATCAATGTTTTATACATATGATGTTCACTTTATTGGTTAAATTTATTTTAAAATATTGTATTCTTTTTGATGCTATTGAAATTGGATTGTTTTCTTAATTTCATTTTTCGATAGTGTTTGGTTTATGTATAAAATTATGTTTTACATATTGATTTTATATTGGGCAACTCTACTGAATTCATTTATTACTTCTAACAATTTTTTTTGGTCTTTAGGGTTTTCTATATATAAGATTATGTAATCTGCAAATGAAGACAGTTTTACATATTTTAATATTTGAATGTCTTTTATTTATTTTTCTTGCCTAATTGCTCTGGCTAGGGCTTTTATTACCTTGTTGAACAGAAGTAGCAACAGTGGATCTTTTGAGTTTGTTGCTAATATTAGAGAAAAAGCTTTCACCATTGAGTATAATGATAGCTGTGGACTTGGCATATACAGCATTCATTATGTTGAAGTACATTATTTGTAAATCTAATTTGTGAAGTGCTTTTATTTAAAAAAAATGCTGAATTTTGTCAAATGCTTTTTCTGCAGGTATTAAAATGAATACATAGTTTTTGGGTCTTCATATTGTTAATGTGATATATCACATTTATTAATTTGTACCTGTTGAATCATCCTTGCACCCCAGGAATATATCCCACCTGATATTGATGTCTGATTATTTTAAGATGCTCATGCATTTGATTTTCCGGTATTTTGCTGAAGTTTTTTGCAACTATGTTCATCAGGGACATTGGCCTGTGTGACCTATTTATTTGTGTTCTCTTCTATCTCATTGAATACTGGCACCACTGCCATGGAAACCTTGCCTACACACCAGATCACAGAATTGCTGTAGCTGCATACATGCCAGTGCTAGAACTTCCACCCAACAGGAGAAAGGGAAAACCAGATAAACCTGCCAGCCTTCATCACCAAGGACTCCAACAGCACTAGTTGTCACAGCCACTCATAGCTTTGGCTGTTGTGAACCCCCAGAGTCTTTGCCAACATTTACTTTAGCTGATGTGGCTGCAGAAAGACCAAGTCATTGTGCCCTTCTGGGAACCAGAGATGCTATGCCACACCCAGCCAGTGCCTTAGCAGCCAGTCACAGGCGGGTATCTTTCCTCACCAAATCCAATTTGAAAAGGCAGGAAGAGGTGGCTACTCCTTATGCACCTCAATGCAAGGCCATTCGAAAGACAAAAGAGGCAAAAATTATTTTTTCACCCCCAGAGGAACAAAGTAACTATTCAAGAAATGACCTCAAAGAAATGGAGATCTCTGAGATACCTGAAAAAGAATTCAAAATATTTATTTTAAGAAAGTTCAGGGAGAGATTGCATACTTTATAATTAGTTTTCATCATAGATACCTGATCTTCAAAAACACTATCTTCTACTTCATATAATAATTGTAAAATATAGTTTGCTCTGTTTTCCATAATTTACAAAGTAACCTTTAAAAATCTTATGAAAGTCTTAAGTGTCAACCTCTTCTCTACATATATCTTCATAAAACAATTATAATCAGCCAGATTCTACACCATAATTTTCCTCTGCCTTCAGCCATTAGAAGTCGTAAGTAGTAAACTTAGATATGGTACTTAAAGACTTAGAAGAGTAATTAGGAGAATTCTGTAACATAGTGACCTGAATGTTGACTAATCTGTCACTGAATAACTTATAGTTGAATATATTTGGAACTATTAAGACATTGAGGCCATTAATGAAAGCACTGAGTAATCTCATTTTCTTGGAAAGTAGCCAAGAATTTTTTAATTATAGTTCCTTTATTGTAGTGTGACCAAATTATATATTTCCTGTGTGGTTTTACTAAAATTAATTTGCTTTTATTACAAGGACTATACTTTTATTTGAAGTTTTATTTGCTTTGTATATAAAATTCTGATTAATTTATCCCTAATTTTTCTTCGTAGATGACAATTGCATTCATTTTGTCAAAGTCTACATTTTTGTTGGAAGCTATTTTGTTTAGATAAACTTGCTGAATTTTAAACACCACGATTAGGAATAAACATAAGTTCTAAATACAAATTTGTATGTAAAATATGCAAAAGAGTTTTTCATAAGATTACCATTATTAACTGAGTACCTACTAGATACTAGGTGTGTGACATGTATTATCCTTTATCACCTTGTAAACAAACATGGTTTCCCTTGCTAGATAACACTAATATGTTTAAGATCTTCCAGCTAATTCTTGGTCCTTCTGGGCACCTTGTCTTCATCTCCATAATGGGAATAGCAATAACTGCATTGCAAGAGCAATTTAAGGTTCGAGATTATTGTTTTCACACTTATTTCCTCAGAAAAGCTCATCCTGCACTCTTTCTCATTTCAGTAAATGACAGCTCCATTCATCCATTTCCTTGGAAATATCCCTTAGAGACACCTTTAATGGATCTTTGTCCTACACTGTACAACTAATCCATTGACAAATCCCCTTAGCTCTACCTTCAAAAAGTGTTTACAATATTTCTACTTCTCACCACTATTACAGCTATTGTGTTTGTTCAAGGCCATGCTTTGCTCACCAAGATGAGAAAACTAATTCCTTGTTAATTTTACTAACTTTAACTCCTTGTTTCTGCTCTTGTCACCACATCCTGCCCATGCAACAATCAGTTATCATCCTCATAGCCAAAGTGGTCTGTAAAAATGCAAATCCATTCTTGTCACTTCTGTGCTCCAAATCCCCCAATGACTAAGTCAAAATGTTGTCAGTGGCCCCTTCTGTTTTCACTCCCTCTCTAAGCACTCCTTATTTCAGGCCCTACAGGTAACTGCTATTGTAAGCACCTGAAGTTCCTTTCCTATGGATTTCCTCTGGCTCTAGGAACAATACTGAATGAGTAGTTAAGGTAGAGGTACAGAAATAGTCAATGCCCTGGGAGCATCCATCAACCATGGACAGAAGAAAGTGGTGGATAAGTATTCCCGTATTCTTAGTCCTTAGGTCAGGACACTCTGAGGTATATGATGTATCATCCCCAAAGGGTCCTGACAGGGTGTAACTCTAGTTGCTCTGGGCAACCTGCTTGTGAATGAACTCTGTATTTCTTCTCTTCCTATCCGTGTCTCACTTTACCACTTTAGTCCTGGTTTTTGCAACAATATTCTCCCAAATAAATAGCTTAGCCTCAAATCCTTGTCTCAGGCATTGCTTCAAGATGTCCATCTATCTTGCCCAGAGAGAGTTTCTACAACACTTCCTCCACAGGCCCTTTCCCTACTTGCTTCACCTATTACTTTCCTCACTTACATTATATTCCCCTCACTGTTTCTTCCAACATCTTCCCACCTCAGAGCATCGACACTTGCTGCTCTTTCCGTGTCAAGACCCTGCTCACTTGTCTCTCTCTTAGTGTCTCCTCCCTGAGCCAATCTTCTCCACTCCCACCACTTGCACACACTTGTTCCCTCCCTTACCATGTCGTATTTTCCTTCATAGTCTTTAACACCATTTGATATGATATATATTTGATTGCTTTTACAATTTCTCTATCCCCCCCCACACTAAATATAAATGTCAGGATGCCAAGAATATAGTTCATTATCTTCACCACTGTATCCTTATGACTAGAATAATTAGTAGAAAACACAAAATATTTACTGAATTCGTATTTCAGAAATAAATTATTATTTATTAGTGGTATAAATTTGGGCACACTATTTAACCTTTTTAAGATATTTTTTCCCTTATTTATAAAATGGAGATAACAACTGCCTGGTACATGTTAGGCGTCCATTAGATTATGTTCATTCTTTTGGTCAATATATTTATGTTATTTTAGGCTAGGCATGGTGGCTCATGCCTGTAATCTCAGCACTTTGGGATGCCAAGGCAGGTGGATCACCTGAGGTCAGGAGTTCAAGGCCAGCCTAGCCAACATGGTGAAACCCTGTCTCTACTAAAAATATAAAATTAGCTGGGTGTGGTGGTGCATGCCTGTAATCCCAGTTACTTGGGAGGCTAAGGCAGGAGAATGCTTGAACCCAGGAAGCGGAGGTTGCAGTGAGCCAAGATCACACCATTGCATTTCAGCCTGGGTGACAGGAGTGCGACAGGAGTGACACTCAATCTGGAAAAAAAAACCCATATATATCTATACACACACACACACACATACATATACGTATATCTGCATATATATACACACACTATATATATTTATGTTATTTTATACATGGACTTATTTTGTCAGGTTGCTGTTATAGACATTGCAAAAGTAGTAGAAATATTTCCAATTATAATAAATTTAGGCTACACTAGTGACCTTATTATGAAAAATCTAGAAATAAAGCATATATGCAAGCACACATATACAGTTTTTAACATGTCATAGATACAGTACCGAAAAATCTTCCTGACTGACTATAGCACATTGATTAGAAAGTTACAGTGTTCAATTCCAGAAATGGTAACAGTGGCTGTGTTACTGGGTGTGAAGGATGAATTTAGTCAAAGACTTCTTAAAATGTAGTTCAGGCTATTGAATGTCTTATGGAAGAGACCAGATGTTTTAATAGAAAATTAGAAGAATTTATCAGAAGAAAAACATGCAAGTATAAATTTTCTTAATTTTTATCTTCTTTGTTTTGCTTTTTAATGTAGAATAAAGTTGAAGTGAAATAACCAGTGAGTTAATCAAACAACTTGAAAAAAATACCATGATAGCAAAGGCTTATTTTAATGTGACACATTAGTAACTGTTTCAGAAGAGTGACAAGGTCAAAACCTTATTGAACAAATCTATTATTCACTGCAAAGACCAGGTTGTGAGGAAATAGTTATTTCCAATGTACAAACAATATAATATCTAAATAAAAAGGGGGGACACTGAATGATGACTATTGAAGTCATTTTTTATTTTGTTTCCATGACATTGGCTATCAAAGTAATGAAACCTCAGGGCTAAAATAATATTAGTAGAAATAGTTCATGAGGTAAATTTTTGATTATGACTAGGAAGCTAATATGTGAGATGTGTGGTGAACATATTTGTATTTATAGTTACCAAAAACTTTTGAAATTATTATCTACTGCAACATACATGCACGTAGCTCAATGGATTTTAATGAACTGAGTACAGTTTTTAGAACTGAAAGCAGACTATAAGATAATATTCTAAAAGCTCCTCAGTCTTACAAGCATAAAATGGATTTGTAAATAAGTAACTTAAAGAAACAGTGTGAGTTAATCATTTTGTGGAAAAATTTTGTGGCAACAGATTCAGGCAAGACGAAGGTCAAGAGTGCATCGTTTTCCCTTCAGTCTAGCTCTGTGATGACATCCTGCAGTCATTTCTGTGAGTTTATGCTCCGATCTGTTTCTATAAGTCTTCCAATGATTCTGTGACCTTCCTAATATTTCTTAATAAATACCCTCCTGCTTAAACTAGCTGCAGTGGATTCTGTTTCCTGCAGTCAAGGACCCCATATGAAACAAAAGATTAATCCACTGTATGGAGATGAAAGATAATAATTTATTGAATGGGATTCCCAAAGGAATACAAATAAAAAGAAAACATACCAGAATAATTTCAGAGTATATACTTGAGAGATAACAGAGATATTTATTTGCAAAAATATAGAGAATTATTAACACCATTCAAATAAAGTCAACCTTGAAGTTTGTCCTTTAGGAATGTTATGAGTTGAATTTTGTCCCCCAAAAGTCATAGGTTGAATTCCTAACCACCAGTACTGCAGAATATCACGGTATTTGGGGATAGGGTATTTAGATAGGTAATTAAGGTAAAATGAGGCTGTGAGGGTGGGCTTTAATTCAATATAATTGGCATCCTTATAAGAAAACGAAACATGGACACAGACAAACACAAAATGTATTCATGTGAAGACACACGGAAGAAAAGACAGGCATCTACAAGCCAAAGAGAGAGTCCTCAGAAGAAACTAACTCTGCTGACACCTTGATCTAAGATCTCCAGCCTCCATACTTTTAAGAAAATAAATTTTGGTTGTATAAGCCATCCAGTCAGTGGTACTCGGTTATGGCAGACCTAGCAAAAGAATACAAAAAAGGAAGGATGTTTCCAGTCATCTGTGTGAGGCTGGGAGTTCCCAGAGAGGGAAGGAAGGAGTAATCGTGGAACTCAATTACTTAATTCAGATTCAGTGGCTGTGAAGATGAAAACCAACTTTCACCTAAGCAAGGAGATTGACATTATAATGAGATTAAGTCCCTTTACTCCAGAAAGTGAGGCCCTAATACAGAATTCAAAGGGAAAACTGCTCAACACAAAACCTGAGTGTGTTAAGAATAGGTATTTTATATCTCCCACATGGAGATCTAGAAGAAAGATCACAGAAACTATTCTTTCCAGTTTTATCAGTTTTTCTATTCAAGGAAAACACGGTAAAAAGTATACTTTCAAATAATTATCTTGGCAATATTACACTGAATTATAATTTAAATAATATGTCAGTGTGTTTCTTTTGTAGTACGTACTTTAACAAATATGTTTTCAAATTGTTCTAAGAGTTATTTTGAACGACCTGAAGTGTAGGATGTTTATATTGTTTCGAGTATGTTGATAGCACCCTACTGTATATATTTAAAAAAACTGGTCTTAGATGAATTCTAAGGTGATATACTGTAATTAAATATAAAAGCAAAGATATAAAGAAATTATAAAAACTTAAGTTATTATGTTGATACAAATTGATTAGTAAACTTAAATAGAGACTCAAGTTGTATGTGTGTTTACTTTTTGTGTAGACTGAGCTCTAATCCTAATTCATTTGTATAGATACACAAGTGTATATGAGTTTTCATAAAATCCTCATTCTCACAACTACAAAGTCTTTGTAGATAATTGTGGTTGTTTGCTCAGCAAAGAAATGTCTGATTCAGGAAAAACTTTTTCAAAAAATGTTATTCACATTGGCTAAAATATCTAATCCAAAGTGTTCTGCACTTGACCTTAGAAGCTCATCTTTCTGCAATATTTCTATTGTTTGTAATTACCTCCTGTTACGTTAGATAAGAGTCTTCATACTGGTCTATGGAGTTCTTCTAGCCTGCTGGTATTTGTACATGGCATTTAAGTATTTGCAACAGTACTTGCCCCTGTTCTTTACTCATCAGTTTGCAATGTCTATCATCACTTAGTCTCAGACTCTGCAACCACTATGAAGAAAATACTAGTTAGTTTTTTTTGTTGCTGGTTTTTTTTTTTTTTTTTCCCCCTTAATGGAGTCTCCCTTTGTCGCCCAGACTGGGGTACAGTGGCATGATCTTGGCTCAATGCAACCTTCACCTCCTGGGTTCAAGCATTCAAGCGATTCTCCTGATTCGACCTCCCGCAGGTGGGATTACAGGTGTGCACCACCACACCGGACTAAGTTTTTTGTGTTTTTAATGGAGACCGGGTGTCACCATTTTGGCCAGGCTGTTCTTAAACTCCTGATCTCAATCTGTCTGCCTCGGCCTCCCAAAGTTCTGGGATTGCAGGCGTGAGCCACTGCTCCCAGCCAACTGGTTAGTGTATCTTTTTGCTTTTTTTGTTTGTTTGTTTATTCATTCTCCTAACAGCATCCTTAAGCAAGGACCACTGTTATCTCACTCATTCACTATTCATTGACAGTCACTCACATATGACAGCTATAAAATTTGGTCTGCGAATTTGAGGAGTTTTAGCTGAATAATCAGAGAGAGATGTGCTCAAACGCTTACAGGCAATTCAACATGTTCTGGTGTGCTCAACACATAGTGAACACACAGAGGATGAGGAAGCAAGGTCCAACTGGGCCACTGGGGATGTCCTATGAGAAGACGGCAGAACGAAGAGAAGACACTGTGAGTATTGCAGAAAGAAGTAGAATCCTTAGTTTTCCACTTGTGTTAACAGATTGAGACATAATTGGTATACAATAAATGGAACAGATTGAAAATATACAATTTGAAGTTTGTGTGTTTCTATGTATAAATTTCTAAAACCACCACCATACTTAGGATGATGAACACATCCATCACCTCCAAGAGAATCCTGCTGCTTTTTTGTGATTTCTCCCCTGTCTTTCCTGAGGTACTCCCTCCTCTACCTCCAGGGAACATGGAGCTGTTTCTGTTACAAGACTGGTTTGAAAAGTCTAGAAATTGATATAAGTGAAATCATACACGGTGAATTTGTTTTTGCTAGGGGAAAAGAGTTCTGGCTTCTTTTACTTGGAATAATTATTTTAAGATTCATCCATGCTGTAGCCAGTATAAATAGTTTATTCTTTTTATTGCTAAGAAGTATACCTATTTTTTTAAATTCATTCATCGGATGATGAACACTTGGGTTGTTTCCAGTTTTTGACTATTGCAAATGAACTTGCTATAAATAATTTTATATATAGGAAGTATACGTGTTTGTAAGGATATATGCGTTTATTTCATTTATTTCTCTCAAGCAAAAATGAAGGAATAAAATGATTAGATTACATGAAATTTAAAACTTTTCAGAAACTCCCAATCTGTTTGTATATTTTTCCTTCCCTCTAGCAGCATATGAGAGATCTTTATGCGCCAGGTTGTAATTGTTTTTTCCTAATTTGGTGCTGAGTTCTCTCCCTGAGAGTGGTCTTTAACCAGGACAGCTATTCTCTAAGAGAGCCTAGACTGGGAGTAACATTAAGTTCAGGTGTGTGTGTGTCAGGAGAGCTACAATGAAGTGAAACCAAAATGCATGAAACAGAGGACACTTACCACTCACAGGTCCAGAGAGCTCAGGCATGCTGATGGGAGGCTGCCAGGAAGTCTACAGGAAGTACACCCAAGAAGTTTACCCAGTGGGTGGGGAGTGAGAGAGAGACAGAATCTGTGGAACAATGCTAGTAAGGTCCATGGTCTTTATTCTTTAGGTTTCTTGTGATGGTTGTGTATTACCTGGTTTAAAGAAAACATGCATGAAGCAGGGAACTTCTTTTTATGACTCTGATGTTGACAATGAAGTTTTATTGTGGTCAGCACCTGCAGGGTGTGTTAGGTTTCGGATCTGTGAGATGAAGAACAAGTGGACTATATTACAAACAGCCACAGGGAGGGGAGCTTATAACCAGGCCAGAGGTGATGGGGTATGAATGAATTTCAAATATCTTATGTCAGGCCTAAAATTGGATTCTGAAGCAGCAACTATATTAAACAAATGTATAATATTCAACATCTCTACCAACACTTGGTATGGGCAGGTTTTTAAAATATTAGTCATTCTAAAAGACAGAGGTATCACCATCCATATATCTTCTTCAGTAAAAAGTGCTTTCAAATCTTTTGCTCATTTAGTATTGATTGAGTTGTTTGTTTTCTTAATGTTTTTAAGAATTCCTTCTGTATAATAGATGCCAGCCCCTTATCAATTATGCCAATTACAAAAATATATTACTTACAAATATATCCCCTTGCATTTAATGAGCAATGACTGTGTGGCCAGCCGAGTGCTACAGGCATGAACTCACTGGAGTCACACAAGTGAAACCCTGCTCCCTTTGTGGCAGAAGTTTATTTCACACTTATGGATGAGGAATTGAGGTTCAGATAAGTAACTTGCTCAAGGTCACACAGCAACACACAGAGCCCATGCTTTCAGTAACCCAGGGAGTGGTAAGGGGTGCGGTTAAAGAGACAGGCCATGTAGGACCATGAAGAGTTCTGAAGGCCAAGTTAAGGTGTCATGGCCCAATTGTGCGGCCACTGAAAGCCAGGTAGGGTTTTGAGTGAGGAAAGGAGAAGGTCATGGCTGTATTTGAAAGAGAACAAACTAAAGGAGAGGTGTAACATATTAAAAAGCAACAGCGAAGATGCAAAAAAGATCTAAACTGAAATTCTACAGAGGAAAATTACAACATAGAAATAAAATATACATCAGATTAGATTGTGCTTATACTCTGCATCCACTTAACTGTCCCATTAGAAATCAAAGTTTTCAATTTTGATGAAGTCCAACTTATCACTGTGTTATTTTAGAGATCAAACTGGGCATTGCTTCTAAGAAATGGTTGCCTGACCCCCCTAGGTCAGAAAGGCCCTTCTCATATGTTTTCTTCTAAAAGGTTTACAGTTTCAGATTTTCCATTTAGGGCTACAACCCATTTTGAGTTAACTTGTACATAAGGTGTGAAGTATATGTGCTAGTTTTGTTTTGTTTTGTTTTTCATTTGTTTAACAGATATCCAGTTATTTATTCAAGCATCATTTATTTGAAAGACAATCTTTCCTCCGTTTGATTGCTTTAGCACCTTTCTTGAAAATCGGTTGTCCATATATGTGTAGGTCTATATCTAAACGTTCTATTCTGTTCCATTGATCCATCTGTCTATGTCATTACTCAATGATCATGATGTCTAGATTAATATCACTTTATACTAAGTCTTAAAGCCAAGTAGATTTGTTTCTCCAACTTTACCCTTTTATTCAAAATTGCTTTGATTACACTAGACCCTTTCCATCTCTGTATAAATTTTATATTAAGCTTGCAAGTATCTGTGAAGACCTGCTGGATGTTTTATTTAGAATGAATTGAATTTACAGTTCAATTTGATTCATGTATTTTGTCTGCTTTTCTTTCCATCTTGGCTAGAAGCGGAAAATGTATCTCTGCTAAGTATAGTTCATTTTGATAGATCCTTTACAATTCAACTGGGTTATAGATGTAAATTTTACTTTCTATGAACTGATGAGTTTGAATCTGACTGCTTAAGAAAAGATAATAATAAAAGAAACCTCAGGGGGAAACTAGGTATTTATATCCAAGATTAAAAGATATCTGTAGTGAAGGACTCATATTTTTTGATTATTTGTTGAATTCTTATTTGAATGCTAAGAATTGACTAAGGGTAATATTTTATACTGAAAATTACTTTATGATCTGATTTTAGACATCCTGGCTTATATCCTGGATCTGCTACTTAATACTCTGTAATTCTCATTTATTACTTAACCTCTCTCATCTTCCATTTCCTCATCTATAAAATTGAACTGCTAATACGTTGTAAAGCAAATAATTATTTTCATAGCTAAAGTTATAAAATATGTAGAAAATATTAAGCTCTTAGAAATGCTACTAATAATTACAAGGCTATTACAGATTTTTGAATATTCTCAACAACTTATAAGGATAGATAGTTGATGGGTGCTCACAGGCTTCCTCCCCACTGCAGTCATGCTATGAGCACTGCTGAACAGAGACTGAGACTAGAAATATGGTGAACAGCACAGTATAAGCACATGGTGTTTCTGCAAACTTCCTGTATGTGATTGAACAGTGCTGTGATTCTGGCTAACTTCAAGGTCGATCTTTTTCTTTTGCATGTCTTTACCTTTTTCTTCCTTCCTTCTTCTTCTCCCCTGGTCTTAGTTGCTTTTAAAATGTTTCTCTTTATCATAGAATTTAAGAAGTTTTATTTGTTGTGCTTTAGTGACGTTTTCCCCACCCTTGGTGTCCACTGGGCTTCTTGACCTGTAGGGTTTTGGTTGTTAGCAAATTTGAAAAGTGACCATTATTTCTTCAATTTTCTTTTCTGTCTACACCCATCCTTTGGGGACTCCAATTATTTTTACGTTGCAGAACTAGCTCCTTTATTTTCTGTTCATATGTTTTCAGTCTCTTTCTATGTTTAATTGTCATTTTTTATTTCCATAGTTCTCCTCTGTAGAAGTTTAATTTAGAACTTTTTTTATTTGCTTGCCTTTTTAACAAGTTCCATCTCTTTTTTAGTTTCTTGAGCAAGTGAAATGTGATGGCAACTTTCTAGTATTCTTTACTACTTTTCATATCATCTGTATCCTTTCTGGGGTCTGTTTGTATGAATTGACTTTGCTCCTTATTATGGGCAATATTTTCCGGCTTCTTTGTGTATCTGAATATTTTTTATTTCATAAAAGTTATTTTGGATTTGACTATATTTGTATTCCTATAAATATTAGTGATTTTTTTTTTTTTTCTGGAACGTGCTTATGTTCCTTAGAATCAGTTTGATCCTTTCAGGTTTTGGTTTCAAGTGCTGTTAGGAAAAACCTAAGCAGGATTTAGACTAGAACTAATGTTTTGCCTCTACTGAAACAAACCTTTCTAAGTATTCTACTTAAATTGCTAAGTTTTTACTACTAGCCTGCTGAGAACAGGCACTGTTGTCACTCATGTGTGTGTTCCAGAGACTGTTTCTTCTCATCCTTTCTGGGTGGCCATTTTGCCAGCCGTGGGTAATTTTCTCACATTCACTTCATGACCAGTTCAGCTGAATTCTCAAGAGGTTCCTTTTTGAGGTCGTCAGAATTTCATCTCTTTGTAGCTTCCTCTTCATAGGTTCTCTTTCTAGTGACCTCCAGATACCCTGGTATCTCCACATTTTCATCTCAGTCTCTCTCCTCAACCCAGGGAGACCACTGGCTGGCTCCATGCGGGTTCCCAATTTCTGCTCCATCACTAGCAAACTCTCTCTAGGATTAAGGTAGGCCTATTCTAGGATTTAACTAATTTGTTTCTGTCTACCAAAGACATCTGGCATTCTTTGTCTGATGCTCAGTTTCTTGAAAACAATGGTTTTATACATTTTGTCCACTTCTGATTTTCTCTGGGAGGATAAATCTGGTCCATGTCATTTTATCTTGGTTAGAAGCAGTCATCGTCTACTTCTTTTCATGTTACCACTTTCATCAATAAAATGCCACAAAATCTAGCATTAAAATCCATGATGCCTAATATAAACTTTCTGAAAATTGATTTCCTTCAATTCTCACTTTCCCAAAATTCAGAAAGCTGTTTTTAGCTATTTAAAATCTTAGCGACATGTATTCAGATTAATTACGTGTGTCTAATCCGGTTCTCTGCCGAACTGTATCAGACCATTACGATCTAACCCACACTGGGGTCCCAGGCACTCCTCCTTCCACAGGCTTCTCTGGGGTTCCACAGTTCTTACGCATCCAAGCTCACCTCTCTATGGTGTCACCTCTGTTACTTTCTCCATCCTAGCTCTGTCTCCTAGGACATCTCAGTCCTTGCCCATTTCAGTTTTTGAATCCTGAGCTAGCTTGCTCTCTCTTTCCCTTTTTCCATTTTTAACTTCTTCACAGAATCTCTGATTCATCCATTATTAAATTCCAAAGAACACAAAACCTGTATGAAAGCAGAAGTTTCTACCAAAGATTTGAGTATTAGGGAGAAAGGATCACATTTAGCACTACCCCAGTAAAAGAGTTAAGCCCTCGGACAGACCACAGAGTCATCCCAGCAGCATTCAGGTTTCTTGTACGTTCACCTCCCCATTACCAGTTCTCATTCATGCTTTTTCTCAGATTACCTCAGAAGTCTCAGTTCTTCACCTGGAAATCTTGTGAAAATGCAGGTTTGAATCAACTTATCTTGGGCAGAGCTCACAAATTGTATCCTTAATGAGTTTTCCATTAGTGCAGATATTGATGCTCCACTGACCACACTCTGAACAGCAAGGTGACTAGAACATACAGATCCCCCTTCTTAGTAGGCAGTTGCCCATGAAATAGCAAAATGTGTTGCCTGCATGTATTCTCTCATTCTAATGAAATTAGATGACTACACCATTAAACTAATGGAGTAAAAAAAGCAGAGAAACAACATGTATGAACATATGTGTATAGAATTTATTATGTCAAATCGAAATCTTAAGAGCTGCTATTACATTGCTCTTTAAGTAAAATAAAACAAAAAATAATAAAATAAAATAACTCTTAAGAGCAAAGTTCTTATTCCTAAGGATTTCTTCCAATCAAATCAGCCAATAGAATTCAGTAAAATGTGAGGATAACATTCCTAATATTTTAGGATGATTGAGACACTTGCCAATAATTTTTTCCCCACAAATAATTCTGTCTTAGGAAATTAATTAACTGTTTTATACTATGTTTTTAATATACTAGACTACCCAATATGTGTTAAATAAAATGTGAAATTGTATAAATGGAAGAATATTTTATAAAAATTTGAATAAGAATGGACAATTTCGATACATTCTTGTTTAGACATGTATATCATATTCTTTAGTACGAGGAAGAATTCGAGTTAAAAATACATGCATAAGTATTACTTTACAGAGATAACCATATCTCTCATTGAAATGACTCTTGACACAATTTCACCTGTTACAGGAACATGCATCCCCTGCTTGAGAGCTATGTCTAAGAGACTATATGAGAAAAAGCAAAGCTCTGTTTTGATCACAGAAAAAAAAAAAAAAAAGATTTCTAAAGGTGCTATCAATCCTATTTAAACAATTAAAAACAATGAGAAATTATGGCTTATGATTAAGTCAAAGAAAATTGAAATCAGTTCTTAATGATTCCTAAGGCATGTGGCTAGAAATACTAAGATAGCGATACGCCTGTAAATCCTTGGAGAGGAGAGGTAATTTACTCCGGGTAATTAGCTCATCCTCACACTCTGTCTTGCGAGGTGCTCTGGGACCACTTGTGCCCCTCTTCCTGTATAAACCTGGTGTAGGTTTGCAGGCTTGCTCAGAATGCCACCTGCTCCCTGCGGCTGGGCGTCTTTCTGCTTGTTCTCTGGGTGACTGTGAAGAGGTCTTGGCACTAAGCCAGGCATTTTTTCTCCATTGTGAAAACCACATAATACCAAAAAAAACCAAAACAAAACAAACAAAAAAACCATCCTAGGCTTATGAAGGTTGTTTGGGGAACCTGTATGAGGCCTCAACACATTTTTTATGAATTCTCTATGAATTCACCTTTGTTTCTTGCTGACAGCTGTTCACTGATAATGTGACCTTCTGGTTTTAAAATATTTGTATTTAGGCCGGGCACGGTGGCTCAAGCCTGTAATCAGGGCATTTTGGGAGGCCGAGGCGGGTGGATCGAGACCATCCTGGCTAACATGGTGAAACCCCATCTCTACTAAAAATACAAAAAATTAGCCAGGCGTGGTGTCGTGCACCTGTAGTCCCAGCTACTCAGGAGGCTGAGGCAAGAGAATCGCTCTAACCCGTTTATTTCTCACTTGATATACAGAATCCCTCATAGTCACCACCTTATTAATCCTCATCACTGAGCATAGTTGCAGACCCAGAGGGTGTGCTAGACATGCATAGCTATGTATTTAGTTCCTGTGTTCCAAGCTTTGGCAAAAGCCAACACGGCATCCTTCAGGCTAAGTTCGTTTTTAGAAACGTCCACATTTACACCACTATTCACTGATGCTAGCTAGCATGGTACTCAAGAAAGTTTTTTTATATTAATTTTCATTGATCTAATGACACCTTTGTCACATAGCTGAATTAATAAAGTCTCACTTGGGGAAAACACATGAAATACACATGAATGTTTAAAAAGACTTTCAGCTGCAGGATCTGCCGAACAGTTGTCGAGGAATAACAAAATCTTGCAGTCCTCATCTAGTCCAGCTTCCCTGCAGTGAACATGAGCTGCCGGTACAAAGTGGTGGTGAAAACAGTCAGAAAAGATGCCCCTGATGACCTATCCTTTCTCATCAGCATAGTAACAGACTACCAAGAAATTTACTCCTGGAAACAGAAATTTACTCCTGGAAAACAGATAAGCTTTGCCTATCATAGCGAGTTTACACTTATGTGTGCCTGCTGCATTAGCACAGTGCAGGTGTTCTGTCCTTGGCGTTCTTAATTCCTGTAGGAGGTGTCTCATTGGCTGTAGTCAATTTTGGCAGGGAACACCAAAACGGTGATGTTTCATTAGCCTAATATACTTGTTTTGGCATCAGATTTTCATCAGTGATGACCCTGGCAAACTTGAAAATGATGGGTAGATGATTTATCACTACAAACCTCTAAAAATTTAATGCTGTGTTTTTCATTAAAGTTCTGCAACCAAGCTGTTAAGTATTCATAGTTCTCTTCAATTTTCACTGTGATAGATCTTTGCTTGTTTCATAATCAGATACCATTAGGTGGTCTGTGTTCACTGTGATGCTGGTGAATCCACACTCAATGTCACGCACCTGTCTGTGTTTTGACTTGCACTTGTCACATGAGGTCGGGTGTGGAATTTTCCACTTGTGGTGTCATGTGGGCACTCAAACAGTTTCAGATTTTGGAGCATTTCAGATTTTCAGATTAGGAATGCCCAATTTGTATTTAACTTTCTAAACTTGTGACTAATGAGACCTTATTTATCTATCCCAAGAACAAAAATCAAAATATGGTAGCTGTCTGAATATTATCTAAATACAAAGGATATAGAACTCCCATTATGAGTTGTAAAATTGTAACATTTTTTGAGAAGTAAAGAAGGAAGGTTGGAGTAAAGATTGAAAGTTGGAAATGGTGGCAACATTCCCTGATATACTCTTCCCTGATAAAATATTTGACATACAATCAATAAAAACATTTCCCTGATACAATAATATCTAGGGCTATTATTATATCTCTGTTTACAGAGAGATATTTAATATGAAATAAATGATGCGTAGCGGATGACTTACTTTGCTTGGTGGTAAAAAACACTGCCTTAATCCTTTGGTGCTGAAATTTGCTGATTTCAAAATTTATGCCAATCACTTAAACCAGTTGAAAATTTCCCTTTTCTTATAATAAATTACAACTGTTAAAACTAGCACCCATAATAATTGAAAATCAAATAAATTTTTTGAATTATACTTCAGGTATTCTTATAAAGAAAGGGAATCAGGAATATGTTTCAAAAGATCTTTGTTAATTATAAGTATCACTGTATTACTAAGGTTTTATTAAAACTAGATTTTCTCTATTTTTGTATTTTGGTTAGTTATTTGTGATTTATTCTATCTTAATTACCTTTGCCTTCTTTTTATAATATATCTGGAAATTTAAGAATATAAAAAGTGATAATTAAAAATCTTCAACATAACCAAAAGTAGATCAAGGTTACATTTGTCTAGGGTGGCAATAAAAATATCTGTATAATTACATAATTCATTCCCCTAAAATATTATTTTGGCAAGTTACTTAGAAATTTTGGAACATCTTGTGTTCCTTTTTAAGAGAAATCATCCTATGTATTTCAGTATATTGTAGATTTTTTTTTTCTAACTCCATCTTTGTTTTAGGAAAAATCAAAGTTTATAAACTACGTCTATATTTACAAAATCACTGTGTCAGAGCATGGCTTTTAATCATCTCTGCACTTTAACACAGGCCTTGGGATATTTACAAAAATTGGAGAATCAAAATTAGAGAGTTGCAAACACCCTTGAAATCCAGCTAGTCCAGTCATCTAGCTCTCCATTTTAACTTCATAGTACCACGAGTTAAGGAGACAGACTAGGCAGTCAAGGTAACAAGCCTCTCTACCCTTTCTTTGTACAAAACAATTTCGTGTTTTTGGAGTGTTTGTAACAATGTTCTTAGCACCTTTATTATACCATTTAACAAGAATACATTGAAAATCAATTACCCAGCACTGATTTTGTACACTAATTTTGTAAGATCCTGAAAAGTTTCATTTTTTATGGTTTCATGTGTTATAGGTGAAAAAAGCTAGAATTCAAATTTTGTGGGTTTTTTTTTTACAATATTTTATGATTAAAAAGTTAGAAGGCTAAGAATAAAATGGCTGAATTTCCATAATGTGAGTGGTAAATGCGGAGAACTAGCCTAAAGAAAACATTTCAAAAAATTAGTCATCTTTTCCTTAAATTTATTTTCCAACCTAGGATCTGTTAAATGAACCTTTTGCATATATAAATAAATAAATAACTTTGTAACTAATCTTGACTGGTTTCTGTTGACCACAGCAACCCACTGCACAGCACAGCCTGTAATTTCTATGAACCTAGGGAAATGTATTTAAATTTATTTTTTGATTACATAGGTCCTCATTGTGTAATTAAACATTGCATAGAATATGCCAATGATGAGGCAGAAATGCTGTCAAAATCAATATTTAAAGGAGAGGTAGCTGCTGGCAGCTCTGACACGTTGAAAAAGTTCTGTGACTCAAGTACAAAGACAGGAGAAAATCATTCAACAAAACCCCTGAAATGTGTACTTGTTTTTCCTGACCTACACATTTTAGTTCCAAAAAGAGTAGGAGGCACATAATTATTCTTGTCAACATAGATTCATCAAACATAGGGCAAATATATTCAGAACAATGGAGATATTTCCTTCCTACCAATTCAAGAAGTATTGATTTGCCTGAGGAAAACGTTTACATTTATGATGGTATGTACACATGTCTACACACATATATGCGTATGTTAAAAAGTGTATCAAAATCTAGCTGTGCCGGAAAGTAGGACACGAGTGTTAGCTGCATTCACCATGACATTGCAGTGACCTCATAGCTTGCTTTGCCACAGTTTGCTGCCTTTTTCATTGTTGTTCAAAGGAAGATAAATTTCAATATTTCCCTTGCTTGCATAATATGGTGTCGCATTCCAGACTGTTGGTAGCGTTTCCACTTATAAATTATTGGTCTAGCACTTCACAGAATCTGGTACGCTGCTATTTTCAGCAGTCTATGCTTCCTCCCAGCCTCCTCCTTGGTGGTATGACTGTTACAGAAACATTAGAGGGAACAGAAATGCTGCCAGTGCACAATGTGAGTGGTATTATGAGGAATCAGGTTGCTAAAACCTTGCATATTTGATGAAGCAAGCTAAGCAAGGTTATACTGTTTAATAGCCTAAAAAGGTAAATATTAATATATGAGAAATCATTTCCATATCTGTAGGTGTAAGAACCCAAACTTAGAAAAAAAACATATTTTGTAGGGATTAAGGAAATGTATTCAGTGACATCATAGCAAATAAAATTAGACTTTTTTTATGTGAGTAAACTATTAATGTGTAGCAGAATTAATAATGTTGTAGCAATGATACCAAATTAATTTTATGTTTTAAGCCTATGAAAGTTGGTTTCCAAGGACAAAGCAGTGTGACTAAAGCCCTCTGTAAAATATCATTTCCTAAATAATAACAATACACTTGTTTGTTTTTAAATTTTAAAATGTTTACCTCTCTGAATAATGGAGAATTTGAAATCATTAAACAAAGAAAGCAACATGCCTTTTATTTGCTTATAGCTTGTTCTTTTCATTAAAAATGGAATGTGGTGAGAGGTAAACAAACCTGTCCAAAAAAAAGTGTGCAAACCTGCCAGCCTAAGTGACACTTCTTTTTCAAAAATGCACTGATTTTATTTAACAAGAAGTTCAAGTGATGATTTTAAATAAATAGAATCGCATTTTGGAACACATGTTATCACATTTATCATTTGCTCCTACTGATATTTCATACTTGGTGGTCATTCTTATGCCATACCTGTAATTATGATATTTTTCTTTACTCTAATGTCAACTGATTACTGATGGACCCAGAACTGACTGTTAACAAGCCTTGAGCAGCTTTGTGCAAAAAGGCTTTTGGGAATCAAGAATTTATTTGTGCATCTTGCAAATAGAAGAAATTTGGGATAACTTAGCCAGTGACTAGAAGAGTCCCTTCTCTCAAAGTAAATTCCAGTGACCATAGAGTATGGATAGTTGACCATTCTTGACATGCCGTTGCTGATGGTGATGGACGTTGCATGCTTGTCCAAGATGGACATTACTGATCATGACAATGTTTGAAATAGGAAAACAGGCTAATAGAGTTAAAGTGAATTTCTTGTAGTCTCACAGCTAATAAGTGACAAAGCAATCATTGGAAACTAATTCTGTTTGTTTTGCTTTTGAATAGAAGAATGTTAGATCCTTATATGTAATGTTTACTTAAATGCATGTCATGAAAGATAGACATTTACCAAAAGCATACATTTGTCAAAGCTCTGAAGTGTTTGGCTGTGAATGGAGACTCAAGACTTATTACTCAAATCAATATTCATACAATCTTCTCCTGTTGACATTCATGCTAATATTTTTTTCTATTTTATAACCGAAATGCTTTTGTATATTTTTGATTATAATTTTCTGAGTAGAACCTGTCCTTGAATAACATTTTCAAGACAAACTACACAATTGTTGTAGTAGAAATATGGATTCCTTTCCAGGTAGTATTTGAGATCAATAGAGGACAGTAAGGATTTGTAGAGGTCATTTGTTTTTTTTTTTTTTTAAAAAAATAACAAAAAGTATTTATAGTTGTAATTTATAGTAATTTCTATCATGTACATATTTAAAGCAAGTACAGATAAAATTTACTTTGTGATAGCATCAACATTTAATTAATCATTTTCTTTTTCAGTCTTGAAAGCTAGTGATGTTTACATTTTCTGTTTCACATCAACTATCTTTCACTTATATAACATCTACAAGACGTAAGACTAAAAAAATTGAAATGTCAAAAATGGTTATCAAAATGATTTTGATGTGCAAAACAATCTTGAGAATAATCTGTAGCTGAGTAAATAGCAGAATGTGAAGCATTATGAATTATTTTATAGACTTTGGAAAATATGAACAAACATAATTGTTTCTTTTTACAAAATGTCTCCTATTTGCATACTTCCTAGATAAAGCTGTGTTCATCATTATGATGCTGCTGCTGTCTAGTTAGCCTTTCACTATCTAGAGTCATCTCTAGATAGGGTGTTCCTTAAAGCCCGGTTCTCTCCTCCCCTTAAAGCCCTTTACTCTCCTCCCCTCACCTAAAGTAAGTTAAATACGTTTACTCACAGAACTAGAAGTGGGTGGACTGGGTAAAAAATGGTTTAGCTTTGAAATGATACTTACAGAAAATATTATATTAAATTATGGGAAAACATTTGTCCAAATGATTTTTCTAGTACTATGCTGTAACCTTTATTCTTCAAAATAGTAGTGGGAACAATTGCAGTTATAGAACAACTACATTATTTACTGAGGACAAAATGCATACTGTATTTTCTAGGATGTATTCAATGTCCACAGGCCTGACTTCATCTGCTCTTGTTTTGAACATTTGTTCCTGTTCTCTTCTATGTACAGGGGCCAGAACTTGACTCATGGCAAGGCTCATAGTCCAAATTACCCCTTTGTTCTTTCACGTAAATGCCTTCTCTTTATTTTCACACTCTTGTCATGGTGCCATTTTTTCCTGGGAACCCACAAACAAATTTCTGATCCTAAATTTGTCTAAAAACTGAAACAAGAGAGAAAGGTTAGAGTTTTTAAAGGAGTGATCCCATACTTAAGGTAGAAAAAGTGACTGAAGTCCTAGAAATAATAAAAGTTACATGTGGTTTCTCTCCTTGATCTCACCATTTCAAAACTTGAAAATAGATGCTACTTCTTTCTCTTCCATACTTCCAAAAGAGCAGACAATAAAAGCTCACTTCTTGCTTCAAATAATTAAAGGAAGGAGGCAATTGACACATAATCCATGCTCAACATGTTTATAATATTTTTCAAATAAAACCATCTAAACTAGATAATAAATGTTATTAAAATTTTCCATTTATTGAGCACCATGAATCAGTTATCTTACTTTATTTCTACATAAGAAATAGTAAGGTATTACATTTTTTAAATATTATAAAAAATAAAGAGCCTAATATGAGCCAATCCCCAACATGATTTATTTGTTCTAATTTTGTTGATAGATCAGTGAATAAAGGCAAAACAACTTAACTCGTAGAGCTCATCTTCCAGGCAGGGAAGTCAGTAATCACATCACATACAATATGGAAAATCATGCTAATGTTGAAAAAAAAAAGAAAGAAAGAAAGAAAAGAAAAGAAAAAAAACTAAGCTACGGGAAACAGGGACTGTACAGGTTGGGGTGGTAGAGATATATCAATGAGGAAGGTTAGGGAAGGACTCCTTGACAAGCAGACAAATGAGCAGAGAATGAAGGAAGGAGCAGGTGGGTCATGTGACCATCTGCTGAAGAGCCAGACAAGCAGACACAAGGTTGCCTTTGAATGGATAATGCTCACTGTGATCAAAGAACCACAAGGAGGCCTCATGCTGGAGCCAATTGAGCAAGGGAGGAGCTAGAAGAGGAAGAAATTAGAGATTCCGAGGGAAGTGAAATCATCTAGACCCTTGCAGACCTGGGCGAGGAATTTAGTTTCAACAGGAAATAAGATGAGAAGCCACTGGAAATGTAGACCTGGGACTCAGAGAAGTCAAGATATCTACCCAAGCCCACAGACCAAGAAAGGGCAGATGCAGACCCATGTTGTCATGCGGACTGCACACTGGGCAAATCTGCCTTGTGTAACACTAGGATAGATGGGCACAGCATCTCTCTGTAATGCTGAAGTTGTTCAAATAGGAAAAAATTGATCGTGGCTTAGTTTTCAGAAAAACCTACATAGAGAGAGTAGAAACACAGCTGTGCCTTGAGGCATAGATAATATTTTTCATAAATAAAAATAGAATATTGAAAGAATCATGAAGTCAGACTTCAGATAAAAGACTAGCCTGATGTAAATTTAGTATCATGTTGAGTTTAATTGCTCTAGAGGTGAAGGCAGTAGTTAGAGAATAAAAGTATAATACTAAAAATTCTTGACTTTGTTTGTAGGTCAATGGGGAACTATCACAGCATTTTGAATAAGGCAGAGATTGGTTTGCTCAAAGGAAGGATTTGGAAAATTTAGACAAGGAACAATCTGAGTTTTGAGTTCTTAGCAGTAAATTGGCAGTGTCAATAAAAAAAGGAAATGATGGGCATAGGTGATAATTGGAAGAAACACTTGAAAGGAATTTGTTATGAGCTGGGAGTGGTGAAGTTGAGAAGAATTTTCCCTTTCCTCACATCTCCCACACATCTCAATAGCCTTCTTTCCTAGGCTCTTTTATTAGTAGTCGTATTTCGAAAGTTCTCCTATCACCAGTTTCCAAAATTTTGAAAATATCTTTGTTCTCTCCCTTCCTCCTTTACTTCCACATTGAGTTTCTT
>NW_012101754.1:4656310-4666627 GCF_000951045.1 Mandrillus leucophaeus | reverse complement strand
CATGGTGCCATTTTTTCCTGGGAACCCACAAACAAATTTCTGATCCTAAATTTGTCTAAAAACTGAAACAAGAGAGAAAGGTTAGAGTTTTTAAAGGAGTGATCCCATACTTAAGGTAGAAAAAGTGACTGAAGTCCTAGAAATAATAAAAGTTACATGTGGTTTCTCTCCTTGATCTCACCATTTCAAAACTTGAAAATAGATGCTACTTCTTTCTCTTCCATACTTCCAAAAGAGCAGACAATAAAAGCTCACTTCTTGCTTCAAATAATTAAAGGAAGGAGGCAATTGACACATAATCCATGCTCAACATGTTTATAATATTTTTCAAATAAAACCATCTAAACTAGATAATAAATGTTATTAAAATTTTCCATTTATTGAGCACCATGAATCAGTTATCTTACTTTATTTCTACATAAGAAATAGTAAGGTATTACATTTTTTAAATATTATAAAAAATAAAGAGCCTAATATGAGCCAATCCCCAACATGATTTATTTGTTCTAATTTTGTTGATAGATCAGTGAATAAAGGCAAAACAACTTAACTCGTAGAGCTCATCTTCCAGGCAGGGAAGTCAGTAATCACATCACATACAATATGGAAAATCATGCTAATGTTGAAAAAAAAAAGAAAGAAAGAAAGAAAAGAAAAGAAAAAAAACTAAGCTACGGGAAACAGGGACTGTACAGGTTGGGGTGGTAGAGATATATCAATGAGGAAGGTTAGGGAAGGACTCCTTGACAAGCAGACAAATGAGCAGAGAATGAAGGAAGGAGCAGGTGGGTCATGTGACCATCTGCTGAAGAGCCAGACAAGCAGACACAAGGTTGCCTTTGAATGGATAATGCTCACTGTGATCAAAGAACCACAAGGAGGCCTCATGCTGGAGCCAATTGAGCAAGGGAGGAGCTAGAAGAGGAAGAAATTAGAGATTCCGAGGGAAGTGAAATCATCTAGACCCTTGCAGACCTGGGCGAGGAATTTAGTTTCAACAGGAAATAAGATGAGAAGCCACTGGAAATGTAGACCTGGGACTCAGAGAAGTCAAGATATCTACCCAAGCCCACAGACCAAGAAAGGGCAGATGCAGACCCATGTTGTCATGCGGACTGCACACTGGGCAAATCTGCCTTGTGTAACACTAGGATAGATGGGCACAGCATCTCTCTGTAATGCTGAAGTTGTTCAAATAGGAAAAAATTGATCGTGGCTTAGTTTTCAGAAAAACCTACATAGAGAGAGTAGAAACACAGCTGTGCCTTGAGGCATAGATAATATTTTTCATAAATAAAAATAGAATATTGAAAGAATCATGAAGTCAGACTTCAGATAAAAGACTAGCCTGATGTAAATTTAGTATCATGTTGAGTTTAATTGCTCTAGAGGTGAAGGCAGTAGTTAGAGAATAAAAGTATAATACTAAAAATTCTTGACTTTGTTTGTAGGTCAATGGGGAACTATCACAGCATTTTGAATAAGGCAGAGATTGGTTTGCTCAAAGGAAGGATTTGGAAAATTTAGACAAGGAACAATCTGAGTTTTGAGTTCTTAGCAGTAAATTGGCAGTGTCAATAAAAAAAGGAAATGATGGGCATAGGTGATAATTGGAAGAAACACTTGAAAGGAATTTGTTATGAGCTGGGAGTGGTGAAGTTGAGAAGAATTTTCCCTTTCCTCACATCTCCCACACATCCCAATAGCCTTCTTTCCTAGGCTCTTTTATTAGTAGTCGTATTTCGAAAGTTCTCCTATCACCAGTTTCCAAAATTTTGAAAATATCTTTGTTCTCTCCCTTCCTCCTTTACTTCCACATTGAGTTTCTTTGTTCCATAAGATGGTTTTCCGCCACATTTCTCATGTATTGTGACCTCATCTCATTTCCCTGACCTACTCCATGACACAGATACTTCTTTCTTGCCTCCACACTTGGATACATTTCTCACTTGTCTTCTGTCTTCAAGGCTATCACTACATTTGTAAAATCTCTTCAACATGGCCCAACATTCTTTCCTGTCTTATAGCTCATTGTTTCTAAGTATGACATGGAAATTACTGCCTGAAAAGACTATCTTTTCATGTGTATAACATTCTGGGTTTTTAAATATTTCCTTCCTTTTTGCTTATTCGGTTTCCCCTATCTCAACCACACATACCATTCCATTTCTACCCATTTCCCACCCCAAAACTTCTTTAAAAAACATATCTCATAACATCTTTTAACTCCATGCAATACTACATAGAGTAGTATAATGAACCAATATATTCCAATTATTCAGCTCTGCAATCATCAAATCATGGGAAGTTTTTGTTTCCTCTAAATCCCTGCCAATTTCTCTTTGATTCAGAATTGTTTTTAACAATCCCAGACAACATAATATTTCATCTCCAAGCACATGAAAGCCAGTCTCTAAAATACAAAACTCATATGAAATGTAACCACAATATCATTATACCTAAACATTAGCAATATTTTTTATATCATAAATAATCGTGTTGAAATTTCTTAGCCTGAATTTTAGTACTTTCATTTAAATAAATATGCAGGCAAAGTCTAAATATTTTAATTGTTTAGTGTTCCATAACTATATTTTAGGTCCTGGTCTTTTTGTTTTCCAAGAATTTTGTATTTTGAAGAATCAGATTGTTTGTCCTGTAGAATTTTTCAGCGTCTGCATTTTACTGATTGAAGCCCTGTCATGTCACTTAACAATTTCGGCTGTTCCCTATATTTTTTTGTAAATTGGTTGCTGAAAAACGGCTTGATTGTCTTCTAGTTTATTTTGGTTTTGGTAAAAAATTCTTCACATGTAATAATGTTGTGTACTCATATTATAAAGCACATAACATCAGTTTCTTTTCCTTCCTTCCTTCCTTCCTTTTCTTCCTTTTCTTTCTTTCTCAATTTCACCCTGTCATCCAGGCTGAAGTACAGTGGCACAATTGTATCTCACTGCAAACTCAACCTCCTGGGCTCAAGCAATCTTTCTGCCTCAGCCTCCCAAGTAGCTGAGACTACAAGTGTGTGTCTGACTTTTCTTCTTGTCCTTCTCCTCCTCCTTCTCTTTCTTCTCCTTCTTCAACATTTTATAGAGATGAGGTTTTACTGTGTTACCCAGATTGATAAATTCCTTAGCTCAAGCGATCTTCCCACCTCAGCATTCCAAAATGCTGGATTTAAAAGCATGAGCCACTGCACCTTACTCAATATCAGTTTATTTTTATGAGATCACCAGTCATGGATAAAAACTGACTCCTGGAGAAGGGTTTACAAAGAGAATGCAAGATGAATGTTTGACTCCTTCCTTTTCTTCTATAAGTTTTCAGAATAATGCCTTTTTTTTTTTCCTAAGAGTCCTGGTCCTAGGTACCAGTAGTGCTCATTCCTTTTGAGTGGGTCAATGTTTCTAGTCATTTTCTGTCCTTTTTTTTAAAATAAGAGATGGCATTCATCTGATTTTTATTGATAATACAGGTGTTCTCTTAAAACTTCTTCTGTCTTAAGTATGTATTTATTTCTCTCATGTCAAAATTCCAGTTCCCAGTAACACAGACATTTGTTTTCATCTACATACATATGCAGTAGTCTCTGTGTAAGAATACCAGACATTGGAAAAGAGTCACTTACTGATCAGGAAGTCCTGAGCAGATCTTACCAGGGTGAGATATAAACTTCTATAGTGTAATAGAAGTTACACTATAGAAGTTACACTATTTGGGCTTACACTATACAATTTTGGGATTGGGAGGTAGCTATCTGTTACCATCTTCTTTAATATATAGAATATCTAATGCTTTTGCCGTACCCTACTTAAAAGTTTGTAACATCAGTCAGTACTGTGAATAAATTACCATTCTACATTGCAATGGATATGATGACTTGAATAGCAATAGATACATATATTGAGATCTGTGTGAAGGGTCAAATACAAGGAAGGATTTTGTACTATTGGACTAGAAAATATTTTATCCTAAGTGGAAACAGAACATATGGGCATGTAAGCAGGTTGAGTGCGTACTTCAATTCCCTGGTAAGAAATCTCCTGCTGAAAATTTTGAGTCAGATAGTCTGAAGTGTTCCGCTGGAGCTAAATCAATATATGAAATTTAAAATGTTGGAGTAATCTGCACTTAGGTAACCATGCAGTGCAGTGACTGCACGGGTGCTTTCAGAGTAGAACAATATAAAATTTGAGGAGCAAAAGTGCAAACATTTGAGAAATGCTCATAGTTAAGTGGTGACTGCTGAGAAGGAGATTTTAAAGGAAGAGATACAAAATTAATTATAGAAGAAAAAAGATAATATAGTACCAAAAAACCCACAAGAGAAATATTTTAAGAAGTGAATAATATATTAAATAAGACAGAGAAATCAGCAATACAAGACAACTGAATTTAAACCTTAATAGATTATTTGTGACCTGAACACTAAGTAAAAATACTTAGTAAAGTGGTGGGAGTGGAAACAGTACTGTTTCTCAAGAGTACAACAAAAGACAATGACTTGGAGAGGTGACTGCAAAATGGAGTGGCAAGATTCTAAGCAGAGTCACTAAGACTCACTGTGAGAACAAATGTCTTGCTCTATTTTGTTCTAAAATTAACTATCTGCAAAAGTTCTAAAATTAATTATCTGCAAAAGTTCTGCAATGCTGAGGGGCCATATTTTGTTTATATTCTTCAACTCACACGTGACCTCTGCTACCTCACAATAGCCTGTAAAAATAGCCACTGCCCCACAATACCCTGGAAGTAGGAACTGGGCCTCATGCAGGCTGCCTACAGGACAGGGAAGCAGCTGGAGACCCATAAGATGGCTGAATCAAACAGAATCCAGATTGGGCTTGCTTTGGAAACATGGGGCAAGAAATACCAATTACATAAGACAGTGAGTGGTGGGAACGAAACTAAAATGCCATGTGGTAGGTCATGGATGGAGAGAACCACAGGGCTATCGATAAGCCAAAGCTGCAAGCTGTCAGCGCCTATGTGAAGACACAGAAAGTCAATGAGTGCAGTGAGAAGAAGGTGATTCAGGATGTGCTGCAGCAGAGCTGTGGGCGATAGAGACACTGCAGCTCTTGACTCAAGGATGGAGAGAGCAGGTGGTTTTGAAACCACCTTGGATACTGACAGATTGCCTTCTCTAGCTCTAAGTTCTTAAAATAAGCCAAGTCAGTGGCTGTGTGTGGTTTTGTTTGTTTTGTTTGAACAAATAGCTTGGAAGACTCAGACATCTTCTGTAGTCTCAGTTCTGGCAGTGCCAGAGCTCGATGAACCCTGTAGTTTAAATTTTCGAAGGGTTGGTAAATGATGTGGGGCAAGCAGGAAAGAAAGGATGATGAGCTTTAGCACAGTAAGAGGAACCAGGAGAAAGGTACTTTGGTGAGGCTGAAATTACTTCCGTTCCCGCTCTGCCTCCCTCCCTCATGAATCACTATGGCCTGAATAGGTAGAAAACCAATGCACATGTTGGAAATCAGGTTGAGTGGATTTCACGTCATTTCCACATAGCACCCTATCCAGTGAGAGGAAATTATCTGCCACTTTGTGGTCATAGGGATGTGCAGGCATAGTGCAATTCCTTGGGGAAGTGAGGGCATGTCTGCATACAGTTGTCAAGCAAGAAATTATTGAGTGTTGCAATTGCAAAGAAAAGAACAGAACTGAGAACACCCGAGTCTTTATAGATTTCAAGCCCCAGAATAGCAATCATGACAGGGCAGGTTATGAGTTTATCCAGCTGTGTGAGGTAACAAGGCCTCCTACAGCTCTACTTTTGGGAGCTTCAGTTGAGTGATAAGTCATCCTGTCTCCAGAGTAAGGCAGTAGCAGGAAAACAACTGTAGGCCGATTGTAAATTCTTCCACCTTTCAGTGGAGATATAGTTCAGGTCTTACTTGCCCCTGTGGATTATTCAAGGCAACTAAAATCAATTGATGAAATTCCCTTCCCACTGGGTTAATTTTCCGGAGCTGAAAACAGCCTTCTGAAAACCAGGAATCGATTCTGTGAAGCTCTTCTAAATAGGAGAGTTAATAATTTGGTAAACGTTTCCTCTTTTTATAAAGGATATTTTCCCTACATCTAAGAAAGTCAATGCCAAAAAGGTATGAAACATAGAGAAACATCCCGGATGACATCGGACAGAATGAGCATCAGGAAGTGTTGGCTGGCATTAGCAGGTACTATGCTAATACCTAGGCCGTGGTATATGTAAAGCAAAAATAAAAGAAAGAAAAAAAGAAAGCTGATTGCACAAGACCAGTGTGTCCTGATGATGGCAATTGTGTTAGGACATCTTTTAGTTAATTCTAACATCCTTTCTTTTCTTATCTTTAACATTTGTACTTCTGTTTTGGTAGTCACGGCAGAATTACCTTGGTACTCACTAATCACTATTAATTCATATGCAAATAGCCATTTAAATATTTTTCCCTTTGGAATGAATATTAGCTACTATGGTTAATAAATGAAAGTAATTTTGGGGAGTCCCCTGGGACTAGGAAATTATGTAGCCTTTTACATAATTAATCTTTAAGTTCCATTGGTTGCAAGTAATGATGATTGTCTGCTGACAATTTATTGCATAGCTGTAACAAGAATTTTAGTTATTGGAAATTCTACCCCAGAAGAGATTCTTTTGAATATTCTTTTTGTAGAGTTCCAAGTAATGAAAAGAAAAACTACTGTTTATTGAGCATCTATTCCATAATCTGTCCTTAAATATAGTTGTCTTTCAATGCAAATAATAAGTTTTTTCTTACACATGTTTTTCAGATAATATGTACAATATTTTCACATTAATTCAAGGTATTTTAAGCACCAAATGACATTACTTATGGTCCATTCTATTCTTCTATTTTGTGTTTAATCTCAATATACTAAGATAAGCAACTATAAATTAGTGAATACTTGCCATGAGACATAAACTTTGAATATTGTTGCTTAGTTAGTAGATAATAAAAATTATTTTGCATATAAAGAAACTGAGACTAGTAGAAGATAAGTAGCTTGACCAAAATCTAAGATCTCTGTCCTGCATATTCTAATTTTGCTTCTTTGGCTCTCTTTTCTACTCTTTTTCACCCTGCTCTGTGGCCCAGAAAGCTACGTCTATGGGTCATGTAAACCCAGCTCTTTTGTATTCTGTCTTCTGGTTGGCGTCAGCCAATAGACAACACCAACAGTCATCAGATGGCAGGAAGAGAGAGCGCAGCAAGGATATTTATTCCTCTGCCTTCTTTCTTAACAGTGCACATTTTGGCTTTGGCTGTGTTCCTCTTCAAAGGCACAACTTCTGCTGGTCAGTCCTCTTCTACAGCTACCGGTTTCTGTGTTGCAATAAATGCTCCCTTTCTTTGCCTTTTCAGACCCAGGGCAGTAATGCCTCCATGCTTATGAACACTAGGGTTTTTATTATTCATGGTTGGATAACACATGACAACCAACACTATTATAAATGACCCACTATATTCTATTAAATCTCTTCAATTCACCTCCTGAGAGTGCATCAATTTCTTCTAGGACTTTGATATAGAAATTGTCACCACAATTGGCTGGAGGAAACAGAACCTTAGAGTGGAATTCTGGTGTTAAATCACTCAGGTATTTAATGAATGCACTTATTATCTCCTTGCCGGGGAAAATGGAATATGGTGATCTGTGACATATGGTGGCATCATGAGGGCAGGTAGAGGGCAAGGCATTTGGAGAGCAAATGACTGTGACTCAGTAGCCATAACTAGAGTGATAAGTGTAATAAGCAAAGTTCAGGCTGCTGTTGCTGGTGGCTTTAAAAAGGATATCCAGGGAAATAAACCAACTAAAAGACCGGAATGTAAGCCCAACTCAAGGCTCAAATGGGGAACTCAGAGGGCCGCCAAGACAGCTTTAAAAATGGCCTTAATCTGCCATAGCTCCAGGGCAGATATGGCTGAAAATCAAGTCCAGTTCCCAACTGCAGTTGTCACAGAACTGCAGCACTAGTGAATGTGACCCTGCAGAATTATTTTACTAAGGAGATCTAAGGGCAGAGTGGGTGCTACTGAGATGTGGGATCGAGATATCCCTGCAGACAAAAGCAGGGCTAGTAACTTTTAATCCTTAAGTCATCCTAAAGGTCTTTATCTGGTAAAGTAAGGATTTTCTGCTGAATGAAAGAATCAGACTTCACTTGAAACTCTTGCAGTGACTCCAACTGGAGCACTTGTCTTTTCTGCTCATCACCCTCATGGCTCCTAGACCCACAATAAAACCAGATTCCAACAGACCCCACTTGGAGAAGTAAAAGACTCCTGTGGTAGAAAACAATTCTATACACCAAAAAAGCAGCAGAAACTTTTTCAATTTTGATTGACAGGAATCTAGGGAACATACTGGAGTGGATTCTGAGGGTGTTACACCAAAAAGCATAAATAACAAGGAGATATACGCTCCAGGGAACAAGGATTTTGTAAGTAGCTGGAAGTAGCACTGATAGTTTAACTAAGTTAGTTAATTCAATCTGATTTATCTTAATCAATGGGGTTGAATTGCAAAGCTGCTCTGGCAAACTCTGTATCAGAGATCAACCAGACCATGAGCCAAACTCAGCCAGCCAACTTCTTTTTGTAAATAAAGTATTATTGGAACACAGATGCTCAAACTCAGTAATGCCTTATCTATGCATATTTTTGTACTACAATGGCAGTTAGATCGTTTTGACGGATACTGTACAGTTCACAAAACCTAAAATATTTGTGGTTTGGTATTCTCTAAGAAAGGATTTTTGGCCCCTGCACTAAAGGAAGGAACAAAAGAGCTAGCAAAAAGGAATGTTGGAGTAGATTAATTTAGAAGAACCTGCTGTCATCCCTCCTGTTCCTCCACTAGATCTCTGTTAAGGCTGGACAACTTTTCCTTCACCAGGACCTAAAGAAATGTAATAATATTTCTCCTCCAAAGGTCATGGGTATATTGGTTGATGTTGCAATCCATGTAGACTCAGGGGCTGAGCAAAGTTCTGTGAGTCCTATGGCTGCTACAAATTCAAAGTCCTTCTTCAAGTAAAATGTACAGTATTACCAATGAAAAAAATACAATGCATATTGATTTATGATGATAGAAAAACATCACAAAATATGGAATTGTAAGGACAGTTGTCAAATAGAACTAACATTACAAAATCCAAAAATGAAAACTTTTTAAATGAACAATTTACTTTTTGATCAATTCTTTATGTTTTTATGTTTTTTCTCCCTCTCTCTATTGGGAGAGATTTCCCATTTTTGGTTTAGTTTAGTTTAGTTTTGTTTCGATGCATACAATTTCTTTTCTTAACAGTAGTTCCACAGTGGTAGAGATCAAATAGTAACATTTAGCTCTGAGATAAAGTGCACCCAATTATCATAATAAGCTTTGAGTCATCTGTGGTTGTTGCTGATTCATCACTAATCTCTCAGAAAGAAGTAGATGGGTAACCCTTTTAGGTATCGTTTGACATATATAATTGGATAAGGTAAAGGTTGTTGAAATCGAGTTGAGTTGCAGTAGTGAAGATTCATGAACTGGATGTTTGTGTCACCCCAACATTCATCTGCTGAAACCATAATTCTCAATTACATAGTATTTGGAGGTGAGCCTTTGAGAGGTAATTAGTTCATGAAAGTGGAACCCTCACGATAGAATCAGTTCCATTAAAAAAAAAGAGAAAAAGACATGAAATCCTCTCTCTCTTCTGTGAGGACACAAGGAGAAGACAGCCACTTGCAAACCAGGAAGTAGGCCTTCGCCAGACACAGAATCTGCTGACATCTTGACTTTGGATTGCCTGGCTTCCAGGACTAGGAGAAATGAATGTCAATTGTTTAAGCCACCCAGTCTTGGGTGTGCTGTTATAGCAGACTGAACTAAGATACTAGCCTAAGTCAATTCACAAAATTGGTGCTCCTTAACTGATAGGAAGCCAGTTTAATGGAGGAAGAACTTATATCACAGCCTTCTGTGGTATGTGAGCATATCTCTTCAAACCTTTTCCTAAAGGTACCTGTAGACATTTACCTGAGTGTCTATTAGTAAAAAGGCAACAGCTAGAATTTGTGATTTATGTTGTCTGTGTTCCTATCTGCTGAACTTCCACCAAGATCCATTGCTAATAGTAAGAACTTACAGAGGTCGAGGGATAAATGGATTCCTGGCTTAAGTCCATTTCACTGGGGTCCAGCTGAACCCCAAATCCATCCTGTAGCTATTGTCTGTTTTGGAAGGCATAGATATATTCAGTGACATGCAGGATCTTCACATTGGCTACCATGTTTGTGCACTGAGTTATTA
>NW_012101754.1:4639457-4654970 GCF_000951045.1 Mandrillus leucophaeus | reverse complement strand
CAGCCAGCCAACTTCTTTTTGTAAATAAAGTATTATTGGAACACAGATGCTCAAACTCAGTAATGCCTTATCTATGCATATTTTTGTACTACAATGGCAGTTAGATCGTTTTGACGGATACTGTACAGTTCACAAAACCTAAAATATTTGTGGTTTGGTATTCTCTAAGAAAGGATTTTTGGCCCCTGCACTAAAGGAAGGAACAAAAGAGCTAGCAAAAAGGAATGTTGGAGTAGATTAATTTAGAAGAACCTGCTGTCATCCCTCCTGTTCCTCCACTAGATCTCTGTTAAGGCTGGACAACTTTTCCTTCACCAGGACCTAAAGAAATGTAATAATATTTCTCCTCCAAAGGTCATGGGTATATTGGTTGATGTTGCAATCCATGTAGACTCAGGGGCTGAGCAAAGTTCTGTGAGTCCTATGGCTGCTACAAATTCAAAGTCCTTCTTCAAGTAAAATGTACAGTATTACCAATGAAAAAAATACAATGCATATTGATTTATGATGATAGAAAAACATCACAAAATATGGAATTGTAAGGACAGTTGTCAAATAGAACTAACATTACAAAATCCAAAAATGAAAACTTTTTAAATGAACAATTTACTTTTTGATCAATTCTTTATGTTTTTATGTTTTTTCTCCCTCTCTCTATTGGGAGAGATTTCCCATTTTTGGTTTAGTTTAGTTTAGTTTTGTTTCGATGCATACAATTTCTTTTCTTAACAGTAGTTCCACAGTGGTAGAGATCAAATAGTAACATTTAGCTCTGAGATAAAGTGCACCCAATTATCATAATAAGCTTTGAGTCATCTGTGGTTGTTGCTGATTCATCACTAATCTCTCAGAAAGAAGTAGATGGGTAACCCTTTTAGGTATCGTTTGACATATATAATTGGATAAGGTAAAGGTTGTTGAAATCGAGTTGAGTTGCAGTAGTGAAGATTCATGAACTGGATGTTTGTGTCACCCCAACATTCATCTGCTGAAACCATAATTCTCAATTACATAGTATTTGGAGGTGAGCCTTTGAGAGGTAATTAGTTCATGAAAGTGGAACCCTCACGATAGAATCAGTTCCATTAAAAAAAAAGAGAAAAAGACATGAAATCCTCTCTCTCTTCTGTGAGGACACAAGGAGAAGACAGCCACTTGCAAACCAGGAAGTAGGCCTTCGCCAGACACAGAATCTGCTGACATCTTGACTTTGGATTGCCTGGCTTCCAGGACTAGGAGAAATGAATGTCAATTGTTTAAGCCACCCAGTCTTGGGTGTGCTGTTATAGCAGACTGAACTAAGATACTAGCCTAAGTCAATTCACAAAACTGGTGCTCCTTAACTGATAGGAAGCCAGTTTAATGGAGGAAGAACTTATATCACAGCCTTCTGTGGTATGTGAGCATATCTCTTCAAACCTTTTCCTAAAGGTACCTGTAGACATTTACCTAAGTGTCTATTAGTAAAAAGGCAACAGCTAGAATTTGTGATTTATGTTGTCTGTGTTCCTATCTGCTGAACTTCCACCAAGATCCATTGCTAATAGTAAGAACTTACAGAGGTCGAGGGATAAATGGATTCCTGGCTTAAGTCCATTTCACTGGGGTCCAGCTGAACCCCAAATCCATCCTGTAGCTATTGTCTGTTTTGGAAGGCATAGATATATTCAGTGACATGCAGGATCTTCACATTGGCTACCATGTTTGTGCACTGAGTTATTATATTAGGAAAGGACAAGCAGAGTCCCTGTAACTGTCCCCTTTTACCCATCATCCTTCACAGTAACCAACTGAAAGCATTACTGCATCCATAAAAGCACAGAAGAATTTTGTGCCACCATCAGGAGGTACAAGGGTTTTCCTGGCATGTCCCTGTATGATTGGCCTGAATGACCAGTTGAAAAGGGCAGGTGGTAAATGCAAAATGAAAAGGAATAATTAAAAATATAGTTGGGTGTTCTCAATAATTCCAACTGTAATAGTTTGTGTGTTATCTTTATTGGATCAAACAGTGTTAGCATTTGGCATGTGACATGCAACTACCAATGTAGCACTATGCTTTCTTTCCAATAGCCTTTGACAAAGACAGCCAGGTCAATTTGCCTCCTGAGACATGGACAGCAGTGCCATCCCCCTTTCTTAACTTGGGATAATATCTGCTCTTCTGCTGTCTGAAATATATAGATTTCAGGACCCTCAGTCACCTTAATAGTACATAGAACATCATACTCTCTGTTCATTGATGATACTGTGCTAATTGGATCTGGTGAGTAGAATGCAGCGGGCTTTAATAAGAGAATATGACAGAGAAAAGATACAAGGCTCATGTAAGTCCAAGGACCTCACAAATTGGAGAGGTTCTTAGCAGTTCAATGATCTTGGAATCTTAAAAATATTCTGAGAGACAATTTTCTGTATCTTGCACTATCTACCATAAAGAAAATGGCACATTTTGGTAGACTGTTCAGCTCACTGACCAAAATCTGTTAGGCTGGTACATTTTAGAGGACCCGAACCAAGTCCAATTTTGCAACAGTTCCTAGATATGGTATAAGCTTCCCTGCCTCTCAAGTCTTACGGCCTAGGCATATCAGTGGCAAATAAGAAACCTCTGAAAATCCCCACTAGGAGAATCACAGTAATAGTTCTATTCTATTTACAATTATTCTCCATTTCAAAACTAGGTCCTCAGATCGAGCACCTGACACCTTGATATAGGTAACCAAGAGATTATGCAACTTAACTGCCCACTATGAATGGCTATTATATGATCCCTAAACCACAAAATTTGATGTGCACAATAGCATTTTATTGTTAAATGGGAATGACATTTATAAAGCTGGGCTTCTGCAAGTCCAGTGGAGCTAAGTTAATTCTAATTTGTGATTAGGATGTGCCCATCACAGAAAATTGCCATTTTGACATACCCCAAATACAACAGCACAAAGGAACTGCCTGTGACTGTCAATTATCTGCACCAACTTTGAATACACAACTGAGGGTCAAATTGACCATTAGCTGTTATTCATCTTTTAAATAGCTTATTCATCAGGACAACATTGTCTTTAAGGAATGGTTTCACATCATTGATATAAAGTTTCCTATTATTAACATTAAACTAAATAATATATGCCATATTTCTTTTTTACCCTTAGAAAATTAATCTAACAATAATATTCTGATTAGTGGTGCTTTTTTTTCCTTTTTAATTTTTGTAATGTTGTTTATGGTATTTGATTTGTACTTTTTGTCTTTTTCATATCTTTTAATAACATCCGATTTAGTACTGGAGCATTTTCTTTTCATTGTGTCTCAAAATACTTCATAGCTTTTAGATTTGCTGTTCACAAAACTAAATAATTGCTTAATGTTTCATTTTATCATTCTTACTAAAGAGGCAGCTCACATACATATGACAGTGTCTTTTTATACAACGAAACCAATCTATACAGAACCCTAACATTTTACATGGCTTCGAAAAGCAAAATTTTCCTCAAATTTGTCACTACCTATAATTTTGACCTTTCTCCCAGTGTCAGATGATTCTTGGTGTTCCTAATAGATCAGTAGTGATTAATCTACTTCCCGTATCCAACATCATCCTGAGTTCTTACCAGCTGGATCTCTGAATGAATTGCAGTAAAGAGAGTGTGATTTGTTATTGAGACTGGTACTCTTAGGCATGTGGCACCCTTGATGAATGAGGTTTCTCCATTTCAAAACTAGGTCCTCAGATCGAGCACCTGACACCTTGATATAGGTAACCAAGAGATTATGCAACTTAACTGCCCACTATGAATGGCTATTATATGATCCCTAAACCACAAAATTTGATGTGCACAATAGCATTTTATTGTTAAATGGGAATGACATTTATAAAGCTGGGCTTCTGCAAGTCCAGTGGAGCTAAGTTAATTCTAATTTGTGATTAGGATGTGCCCATCACAGAAAATTGCCATTTTGACATACCCCAAATACAACAGCACAAAGGAACTGCCTGTGACTGTCAATTATCTGCACCAACTTTGAATACACAACTGAGGGTCAAATTGACCATTAGCTGTTATTCATCTTTTAAATAGCTTATTCATCAGGACAACATTGTCTTTAAGGAATGGTTTCACATCATTGATATAAAGTTTCCTATTATTAACATTAAACTAAATAATATATGCCATATTTCTTTTTTACCCTTAGAAAATTAATACTACCGATGTAGCACTATGCTTTCTTTCCAATAGCCTTTGACAAAGACAGCCAGGTCAATTTGCCTCCTGAGACATGGACAGCAGTGCCATCACCCTTTCTTAACTTGGGATAATATCTGCTCTCCTGCTGTCTGAAATATATAGATTTCAGGACCCTCAGTCACCTTAATAGTACATAGAACATCATTGATGATACTGTGCTAATTGGATCTGGTGAGTAGAATGCAGCAGGCTTTAATAAGAGAATATGACAGAGAAAAGATACAAGGCTCATGTAAGTCCAAGGGCCTCACAAATTGGAGTGGTTCTTAGCAGTTCAATGATCTTGGAATCTTAAAAATATTCTGAGAGACAATTTTCTGTATCTTGCACTATCTACCATAAAGAAAATGGCACATTTTGGTAGACTGTTCAACTCACTGACCAAAATCTGTTAGGCTGGTACATTTTAGAGGACCCGAACCAAGTCCAATTTTGCAACAGTTCCTAGATATGGTATAAGCTTCCCTGCCTCTCAAGTCTTACGGCCTAGGCATATCAGTGGCAAATAAGAAACCTCTGAAAATCCCCACTAGGAGAATCACAGTAATAGTTCTATTCTATTTACAATTATTCTCCATTTCAAAACTAGGTCCTCAGATCGAGCACCTGACACCTTGATATAGGTAACCAAGAGATTATGCAACTTAACTGCCCACTATGAATGGCTATTATATGATCCCTAAACCACAAAATTTGATGTGCACAATAGCATTTTATTGTTAAATGGGAATGACATTTATAAAGCTGGGCTTCTGCAAGTCCAGTGGAGCTAAGTTAATTCTAATTTGTGATTAGGATGTGCCCATCACAGAAAATTGCCATTTTGACATACCCCAAATACAACAGCACAAAGGAACTGCCTGTGACTGTCAATTATCTGCACCAACTTTGAATACACAACTGAGGGTCAAATTGACCATTAGCTGTTATTCATCTTTTAAATAGCTTATTCATCAGGACAACATTGTCTTTAAGGAATGGTTTCACATCATTGATATAAAGTTTCCTATTATTAACATTAAACTAAATAATATATGCCATATTTCTTTTTTACCCTTAGAAAATTAATCTAACAATAATATTCTGATTAGTGGTGCTTTTTTTTCCTTTTTAATTTTTGTAATGTTGTTTATGGTATTTGATTTGTACTTTTTGTCTTTTTCATATCTTTTAATAACATCCGATTTAGTACTGGAGCATTTTCTTTTCATTGTGTCTCAAAATACTTCATAGCTTTTAGATTTGCTGTTCACAAAACTAAATAATTGCTTAATGTTTCATTTTATCATTCTTACTAAAGAGGCAGCTCACATACATATGACAGTGTCTTTTTATACAACGAAACCAATCTATACAGAACCCTAACATTTTACATGGCTTCGAAAAGCAAAATTTTCCTCAAATTTGTCACTAGCTATAATTTTGACCTTTCTCCCAGTTTCAGATGATTCTTGGTGTTCCTAATAGATCAGTAGTGATTAATCTACTTCCCGTATCCAACATCATCCTGAGTTCTTACCAGCTGGATCTCTGAATGAATTGCAGTAAAGAGAGTGTGATTTGTTATTGAGACTGGTACTCTTAGGCATGTGGCACCCTTGATGAGTGAGGTTTCCCTCGATAAGCTTATTTTTTTCCCCTCAAGTCTTGCCAGGAGTTTGCACACTTGCAAAGAAATGGCACAATTGCCAATCTAGGCAAAACGAAGAGACAGCTGAGGGCTTAGAGAAATCCTTAGTAAGATCATACCTTCAAGTCTGTATTTCAGTGATAGTATAATATGGGTTACTAAGACTGGGCAGTATACATTCACATCATTCCTTTAGGCTTTGTGAGTATCAGCAAGTATTAATATGTCAGACATATTGAGAAGAAAACAGTATTGAGATATGTCCAGAAAGGTTAAAGGAAAAAGCAAGATTCCTTTTAGAGGGTTTGGTTAACGTATTTCAAAGTTTGTTTCTTCCTGTAATGGTGTTTTTTACTTATTGCTATGATTATATTCACCATGCCTGTTTCTAATAGACTCCTACAGCTGATAGAAGCAACTCAGCCTCGTAGTCTTTCTAATTCTAAACATAGACGTTTGTTATGAATAAACGTCTCTTAAAGCATCCTTCTTGATGAGATCGTCAGTCTGTCTCTGATTTTAAGATACCTCTTATTATGACAATTAACTAAGGATGTTTCTGAAACATATTCCCTTACCTTTCCTACTCTGACAATCATTACAGTGAATTACATTCATCTCCAAATTCCTTTAAGTAATTCATAATAATGTGTGGAGGACTGAGATATTTGGAATCCCACTTATACCTGTAAAGATTACTCTTAAAATAATCATTTGTCATTTCAATTTCACTTTACTTAATCTTGCTTTCAAAATGCAAAACTATTACTTTCTCTTTAATAGTATGAACAAGGGGAATACTGTAGACCCAAATCTTAGGTTGCCTGCTTCATTCCTTTATCTCATTACAATTCCATCAGTTTTACTTTTTATTCCTGTCTCATCTGATATTTCTTTCTTTTATGGAGATTTCTGAGATGCTGGGTTTTTTTTTTCATTTGGTATATATTTTTCTATTATAATCCAGAAACTTCCAGAAAGTTAAGAAAGACACTTTTTCATTCCAACTTTCATTTACCTCTTTGGGAAAGCCATTGTGCATGCTCATGGGTGGCCACCTTGTGCAAATAATCCCAGATCCACAAAGCACTAGGAGAATTAGCCTTTGCCTTTTTCCCTTCTACGGTTACCTCTATTAAGGTATTCATCAATAAACATGCAAGGAAATGCTGCTTCTATAATTGCTGTCATTTACTACCTACAGTGATATGATCAGTAAGGTAGAAAAAACGTGCAAGTAGACCAGATTTCAAGCAGGCGTGCTTGGAATCATAAATTTAAACTACACTGTAAACTTCTTTTTTCCCCGTTGACCATACTCAGTTTTCCACATTTTCTAGTCTCGTCTATGGTACTTCCTAGGAAAATCACACAAGTGGTTAAGTTAGGCTTGTAAACACATGACTTTTGAGTAATTGTCAATAACTTGGAAAGAGACTTACTTTAGCATATCTTTTTATGATGTATGGCTAGTTCTTTCTTGGTTATTACACTAATACTGTTTGGTTTTGTTTAAGTATTATGTTTCACCCATCAAAATTATGGAAGAACTAGAAATTTACATTTGGCTTTACCTTAGAAAAATCATTTAGGATTAAACTATATTACATTGTTATTTTCATTGTCTGTGAACTGTTTCTGTTTGCTATCAGGCACTTTTTCCATGGATTAAGTTTACTGATTTCTAAAATATTATTAGAACACACAAATATAATTTATTGTCAATAAATTATTATTTACCTATTAAGAAATCTAAGAAACAAATTCTGCGTGGACGCTAGCATTTATTACAATGCCATTTATTACAGTGCCGTTTTAATTCAAATAATTATGCATCATCAAGCACCCAACACACTGTCTGGGACATGATATAAATGGGAGGATGCATTGGAACTGGCACAGAGTAGGATCGAATCCCAGCGATTACATCCCATTACTTGAGACTGGAGAAGTAAGCCATTTAAATAGAGAAACCCTTAGTTACGTCATGCTAAATTAGAAACAGTATTATCAGATTGACCGAGTTGCTGTGAGAATTAATAAATTTGTGTATACAAATATAAATTATATTTTTAATAAAAAAATGGATCAATCCTCCCAGTGAAAATAACTAGAAAATATGGGAAAAATAGATTGTAAAAAGTCTCTCTGAAGGCATTAGAGAGATGCCAAGCTTGCTAGGACTTGAGGAGCCAAGCCCTGGAGACTAGGGACACTCACTGCAGTGTGACTGATGCCGCATTTCCTTCTACAGGACTCCCTGATCCTTAAGTGGCTGGGATGAAAAGCTAAGTCAAACAGAGTGTGTCCTAGGCGGCAGGAAAGCAAGGAAGAGAAAACTACACACACACACACACACACACACACACACACACACACAAATCCCTTTAAAATGACTATATATGCAAGTGTGGCCACCTTCTTAGAGGACATCAGTCAGATTAGATTACAACACCCCCTGCTCCTGCGTGGCCTCATTTTAACTAATTACATATGCAACTATATTATTCATAAATAAGGTCACATTTTGAGATACTAGAAATTAGGACCCCCAGAAAATATATGGATATATATTTGAGAAGATACATTCAACCCATAACGTAATGGATGAATAATCAATGTATATTACTCTTTCTTATTTGAAAAGAGACAACCATCTTAAACATGCCAACAATGAATAATGTTATCATTTTTACTTCTTCAGATGGAAATTCTTGCAGAGCATGTATGTTTTATGGTAATTCCATGAGACACTCAGAGTATATTATTCCTTGAGTTACTCTATTGAACAGAAATGATCTGATTGCATTTTAATTCAAATTTTGTTCATGTTTCTACTTAGCATCTATGGTCTGCAACTTCTGTCTTAGGATATCTCCAGTGGAATTACAAGTAAGAGATTCCGCCTACCACATTCTACATCATCCTTTTTCAGAAAATAACGCCATGTGCTTGAATAGCTCAAACCAGATCTTCATTATTAAAAATAAGTGGTGAAAGAGTGACATATTTCAAATCTTTTCCCTTTCCACATGCAACTTTCTGGTGAAATCCAGAGATGATTCTTTGCTCAACTATAATTCATTACCTAAATCAGAATTCTGGATCCAAGATCTCTAGGTCTCAAAATAGAATTATTAACCAACAAATGATTGGATAACGATTTGCTTGAGAATTGGGGCAGAAATTGATTTGAAACTACATTGATTTGAACCTACACTGTAGAGTACCCATTAGATCTTAATAGCCAAGCCCAATATGAAAATGTATTAGGAACTAGGTAAAAAAAGGGGGACTGCAGTGAGTAATGACTATATTTAAGGATGTGGATTTGGGCATAGTACTGTAGCTGCCAGACAGCAGTAGAAACAAACTCTCTGAAAAATGAGATCACCAAGGAAGTTTAGTAGAGAAGGGAGAGCAAAAAAGGGAGCCAGAGAAGAGAGAAAATTCTTTACATCTGCATTTACTGCATTTATTGAATGAGATCACAAAGGAAGTTTAGTAGAGAGGAAGGACAAAAAAGGGAGCCAGAGAAGAGAGAAAATTCTTTACGTCTGCATTTATCGCATTTATTAAGTGTTTATGTAACTGTGATCAGTTCTAGGCAATTTACGAGTGAACCTCTAAAGTCAGGTTTCCAAAATCACCAGCTTGAAAGAACTTTCAAGTACTTATCCAAGTGTGCCATTAATCTTGTGATGCTTAATCAGAACTACAAAAGAAACTTTTATCTGAATCAAAGTAAAAATGCCAAATAAATCACAATTAGATCTACTGTTATATCTTGTAATTTTCTTTTTATAATTAGTTTTTGATTTATAATATGTTACTTTCTGGTTGTTTTTTAAAGAAACTGGAAACCTTGATAGTGTAATGTTTTTGATGACCTGATTCTTTTAAATATTTCTTTCATATATTGACCTGTTTTTCCCTTAATATACACTTCAACTCTAAAAGAAGATAACTATTAATAGAAAACCTCTTCTAATGCAACATAGGTGGTATAAATGCTTTTAAGATGTATTTTGGTTAAGAGGCATTAGGTTCTTATATACAATTTAACTTCTCGTGTTCTGATATTTATCAAAACTTCCTCTGTTTGAAATTATGATGACAATCTTGCCTGAGTCCTTACAATTTTATATAGAAAATTGAACGTTTCCCATTTGTAGTTTTTCTTTCTTCATTACTTGGTTCCATAGGTGAATAAAGATGGATTTTAAAAAAATACATTTTGCTAATTTTATTTTTTTAATATGAAATGCCTATATTTTCTTTGGGACTAAGAAATTGTCATGGATCATGTGGGGGTTGCACTTTTGAATAATGTGTAGCTACTTCCTCTAAGATTTCTTACAACTTAGTAGTTTAACAAAGCAAAAAAAGGAAGAAAAGAACTGAAGGGCTGAAAATAAATTAGGGGTGAAGGAGCATTGTAAGGCCCATGCTGTTTTCATAAGGTCAGATTACTTACTAACTTCATACACAGATTTTTCTCTCCAAGAGTTTTGTTTTTTGTAATTTGACCTGGATATTTAACACAAAAGTTATAGCAAAGAATAGCTATTAAACTGTTTGTATAAGTGGATTAATGAACTTAACATAAGTACAAAGTAAAGAAGACATAGGTATCAATTGGAAAAAAAAAAAAAGCATTCTTCCTGGAATTAAAAGATTTTTTAAAGTTTCTTCTGTTTGTTTACTTTGTAAATAGAAGATTTATAAGGGATTAAACGTATGTTTCACTCTAATTTTTAGACCTAGCTTGCTTAAGTCACCGTGGAAGAAATTATAGGTCATCTACCTATTTTATGGATGAACATGAGAACTCTTTCTCACTCATCAAATTTCAAACGTTTTTAGAAGGACAAACACACTTTATAAAAACATAATGCTCCTTAAAAAGAGAACCTTTATGAGAAATATTAGTCTGTAAGTTTTTGTGTGTGGTTTTCTTTTTTAATATAAGAAACTACTGTAGTGATGTATTAGAGATTGTAAACAATGAAAAACAAAATATCAAAAAGGCTTATGTTTTAAAAAATGGTTATTTTATATCTGAACTATCCCAACAATAGCCTGACACTCAAACAATCTACATTGTGTAGCAGAACAGTTAAAATTAGTGCAGACACCTGGAAACATTCCAAGCATTAAGATTGCTGGCCAAAGACAATTTCCTTTAAACAACTAAGAAAATATACATGAAATTCTGGTTTGAAATCTATGGAAAAGAAAAATGCTCATATAGAAAAGCAACAGACTGAAGAAGATTCTGCACACGTAGGAAAAAAAGTCTTAAAAATTATTTGAAAAAGTCATGATGACAGTGAGTAAATTCAAATTACAAAAGTTCCCTCAATATGAATACTGAACTTAGCATTATTTAGACTTGTCTTCATAATGTTTTTATCCTCTACCCTATAGAAAGAGAAGAAAATAATTATCACATGACATATCACTGTGCATAAATTTTTCAATAATCTTGGAATATAAAATAATAATTTTATAAAAACCTGATAGTCTCATGTTATAGTATATCACTGAGCCAAAGCATGGCCAGAGAACCTCCGAGTTCCACTGTGGAATTGTGATTGACTAATAAGAGTTTCATATTAAGTAATCCTTACTTTATATTCTATAAAATGCAACTCAGCTGAATACAGCTAAATCCTGTTTCAAGGTAGACTAATTCAATATCGACAGATATTTTCTCTACAATTATTATGAAGAAGATAATTTTTCAAGTGGAAATACGAAGGCTGCCATTCAGGCAATATCTATAATATTCAAGTGACTACGCATGAAACACTGATCTTGAAGTTTGGTTTGGCCTCTATCACCAGTGTTTACCACTGTTCATAAACGCAGTTAAAATTGTATAGGTGACATTAATCCAGAGAAAAACAGCGGTCTCCATTGATGTATCAATTGTGTAGAAGATAGAGATCCATGATCCTCTAGTCACCATTTCCAGTTCACTGTATTTTTAAAAATATGGGAATAAATAAACGTTATAGTGTCTAAAATATTTTAAAAGATACTTATGTAAAATTATTTTCACATATTTTGAAAATAAGTAACTGCTGACAATATATTAGATATTATTTGAAGACTGTAGGAGTTTTGCATGCTATAATGATTGATTTTGTAATTATCATTAATTTTCATGAGTAAATGTCCATTTATAAATACAATTTCTTGATTGTCTATGAAAAGTTATAGATGGACATAGATCTTGGCTTCTATTGCTTGTCGTTGATGTCTTTAGCATTAAACCCTAGGTAGGAATGCAGACAACATGCCTCTCAGGATGAATAAATCTGATTTTTTTCAACGTGTATTATAATTCCTTATAGTGACCTAGCAGTTATTGGTTCTTTGCTTTAATGCCATGACTATTCATCATATGAATTTTCTAGAAGTCTATCTTGATTTACAACGTAGATGGAACCTGCCTCAAAAATAATAATAGAGCTTTAACTCAAAAAGGTGAACTTTAATAGCTTAAAAAGTACACTCCTTGAGTGTATACATGTTCCTTGTTCTTGCTGATATCATAGATGTATCTAAATAATTGTGAGTGGATTATTTCTAATGTAGAAATCTCAAGATTTAGTTGGAAAGAAAGTGAAACAAGGAGTTAAACAGACCTTCGTTTGATTTCTAGTTCTATAACTTACTTGAGCTATGATTTTATTTTCTAATCTATAGTTATACGTTATTGTACCTTATAATAAGCAAGCAAAAGTGTCTAATTTGCATGCCTGACAATTGCTGATTTTGTCGATTAAAAGAGAAAATTGTTACAGGAACCTAGCACAGTGCCTGGTTCAATGTAAGCAAATGTTTGGAAAAAGAAAGAACATACCCCATGAATAGCTAGCAGTTTTACTGAGTAATTTCTGACACTATATAATGTTCTGGGCTTTCTCTCTCTCTCTCTCTCTTTTTCTTTCTCCAACTCTAGAATCAGCCATTTATTCAAGGAGACATGATATTTATTATTGGAAAATAACATTGAAAAATAAGACTTGATGGACAATTTGCTACTGGGATGTCATTTATTTTAGCCTTGTCAGTTGACAGAGCACTTCACGTATGTGCACGAGTTTATAAATACCTCCCTATAAAGCCATCTGTATCTATATTAAGTAAAATATGAACTAATACTGGTTTCTCTAACTATAATATATTATTAGATACATCATTCTAGCCATCTCACCTTGTTTATGTGTAAATCCCATTTTTTAAAATGTTTTATTTATTTATTTTTGAGACAGAGTCTCACTCTGTCACCCAAGCTGGAGTGCCATGGCGCAATCTCGGCTCACTGCCACCTCTGTCTCCCAGGTTCTAGCAATTCTCCTGCCTCAGCCTCCCTAGTAGCTGGGATTACAGGCTCATGCCACCACGCCTGGCTAATTTTTTGTATTTTTAGTAGAGATGGGATTTCACTATGATAGTCAAGCTGGTCTCAAACTCCTGACCTCATGATCCACCTGCCTTGACCTTCCAAAGTGCTGGGATTACAGACGTGAGCCACTGCGCCCAGCCTGTAAATCCCAATTTTGACAATAAGAAACCCAGCCTGTAATCTGTCATTTGTTCATTTATTTACTTAATTGTTCAAATTCAGTAAACATGTATAGCAGTATCAGAATTGTTAACACAATTTCTATAATAAATCTTCCCCAATATATCTCTCTACACATATCCTACTGGTTTGTTCCTCTGGAGAGCCCTAGTCCATACTCTAATAGAATACAACTTTATCAACTAGGGTACAGTGATTATTTGTACATTCTTTGGTCTTTAGTCTTACAGACTCCACTCATTTCAAAAGTTGTTTGGATCACCAATTTCCCCCTACTTACTTCCCTCAGATGTTGCATTTCTTTCTAAAATTCCGTGACCTCTTATTTTTTATATTAAAGTAAATTTGCACACATTTAATTTCACTGTTTGTATTGTATAGTTGTTATTGACAAATGCATATTGTCATGTATCCACAATTATAGTATCATATAGAATAGTTCTCTGTACTTTACCTATTTATCCCTTACCGCAGACTGAACCACTGGCAACCATTGATTATTTCCTCTATAGCTTTGCGTTTCCCAGGATGTCATACAATTGGAATCACATAGTATGCTGATGTTTTCATACAGGCTGCTTTTATTCAGCCATATTGATTTAAGTTCCCTTATGTGTTTTGTTCTTTAATAGGTTATTCCTTTTTATCGCCGAATAATATTCCATCATATGGATGTATCACAGGTTTTTAATTCATTCACCTATTACAGACCGTCTTGATTGCTTTTACTTTTTGCCAATTTTGAATAAGATATTATAAGTATTTGTGTGTAGGTTTTGTGTGGATATAACTTTTCAAAGCAACTGGAGAACTGCCTTGGAGCATAGTTGCTGGGATGTATGGTAATATTATGTTTAAATATGTGAGAAACTGCCAAACGGTCTTCTAAAGTGGGCGTACTGTTTTGCATTTCCACCAGCAATGAATAAGAGTTCCTGTCAATCCACATCTTCATCAGCATTTAGTATAGTCAACTTTTTGGATTTTAGCCATTCTAATAGGTATGTAGAGGAATTTCATATTATGGTTTAAACTTGCAATTCTTGAAGACAAATTATTTTGAGCATTTCTTTGTATGCTTATATTTTCAGATCTACTGCCTATTTTGTATATAAGTTTTCTTGTTGTTCAGTGTATGTACATGGCTTGCAATTAAGTACGTGGCTTGCAAATACTCTCTCTGAGCTTCTGGCTTGTCTTTTCAATCTTTAAATAGTGTCTTTTGCAGAGCAGATGTTTTTAAATTGTGAGAACATAAAACTTACCACTTTTTCTTTTCATGGGCCATGCTTTAGGTATTACATCTAAATTCTTATCACCAAAGTCCAGAACACATAGATTTTCTCTTGTGTCTTCTTCTAGAAGTTTCGTAGTATCTTATTTACATTTATACCTGTGATTCATTTTAATTTGTCAACTGAAGAATGACAAGCTTTTTACATTTGGAAAGTAGGGCTTTATTTCTCATAAAGGGATGCAGCCTTCAGGGTGGCCGTTCTGACAGGCTGGCAAGCATAGTCTCCAGCCAGAAGCCAGCAACAGACACTTTACAGAAGGGAAAAGGGAACAAGGGAACATCCTGAGCAGGGTGGGAGAATACACATGTTTAATAAGCTATAGGATATGTCATGAAATATTTATTAAATGAAAAAATGTTCACATGTACCATGCCCCTTCGTGGGTCTCAGGTACAAAAAATGGCAGCATTAGTATGATCCAAGGGTGGAGTTTTTAGCCTTCTGATGTCAAAAGGTGAAGTAGAGGATGTGTATCCTTTACTGCACATTCTACGTAGACTGGCCTGAACCACTGCTACAGTGGTTGTGCTGAAATCACAAAAGGGCAGGGCAGTACCAGACAGTTTGTTGGTATCAGCAGTGGAGTCTTTCAAAAGGGCTGGTTTCTGTCTAGCTCTTAGCGACGAATGTCTAATGGTGGTTAGTGAGGGCAGAGGGTATAACCAGGTGTATCTGATCCCCACAAACTGTCATGGCTGAGAATTCAGTTGTCAAGGTTTCTCTGAAGTCCCTTTG
>NW_012101754.1:4636286-4638592 GCF_000951045.1 Mandrillus leucophaeus | reverse complement strand
CCTCCAAAAATGTGAGAAGCAGAAAAATCAATGCTTAAGAGAAATGCATAACATTGAATGCATATATTTGTAAAACAAAAGATCAATAATCTATGCTTCTTTATTGGACAACTTGAAAAGGAAGAGCAAGTTAAATCAAAAGTAGGCAGAGAAAATGATGTAATAAAAATTATGACAGAAATCAGTAAAATTTAAAAGAGAAACTCAGTATAGAAAATCAACAAAACTAAAAATTTGCTCTTCAACAATATCAATGAAGTTGAAAAGTCTCAAGGCAGACTCACTAAGAAAAAAAAGAGAGGACTCAAATTTCTGGTATAAGAAATAAAAAAAGAGACATCACTACAGATCCCATAGATATTAAAAGGACAATAAAGTAATATGAACAAGCCTGTGTCCACTAATTTGACAAACTAGACGAAATAGACCAATTCATTCAAAGACCTAATTTTCCAACTCTCACAAAAGCAAAAATAGACAGTGAAAACTCCTAGATATATTAAAGAAATTGAATCAGTATTAATCACCTTTTAAAACAAAAGACTCTAAGCTTAGATCGGTTTGCTAATTATTTCTACTAAACAACATGCCCCAATTTTCTGCAATCACTTTCAGACAATAGAAGTGGAAAGAATCCTTTCTAACTATTTATATGATGTCAGCATTACCCTAAAACCAAAACCAGACAAAGATAGGACCAAAAATGTGAAATAAACTCTCATGAATATTCATGAAAAAGTCCCAAGAAAATCGTAGCAACTCAAATCGAACAATGTTTGAAAATAATTATGCACTACAACCAATGGAATTTATCCCAGGTTTGCAAGGATTATTCAACATTAAAAAATCAATTAATATAATCCATCACATCAACAGGAATTGAAGACAATCGTATGATCATATAAATAGATGTAGAAAAACTACTTGACAAAATATAACACCCTTTCATGATTAAAACCATAAGTAACTAGGAATAGAGGAAAATTTCCTCAACTTTATAAAGAAAGTCTATACAAATTTACAGCTATCATCATACTCAACAGTGGGAAACCCAAAACTTTCCCACCAAGGTCAGAAACATGGCAAAGATGTCCCAGCTTACCACTGCGTTGGTGTTTGTTTGCTTGTTTTGAGAAGAGTCTCACTATGTTTCTTAGACTGATCTTTAAACTCCTAGGCTCAAGGTATCCTCCCATCTAAGAGCCCCCAGCAGAAGAACTGGGATAACAGGTGTACACTACCACATCCAGTACAACAAATCACTACTGCTTTGCAAAACTGTACTCAAAGCCTAAATAATGCAATAAGACAATAAAAGAAAAATTTAAAAGTATACATATTTTTAAGTAAAAAGAAACTTTCTTTGTTCACAGAAGACATTTCTGTATAGAAAACCTGAAATAATTGACAAAAATATTAATACAATTAAGAAGAGATTGTAGTAAGGTTGCAGGATACATGGTTAACATACAAAAGTCAAATGCTTTTCTAAATAAGAGGGCTTTAAGCTGTTTGTGCCCCCAACAAAATGTACATAATGCTCTCTGTACCCCTAAAGTGATGGTATTAGGAGCTAGGGCTTTGGGAAGTTGATCTTGCCATAGTTGAGCCATCGTGATGGAGCAACAGCAGCTAGGCACAGACTTTATACCCTTCACGAAAACTAATGCAAAATGTGTTGTATACTTAAATGCAAAAGTGTAAAACCACTAGAATATAACATATCAGAAAACATAGATGACATTGGGCTTGGCAGCTACTTTTTAGATACAACATCAAAGGCAAAATGACTGAAAGAAAAAAAATGATAGCCAAACTTAATTACAAAAATGTTTTATTCTCTGAGAAAGATACTATCAAGAGAATAAACAGGCAAGCCACAGAATGGGAGAAAATATTTGAGAAAAATATATCTAGTAAAGGAGTTACCCAAAACATACAAAAATCTCTCAAAATTCAACAAGAAAACACACAGCCCAATTTAAACATTGCTGACAAATCTTATCAAAGAAGACATGCCGATGGCAAATGAATGTATGCAAAGATCCTCCCCAATATATGTTATCAGGGAAGTACAAATTAAAATAACAATGAGATGCGACTGCACACTCATTAGGATGGCCAAAATCCAGAACACCTACAATGCCAAATGCTGGAGAGAATATAGAGCAACAGAAACTTTCATTCATTTTTGGTGGGAATGCAAAATGATAGAGTGAATTTGGAAGACAATTTGGCAGTTTCTTACTGAACTAAACATTCTTACATAGGATCCAGCAATTGTGTTCCTTGTTAGTCACCTAAAG
>NW_012101754.1:4633732-4636236 GCF_000951045.1 Mandrillus leucophaeus | reverse complement strand
AAGAAAAAAAATGATAGCCAAACTTAATTACAAAAATGTTTTATTCTCTGAGAAAGATACTATCAAGAGAATAAACAGGCAAGCCACAGAATGGGAGAAAATATTTGAGAAAAATATATCTAGTAAAGGAGTTACCCAAAACATACAAAAATCTCTCAAAATTCAACAAGAAAACACACAGCCCAATTTAAACATTGCTGACAAATCTTATCAAAGAAGACATGCCGATGGTAAATGAATGTATGCAAAGATCCTCCCCAATATATGTTATCAGGGAAGTACAAATTAAAATAACAATGAGATGCGACTGCACACTCATTAGGATGGCCAAAATCCAGAACACCTACAATGCCAAATGCTGGAGAGAATATAGAGCAACAGAAACTTTCATTCATTTTTGGTGGGAATGCAAAATGATAGAGTGAATTTGGAAGACAATTTGGCAGTTTCTTACTGAACTAAACATTCTTACATAGGATCCAGCAATTGTGTTCCTTGTTAGTCACCTAAAGGAGCTGAAAACTATGTACACACAAAAGCCTATATTCAATTTCTTATAGCAACTGTATTCATAATTACAAAACCTGGGAAGTAATTAAGATGTACTTCAATATGTAAATGGAGAAGTATACTGTGGTAGATCCAGACAATGAAATATCATTTAATGGTTAAAGAAATGAGCCGTCCAGCGATGAAAAGATCTGGAGGAAACTTAAACATATATTATTAAGTGATAGAAGCCAATCTGAAAGTCTACATTCTGTATTATTTCAACTTCATTACATTCTCTAATAGGCAAAACAATGCAGGCAGTATAAAAATTAGTAATTATAAGGGGTTAGTGGAGAACACTAATAGGGGTGAATAGGTGGAGTTCAGAGGATTTTTAGGGCAGTGAAACTACTCAGTATAATACTATAGTGGTGAACACCTGCCATTATACATCTGTCAAGACAGAATGGAGAGCACCAAGAGTGAGTCCTAACGGACACTGTGGACCTTTGGTGAAAATGATGGATCGGTGTGGGTTTATCAGTTATAACAAATGTATCACTTTGGTGGAAGATGTTGATTGTGGAGAAGACTACTCATGTGCAGGGGTGGTAGGTATCTGGGAAATCTCTGTATCTTCTGTTTAATTTTGCTGTGAACCTAAGACTGCTCTAAAAATTATGGTCTTTTCAAAGTACCCCAATCTGAGAACATGTAACATCTCTCCATTTATTTATAACTTTCTTGATTTATTTTATCAGTGTTTCTGCATATAGATAGTATTTTCTTTCTTAGATTTATCCCTAAGTGTTTCTATTTTCAGCACTATTATAAAAGGTATTGTGTTTTTAATGTCAAATATCTATTTTTCATTTCTGGTATATAGGAAGGCAATTAATTTTTGCATATCAATCTTGTATATGGTGACCCTATTATAATTACTTATTAGGTTCAAGTGTGCATTTTATTTTATTTTATTTTATTTCATTTCATTTTCTTGCCTGGGATTTTCTCCATAGACAATCATGGCATCTGCAATACAGTTTTGTTTCTTCTTTCTCAATTTACCTAAATGTTCCTTTCTCTTCTTATCTTATCGCATTAGTTAAGACTTCCAGTACTGCATGGAATGAGTGGTGAGGGGAGCATTATCATCTTGTTTCCAGACTTAGAGAGAAAGTGTCCAGTTTCCTATCACTAAGTAAGCTGCTAATAAAAACACCCTTGCAAAAATTACAACAATTAGAAAATTATGACAGTGAAAGAGGCCTGATCTACGCCTCCCACTGCCACATCTTGCCTTTCCCTTAATTGTTCCTGGGCGTAGGCTAAGCCAACTTTGGGAGATATTTAGTTTACAATTTAAGTGATAATAGCCCTCCTACAAAACTCAGTCAGCTTTGTAAAGCTAATGAAAGGCCATCAGGCTAGCAAGAGAAGACAAACCTGAATTCTGCTAAGGTGTAGACTGACCACAAGATATGCAACTTAACTTTTGTAGATCAGCCTTTTGAGATGTTTTCAGGTTTTTCATATGTCTAACACCCATGGCTCCACCTGGACCCACCAACCCCGCTCTTGTGATCCCACCCCAAAGCAATTCAGCTCAACAGGACAGTTTTGACTCCCTATGATGATTTCGACTCCACCCTAACCAATCAGCAACAAGCACCCATTGCATAGCTACTCCCCCCACTTCCCCTAACCTGCCTTTGAAAAACTCCTAACCTAGGAGCTTTCGATAACATTGATTTAAGTAATCTCTCTCTCTGATCCTTGGTGTGGCCATCCTACCATCAATTAAACTTTTCTTTACTTCAGTGTTGTGGTCTTTATTTGTGTAGTGGGCAGGAAGAACCCATTGGACAGTTACACTAACTATAGGGTTTTTGTTAATGTTCTTTATTGACTTGGGAAGTTTATCTCTATTCCTAGTTTGCTGAGAGTTTCTATCATGAATAGGTGGTGGAATGAATGTGTGTAAGTTCAATTAGATGGTGCTATTTGGGTCT
>NW_012101754.1:4594667-4628987 GCF_000951045.1 Mandrillus leucophaeus | reverse complement strand
CTTTACCGACTCACTGGTGACTATGAACCCCCCCGATTTGAGACAGGTCTCAATTTAGAAAGTTTATTTTTCCAAGGTTGAGGATGTACACCCATGAAACAGCCTCAGGAAGTCCTGACGACAGGTGCCCAAGGTGGTCAGAGCACAGTCTAGTTTTGTACATTTTAGGGAGATATGAGACATCCATCAACATATGTAAAATTGTGTCCAGAATTGGTGGGTTCTTGGTTTCACTGACTTCAAGGATGAAGCTGCAGACCCTCGCAGTGAGTGTTACAGTTCTCAAAGACGGTGTGTCTGGAGTTTGTTCCTTCTGATGTTCGGACGTGTTCGGAGTCTCTTCCTTCTGGTGGGTTCGTGGTCTCGCTGGCCTCAGGAGTGAAGCTGCAGACCATTGCAGAGTGTTACAGCTCATAAACGCAGCGTGGACCCAAAGAGTGAGCAGCAGCAAGATTTACTGCAAAGACCAAAAGAACAAATGGTGCAGAGTGTGGAACGCGAACGGAGGGGGTTGCCACTGCTGATTTGGGCAGCCTCCTTTTATTCCCTTATCTGACCCCACCCACATCCTGCTGATTGGTCCATTTTACAGAGAGCTGATTGGCCCATTTTACAGAGAGTTGATTGGTCTGTTTCGATGGTGCTGATTGGTGCGTTCACAAACCTTTAGCTAGATACAGAGTGCTGATTGGTGCATTTACAATCCTTTAGCTAGACACAGAGTGCTAGACAGAAAAGTTCTCCAAGTCCCCACTAGGTTAGCTAGATACAGAGTACTGATTGGTGCATTTACAAACCTTGAGCTAGATGCGGAGTGCTGTCTGGTACCTTTACAAACCTTGAGCTAGACACAGAGTGCGGATTGCTGTATTTACAGTCCTCCAGCTAGACATAAAAGTTCTCTGAGTCCCCACCAGATTAGCTAGATACAGAGTGCTGATTGGTGCATCCAAAAACCCTGAGCTAGACACAGAGTACTGATTGGTGCATATACAATCCTCCAGCTAGACATAAAAGTTCTCCAAGTCCTCACCTGACTCAGGAACCCAGTTGGCTTCGCCTAGTGGATGCTGCGCAGGGGCGGCAGGCAGAGCTGCCCCTCAGTCCCCTGCCGCCTGCCTGCACTCCTCAGTCCTTGGACAGTCGATGGGATGACCAGGCACCACCAGAGCAGGGGGCAGCGCCCATCAGGGTGGCTCGGGCAGCATGGGAGCCTACAGTGGGAGGCAGGGCTCAGGCATGGCAGGCTGCAGGTCCTGAGCTCTGCCCCATGGGGAGGTGGCTGAGGCCCTGCGAGAATTGGAGTGTAGTGTGGGCAGGCGGGCAGTGCTGGGTGACCTGCCCCAACCCCCGTAGCTGCTGGCCCAGGTGCTAAGCCCCTCACTGCCTGGGGCTGGCAGCACTGGCTGGCCGCTCTGAGTGTGGGGCTCGCGAGCCTGCACCCTCCGGGAACTCGCGCTGGCCTGTGAGCGCCACGCGCAGCCCCAGTTCCCACCCACACCTCCCCCTTCATACCTCCCGGCAAGCAGAGGGAGCCGGCTCTGGCCTTGGCCATCCCAGAGAGGGGCTCCCACAGTGCAGTGGCAGGCTGAAGGGCTCCTCAAGAGCCACCGGAGTGGACACTGAGGCCAAGGAGGCACTGAGAGTGAGAGCTGCTAGCACATTGTCTCCTCTCAAAATGAACATTGGTTCAGGTCCTGAAAGTCAAGACAACTTGAAGCAAAAGCAGGACAACTCTAAGTGCGGGAGAGGGTGACGGTGGTGGGCTTCCAGGTCACACGTAGGTGAGAAACTAATGGTTGCATTTCTTGAGTTTCTGATTAGCCTTTCCAAAGGAAGCAATCAGATATGCATTTATCTCAGTGAGCAGAGGGATGACTTTGAACATAATGGAAGGCAGCTTTGCCCTAAGCAGTTCCCAGCTTGACTTTTCCCTATAGCTTAGTGATTTTGGAGGCCCAAGATGTTTTCCCGTCACATGACCAACTCTCCAAGCTATGCTCAAGTAAGACAAACACCAAGCTATAACCAATCCAGCCATTTCTGTATCTCACTTCTGTTTTCTGCAGTGTCCTTTCACTGTTCATAAATCCTTCCTGACCTCATGGCAGCATAGGAGTCATTCTGAACCTATTTGGACACGATTCTCCCCAATTTGCAAATCATTCTTTCCTCAATTCAACACTGTTAAATTTAATTTGTCTATCAAATTTTTATTGTAACACTACTGAAAGATGGATGTTGAAGTCTAACTGTAATTGCGGATTTGTCTCTATTTCTCTTTTCAGTATTTATTAATTTTGCCTTGCATATGTTGACACATTACAGTTAGGTGACTAGTAATGAAGAATTTACATCTTTTTGGGGCTAGAAGTGCCTGTTTTCTCTTGTACACTTATTCTTGTATCCCTTTTGTCTTTAGGTTACCCTAAAATCTCTTTCTTAATCAGCATCTCTGCCTTGTTGTTTTACCTATAACCCCTTATTATTATAGAGCTGGGCTGATGTGATGAATTGTGGAGAGAAGAGAACATGTAATTTTAGGATTAAGCTCAGTGTTTTGGTGGTTCTGTGTCCCTTGGATGTGAACTTCACTACTGCTTCTCACCGTCTCTTCCTCTTTCTTCTTAATACAGTGTAACACTCACTGAAAAGGTCTGCAGCTTCACTCCTGAAGTCAGTGAGACCACGAACCCACCAGAAGGAAGAAACTCTGAACACATCCAAACATCAGAAGGAACAAACTCAAGACACACCATCTTTAAGAACTGTAACGCTCACCGCAAGGGTCCGTGGCTTCATTCTTGAAGTCAGTGAGACCAAGAACCCACCAATTCAGGACACATTTTGGTGACCCAGATGGGACCTTCACCTATCAACACGCAGTGAGACTTTCACCTATCACTCAGCAGTGGGACATTGACTATCGCCAAGTGGCGAGCACCAACAGATCCCTTTCACTTGCCATTCTGTCCTATTTTTCCTTAGAATTTGGGGGCTAAACACCGGGCACCTGTTGGCCAGTTAAAAGTGATTAGCGTGGCCACCAGACTAAAGACACAGGTGTCAGACTTTCTGGGAAAGTGCTCTCTAACAACCCCCAACTCTTCAGAGTTGGAAGCATTGGTTTGTCTGGAACCAGCTTTCGCTTTTTCTGTACTTCTGGGCTGAACCGAGGGTCGACAGAGCTGTAACACTCACTGCGAAGGTCTGCAGCTTCACTCCTGAAGTCAGCGAGACCACAAACCCACCAGAAGGCAGAAACTGCAGACACATCTGAACATCTGAAGGGACAAATTCTGACACACTATCTTTAAGAACTGTAACACTCACTGCGAGGGTCCACAGCTTCATTCTTGAAGTCAGCGAGACCAAGAATCTACCAATTCCGGACACAACAGGAAGGCTGGGGTGTGTCCTTGTTGGATAATTCTCTTCTCCTAGGTAGAAAAAATATCTTGTAGAGTCTCAGCCTTGCTAATAGGTAGGTCTTTGTTTTGGAGAATTCTCTGGGCTTGTTTCCAATTTTTTTTTCCTTCTCTGCCCCTCCCCACCAGAAACACTATGTTTTGTTTCTTTGTTTATTGGTTTGGGGTTTGTTTGTTCGTTTTTGCTTGCCTCTTCAGAATGAAAAACCTGGTTAGCTTCTTAGAGGAAAATTCTATGAAGTGTGGGTCTTCTCCTAAGTATTTGACCACTCTCATGCTGGTCCACACTCTGTCTCCAGCAATTCATCAGTTACCACTTAGGCGTTCCTACCAGTGTGGGGCTCCGGGGGTTCTGCTATAGGTAAACTGATTGATTGATCTTGGCTATAGTTCTCTGTATTCTCTTGTCTCTCCAGATTTGGGGCCGGCAGTTTGCCCTTCAACTTCAGTTTCTGATGAGTCGAAGTAAAGTCATTGATCTTAAGTTTTGTCAAGTGTTTTTCTTGTTGCAAGGATGACAGTGACCATTTCCAACCACCTTACCTGTTGGAATTGAACCTGGATGTAAGGTAGGAGTTTTAAACGTTTGCCCCCTGTATTTATTCACATGACATTATCAACAACACTCACGAAAAAACAATCATATTTGAATTTTATTTTTTGTTGATAGAAATCACAGAGCTATAGTTTTAACACAGTTGTATTTTCTTTTTCTTTTTAATTTTCCTGCTAAAGTCAGTGCTAATTCACAGATACCTTTCTAAGGGAGATAAGAATTAAATAGCTGTCTTCCTGGTACTTGCATCAGAAAGAGCAACAATCGTATAATACAAAGATGTAAGTGGAAGAATTAAATTAGATACGGTATTTTCATCTTTGAGTTATTCAGAGAATGTGAAATAGTTTAACACATAGTATAAATTTCTTTAGCTAAAGATTGCTCAAATAACAGAAGGGATCCAATGTACACTATGATCTTACAGAATAGTCAACCTCCCCTGATATTTGTAGTGTTTTGAGCTAGATGTTGTAATTGTGACTTCCTAATTTTAAATATATTTGTTCTCTTTAGGATGATGATTATTAAAAAATAGAAATACCAATGATCATGCATTATGTTTTCTGAAATTATCTAAACATAACATTGATTAATTTAAAACATTTAATTCACATGCCTGGAAAATACTCATTATTCAACTTATGTTCTCCTCTTTAAATTGAAACTTTTAAAACAGTGAAGTTCAGCAGTGAAGTGCAGCTTCACTGAATCAATTCTAGTTTTCTAACTTTTCATCAAAAGTCAAGATGAAACATTTTATGCTCTCCGAATAGGATGTCTTGTTTTGCAGACAAATTTCTGGTGTTTTTTAGTTTGTAACAAAACTTTCATTGTAGAGATCAAGGGAAAGATACTTAGAATTGAAACCTCACCAAAAATGAAAAGCAAAGTATAAAACAGGCTCCAGCATCACATTTTTCTGCAGAAATTTGAAGTTAAAAAACAAAAAAAACCACACACAGTCACTGTCAACCATTGCTGGCAGGAAATTTACCTTTGGAATGAGGGCGAGATTTGAAAAATTCTATTATGTATGCAAATTAATATTTAACTGAGAAAAACATCTCTTGCATGCACTTATTTGTATAACAAAACACAAAGGTGTTTTTATAATATTTTCTTTTTTACATAGCAAACTAAGGCACAGTGAAATTTAATAGTATGTTTATTCTGTTTTGTGGTATTTTCCTCTGGTCATAAAGATACTTTGTATTAGACTCAGCATCACACTGGGATCTGGACACAGGCCACAATAGAATCCAGTATTCCTGTTATCTATCTCTTAAAAAAAAAAAGAAATTTGTTGCTTTCTATTGATTTGTCAGAAAACCTTGGGGTTTTTGACTTAGAGTATGGCATTGGGTGATTGACTTTATTTCCTGATTGAAAATGGGATATAAAATAAACAAATCATTCAAGCTCACTTTAATTTTCTGTGTTCAGATAAATCAGATACAAGTTGCCTTTTGAAAGTGGTTTTTATTGAAGGTATGTTGTTTTTTTCACTTGTCTCCTTAGAAAATGGGCAAAACAATTGATATGTTTTAATGAGTAAGTGCTTCTTAAGTGTTTTCTCAAGGAAGCATTCAGATTTATTCCAATAACTACTTTTATAGCAATGCCTTTGAAACACAAATGCACATACATCTGTCTATTAAAAGGCAGACTTTGATTGTATAGGTTTAGGAAAGTGACTCCGACTCTGTATTTTTAACAAGCTCCCAGTTGGTGCTGATGCTTTTTATCCATGGACCACACTCATAACAAGGATTTTTCTCCTGAATAGACTTAATGCAACAAGACAAGCCTTGTGCCTTACTTCTCCTAACCAATTGGGCACATTTTCAGAAATTAACTTGTAATTGAATAATTGGGTTTCAACCCTGTTTGTATGTTACCTAACCATGGACATTTAAGTACTTTCAGATTTTTTTTGTTTCCTATTTTAAGTTCCAGGGTACATGTGCAGGATGTGCAGGTTTGTTACATAGGTAAATGTGTGCCATGGTGGTTTTTGCACCTATCAACCTAGGTATTAAGCCCAGCATGCATTAGCTGTTTTCCCTAATGCTCCCCTTGTAGCCCTGACAGGCCCCGGTGTGTGTTGTCCTCCTCCCTGTGTCCCTGTGTCCTCCTTGTTCAGCTGCCACTTAAAAGTGAGAACATGGGGTGTTTGGTTTTCTGTTCCTGCATTAGTCTGCTGAGGATAATGGCTTCCAGCTTCATCCAAGTCCCTGCAAAGACACGATCTTGTTCCTTTTTATGCCTGCATAGTATTCCACTGGGTATGTGTACCACCTTTTCTTTATCCAGTCAGAATGGCGATTATTAAAAAGTCAAGAAACAACAGATGCTGACGAGGTTGTGGATAAATAAGAATGCTTTTACACTGTTGCTGGAGATGTAAATTTGTCCAACCATTGTAGAAGACAGTGTGGTGATTCTTCACAGATTTAGAACCAGAAACACCATTTGACCCAGCAATCCCATATATACCAAAAGGACTACAAGGTGTGTGTGTGTGTGTGTGTGTGTGTGTGTGTGTGTGTATGTGTATTTTCTTCTGAGATGGAGTCTCGCTATTGTTGACCCAGGCAATGGCACGATCTCAGTTCACTGCAACCTCTGCCTCCTGGGTTCCAGCAATTCTCCGACTTCAACCACCCGAGTAGCTGAGATTATAGGCCCCCGCCACCATGGCTGGCTAATTTTTGTATTTTTAGTAGATATGTGGTTTCACCATGTTGGTCAGGCTGGTCTCAAACTCCAGACCACCAGTGATCCACAAGTGATCCACCTGCCTCGGCCTCCCAAAGTTCTGGGATTACAGGTGAGAGCCACTGCCCGCACCCTAAAAGACATTTTAGAGTGGCATCTAAATTCTACTATGGCAATGTGGCTAAGACTTTGTAGCAGTAATACATCACTTTGTTTCCAGTTCTCCTTTCCTCTGTGTGGTGTCATAAATACGGCTTTTATTAAACATGTGCTCTTAGTGGGGATTTATGTAGAATTCTGAGTAAGAAAAGTGTCCCTGCTTTTTGAGAAGGTGCCAGTACTTCAGTATTTCCCAAAATACACATTTTCCTGTTTTTTAAAGGTAGATTGAAGAACATTTTAACTATAAAATATTTCAAACACAGTAAAAAGTATAAAAATAATAGCAAGTACATGTTAATATTTTGTGATTTTTACTTTCTCTTTCTTTCCCTTAAATACAGCTCTTAATACTGCCTAAAACAGGATCTTTCTCCCTGGCCCAGTGGTATCTCTTATTTTATATCATAATCCAAGATTACTTTAGACTTTTTAGCATATCTATAGCTATGTCTAGATATAGAAATTTCTACAGATGGTTCACAAATAGGTAGATACATAGGTAGACGATAGAGATATACAAAAATAATAGTATCATTTCTTTGCTACTTTTTTTGATTTTGCGTAAACTATATCTTATTATATGGATCATTTGACTTGTTCATTCAAAATAAAGGCTGTAAAATGTATATCTAGCGAATGCACTTAAACTACTGATTATCATTCCATTGTTCAGTAGAACATCTTTATTTATCCTCCTAATATTAGAGAACTTTCTACTCTATTTTGATGGCAAATAATGCAGCTATAAGCATCTGAGGACATACATCCTCGTGCATATGAGTAATAACAGAGTATGGTGTTTCTTCCATGTTGTTAATACTTGGAGTTATCCAATTTGTGCATATTTCACTAATCTGATATGTTCTGTTTATTTGTACAAGCAATTATCTTTCATATTTTCTTCTTTCTGATTCATTTGTCTTGAAATCTATGAATAACTTGTTTATATGATTTGATAATTTTTATTTTTTCAACATGAACATAATTAGGATTTTAATTATTTATATACTCAGTATGCTAATCATTTCTTCAGTTATGTATTTTGAAAATATTATCTCCCAGACGTGGATATCTTTCAATTTAGGACATGTTATTTCAATATAAAAAATTATCTAGCTTTTAGTTTGTTTTTTCCTTTTGAGGCCTTATAGATGATATTTGTGTAGGCTGCACAGTAAGAACATATTTTTTCATGCTGCTTTGCAATTTCATCTGTCGTAAAAAGTTACAATACATTTAGAAAATTTTACATGTACATATGCTTCATGGTTAATTCCTTCAGGACACATATACTGTCCATCATGACACCAATAACAGTTTCTTTTTTTTTTTTTTAAATGGAGTCTCGCTCTGTCGCCAGGCTGGAGTGTAGTGGAGCACTCTTGGCTCACTGCAACCTCCGCATCCCATTACTGTAGCGCCGTAATGAATTTACCTAAATAGGAAATAACAAATTTAGTTCTTCCTATTTGTTGTGACCATTCTTGGGCTTTTCTTCCTCCATATGAAGCTTATAGCATTTTTTCTTCAGTTTCATTAGAAAGAAACTGGTGGAAATGTTTTTGGAATTGCATGGAGTTATTATGATTTGAGAAACGTATATGTTGAATAATATACTTCTATTTGTGAGAAACATATGTTTTTAAAAGTATATGTCCTACTTTTAAGTTCTTTGACAAATTATTGTAATTGACTTTATTTAAAACTAGCATAGGCTAGGTGCTGTGGCTTATACCTGAAATCCCAGCACTTTGGGAGGCCAAGGCAGGCAGATCCCTGGAGCCCAGGAGTTTGAGACCAACCTGGGCAACATGGAGAAACCTCATCTCTACAAAAAATACAATAAATAAATAAATAAATAAATAAATAAATAAATAAATAATAGCTGGGTGGTGGCACCGGTAGACCTAGTGACTTGGGAGATTGAGGTGGGAGGATCACCAGAACCTAGGAGGCTGATGTTGCAGTGAGCCATAATCACATCACTGCATTCCAGCCTGGGTGACAGAGTGAGACTCTGTCTCAAAATGAAAAACAAACCAATAACAACAAAAATATATTCGTTAGATTATTTTCCCCCTTCCTGGTATGCAGCAGAATTTGACAGTATCTTCATTTTTATTATATATTGACATGTTTACTCAGTGATAATAATGCTATTAATTTTTGTATCATCTCATGCTCTCTCAAATATTCTATTATACAATCACATTTTTCATGTTTTTTTAATGAGTTTTGCTGTTTGAGTTTTTCCTTCTAATTATTTATTTCTTTTTTCTTACTTATATGTTGTTCCATGATGCAAGACCTCCAATACAATGCTGTGCACCCATAGTAAGAGTGATAACTTTTGCCTGTTTCATAATTTAATTGAACTGCTTCTAAAATTGTACCATTATATATTATTTTGGATAGTTTGTTTGATAGTTGTTTTCTATCAAATGAAGGGAATTATCTTCTCTCCTTAATTTCTGGTTGCTGTGGTTCAGTTAGATTTATTGGTTGTTAATTTTTGTGTTTTTTTTGCATCTATTGAAATGGTCACATCACCTTTTCTTCTCTAATCTGTTAGTATGGTAAGAATTTAACATATAGTTTATGTAATGCTAATGATACCATTATGGCCATTATAGGTTAAACCTAGTTTGTTCATGGGTGTTTTATTCACATTCATAATTTTGGTGAGAGTGCTGTGATACCAATATTATACTTCACATTTTTGCATTTCTAATCTTAACTTTGATTTATCTATAATTTTCCTTTTTCAGGCTATCTTTGCCTGTTTTTGCTATCACAGCTATGGCAGCCTTATAAAATGAGTTTGGAAGCTCTTTCTCAGTCCTCTGGCCTCTGTTAAGTCTTTTGGGGCAATTTGTATAATTTCGAGATAACTCTTTTGAGGGTTTTATAGAACTTTTTAAAACAGATTTTAAACTAGAGAAATTAAGCTACAGCTTTAATTTTTGCAAGTAGTTTATTAAGGCTGACATTTCATTTTGAATCAGTTTTAATAATTTTTACTTTTCGAAAATGTCTATTCTGTGTAGATTGTAAAGATATTTAGATAATTTTGATTTTTAAGCCATTGAATTTATTGTTTTACATTATTTTAATTTCTAGTGTTTGCAGGTTTATATTCTTTATATTTTCTTGATTCACCGTGGCAGAGTTTTATCAACAGTACTTGTTTGTTAAAGAATCAGGTTTAAAAAGTATTTTCTGTAGACATATATTGATTATGTTCCTCCTCAAATATTTTTTGTGCTTACTCTTTTGTTATTTATCTAACTCTCTGAACTAAATATTTATCATGCATTTCTCAGCCTTTTTGTGAAAATGAATTTTAAAATGGAAAATGTCCTCCAAAGTACTGCCACAGTTGCAGCCTCCACGTTTTGAGATACCATTTGTTAGTATTATCCTTAATCAGTATTATGTCTTTTGTATGTTCTGTTATTTGTTTTATAACACATGAATTATTTAAATATATATTTTGTGTTTTCCTGAGTATGATACTTTTGGTGATTTTTCAAAATATGAATTCAGAATTTTATGGCGTGTGCATGATATATCACCTGTCTTTGTATTTGTTGAGACTTTTTTTTGTCCTGTGTTCATGATTGAAATTACCTATCTGCACTTCAAAATTATATTCATGTTTTTATATGTGATGTAACAATCTCTCTTTCACCTTGCTAATTATATTTTTATATTCTTTAATTCTTTCCATATCCATATGGATCACTTGTTTTAAAACATTTTGAAAAAGGGTTATTATAAATGGAAGATGTTAAAATTCCTAATTATGTTGTGCATTAGTTGGTTTTGGGGGATACATTTTTGAATTTTATTTCATATACTTTGGTCTTATAACAGCATGTGCCACAGGTTTAGGATATTACATCTTATGTATACTTGTTATACTTCTTTTTAATATTATTATTCATTAACTTTCCCTATTCCTAAAGAGAAGTTGCATTTATTTACTTCTTAAAGTATATTTTTATGATATTACTATTGCTATGACAACATTTTTTTCTTTATTATTTGCAATACATCTTTGATGGTAACACTAGGTAATATCATCACATATATAATTTAATTCCCTGTTCCTCTTTTTAACAATATCTAATCTGCTGTTTAAGTAATTCATTAAGAATTCAATTTGAATAACTCTTTGTTATTTCAAAAGCTATATTTGATCCCTTTTCAGGTATGTGTCACTTTCTTTAATGCCTATTTTTTTCTTTTCTAATACTTCTCTTCCTATCATGTCATCTTTTTAAGAATACTGATTTCGTTAGACTTTTTTAGTTTTTCTCTTGTCTCAAGTTTTGTGGAGATTAACCTGCTTATTGTTATGCCTGCTCCTTTTCAGTATGGTGGATTATTTCTTTTTATTAGATATGATTTCCTTTTTCCTTTCCTTATTTCTATTCAGTATTTGAAGTATTCTCCAAATTGGCCTTGAGTTTGTATCTGTTGCTTATACTAGACTGTCATTGTCTAGGGGCTGATGCATATTCATATGGGCCTGATCATTAAACAGCTCTTCAGTAATGTAAAATCAACTTAATAGAAAGCAAGGTGCCAGCGTGAGAACTCAACTTTTTTGGAAAGATACCCTTACCGTCAACCCCCAAGTATCGACATAAGTAAGCTCATAGTCATACTACCTCTCAACTTCATGTTTTGGCCAGCCTAAGTTATCTTGTCACTGAGATTTTAGCATTGCCAAAGATCAGGGCTTTCATCCCATTCATGAGTTTCATTTCCTCCCAATCTATGGGGCATAGATGTCTGATATTTCCCAAGCCTCTCATCACCTTAGGGCTCAGTTGAGCAATTGCCAACCTCTCCGTTTCCTGATTGTTAGCTTCCTCTTCACTTATAGCCCCTGCAGATTTTGCTGCCAATTTTAGTGCTAGGATTATTTTAAAAAGCTGGATTTAATGCAGAGCGTTTAGCTATTTGTAGGAAGATTTTCATGGTAACCGACTTCTTTGTTTTATGGAATCAGAAGTCTCCCCTTCCTCTGTTATTCCTTATCCAAGAGACCCTTAAAATACAGAATTATTTCTTTTTAAATCAGTCCACTATATTTGGTCTCATTAAAATAAACGATCCACCTTGTTTGTTAGTTGTTTTGTCTGTTTTTAATGCCAAGTAACCTGTCAAACTCCTATTTTTTGTGTGTGCCTTTTTTATTCCCTTAAGCACCATAGACCATCACAACTACCATGCTCTTTCTGGTATTTTCAGCCCTGTATGCTTATCCAACCCTTCTCTACCCACATTCATAGCTAGAATGAAATTTTTTTAACACATCAAATTGTTCCTTCCTGCTTAAAACCTTTGATGTCTCTCCAATGCCTATAGATACAGATCTTTAATGAAAGCTTAAGAGATGCTTGATGGCGTGGTCTTGATCTACCTAGAAACTGCATCTTGAGATTGCTTCGCATTTTCTTTCATCTTTTAAGAATGCTGGCTTGTTTTCATCCCTCACTTGATCGGTGCTCTCTCATGTCAAAACTATACTATATGGTAATGTTTTTCAAAGTAGGGCCCTAGAACAGCAGCATCAACATCATCTGGGCATTTATTAGAAAAGCAAACTTTGGAGTCCCATCCTAGACTTCTGAATCAGACACCCTGTGGGCAGATCCGAGCAATCCACACTTTCACAAGCCCTCCAGGTGTTTCTGATACATATTAAATTTGGAAAATGACTTCCATATGCTGTTTCTTCTGTTTAAGACACTCCTACTTCTGTACCCTTGGCATGCTTGCCTAGGCAGTCTGTTTCATGCTGTGGGCTTCAGATCAAAAGTCACTTTTTGGCGTGGCAAAATAGTCCCTTAAATGAGGTTGAGTCTACCTGTGATATTCACCTGAGGTGTGTTGTGCTTCCTTCATAATTGTAGTTACCATGTAGGATAAAATCAGATACTTCTTAATATATACCTTCTATAAGAAATGCAGGCTTCTGAAAGTAGAGGATTTCAGTTGCTTCTTGGCCATATATATTCAATGCTTGTGAAATGCCCAGAGGTTATGTAATTGGAAAATATTTTTAAGTGAATAAAATGAATTAATGCATGATTTAAATAATATTTTGCTTATAGAGGTTGAAATTAGTACTCCCTAGTACTTTTTATCTTATTTTCAAGGTGTTTTTATTTTTCTGAGAGAATATCAAGGAAGTCCGAACTGCAGATACTATTTTCTGATTTCATCTATGTTATATGCAAATGTGCTTTGTGATTAGGGACAAATATGTATTTATATATAAGATAGTCTTACACAAATATATACTATATATACTCATATAAATATAGTGTGTATATATAGACCTATATTTATATATAAACATATATCATACTCTATATATTCATATGTATATAGTCCTATGTCATTTATTTTAAAGTCAATGAGTGATGGGTGAAAACTGTGAACAGATAAGACTTATTGAAATACTTAGATCCAAGTGTAGACTCAATCTTCAGTTTCTTCAATACTCTTTAAAAACATACTCTATGCAAAATGTTACTAAAATTGTAATAGACTACTACAGCGGTGTTTCCGGGTGAACCTGGAAAGGACAGCTGGTGGTGAGAGTTTGAACTGCCTGATGTGAGTTGTCCCAGACATTGGTGAACTGCTCTCCTTCCCTCACCCTTCGCTCTCTACCTCTAAGGGCCTCATCCTGCTCTCTGTGCTCTGGAAAATGTTTCATCTCAGAAGATTCTGTGGTTTTTTTTGTTTTGTTTTGTTTTTGCTTTTGGCTGTGCCTTTTCTTCAATATTAAGAATTTATTTTCTTTATTATAAAAAATGTACTGGCTGTTTATTGTTATAGTATATTTTATAGCAATTTATAACTCTTTCTTTTGAATTTTAATTTATATAACAACATTTCCACACTTTTATTTTATTTACCTGTATCTGTATTCATTTTATGCTCCTGTAAATTTACAAACATCATTGTAATTCTTTCAGCCTATTTATTTTTAATGCTTCCAGTTCAAACATGTTTTAATATACTTTAGTATTAATATTTTCTTTGCATAATTTGATTGATTTTTTTATTACCTTGACTATATTTTTATGGTTTCACATTTTCTCTTTATAGTTTTGCTTATTTTCTTAATTTTGTAGTTTAATATTTAAATTATCAATCTTATTTTCTTTTTAAATATTTTTATTTTTGAGTATTTTAATTTTCTTTTAACTTTTTGTACCAGAATTTACACTTCAGCATTTTAATTTTGGTCTAATCCATGCACTCTTTCAAAGATGTTGAATGTATTTCTTTAAATTGCATGTATTATTTTTCAGTGATTTACTTTATAATTTCATCAGGAGGCATAACTTTGCAGTTTTATACAAGAAAATCTCATATTACTGACAGCATAGTTTTACATTTTTCATTTAGCTGTATCTACAACTGACCCTTCCCAGCTTCTGTAATAAAAAAGTAATTCATATCATCTATGAACGGATATATTCCTATGTTAAACTTTTTATGAAATCACTGTGTGTTAGGGAAGTGTAGGTCTTAGCTATGGCAGTGGAGCAATGGACTGGATTTTGGTCCATGAAATAATCATGCAATGTAAATAGAGATATACACACGCATAAAACATGCCATGTGATTGTAAAGGTAGTCTACGAGACCAGATGGGGTATACGAAAAAGTGATATGTAAGCAGAATAGCAAATACAAATGTCCTGAGATAGGGACAAGTCTTGTGGCATTGGAAAAGTAGAAAGATCAGTGCAAATAGAGGGTAATGCCTAGAACTAGGGTAAGAGTAGTGTATGGAGGGTAGAGATAAAGTTGATCCTAACTCTGGAGTTTTAAACAGAGCTGAAAGTATGAAGTCGCTTGTAGATCATATTTAATTCTTTAAAAAAGCCATTCTTGTTCCCGAGTGGAGCACAGAGTAATTATAAAGTTATCTGGTGAAGAGATGAGCATGGCTTGCACCAGGAGACTCGCAGTAGTAGTAGCAATAAGCAGGAGGACTTGAAAAATGTGTAGGAAGTAAAATCAGGAGGATTTAGCAAGTGGTTTCTGGTGGGAGTGGAGATTAGCTTCTTGGTTAGATAGGGAACATTGGAGGAGAAGCAAGCTTGAGGCAAAATGTCTTCTATCAGTTTGGAATATGTTTAGTTTAAAATAAGTGTGACACTGACCACCCACCTAAAAAAATTGGAAAGATGCTTGGTCTCAGTTGAGGCTGAAGTGAGCTGTGATCATGCCACTGCATGCCAGTCTGAGTGACAGAGTGAGACCCTGTCTGAAAGAAAGGAAAGAAAGAAAGAAAGAAAGAAAGAAAGAAAGAAAGAAAGAAAGAAAGAAAGAAAGAAAGAAAGAAAGAAAGAAAAGCAAGAAAGAGATCAAATTAACAACTTAACATCACACCTAGAGGAACTAGAAAAACAAGAGCAATCCAACCCCCAAATCTAGCAGAAGAAAATAAATAACCCAAATCAGAGCTAAACTGAATAAAATTGAGAGAGAAAAAAATTAAAAATATCAAGAAACCAAAAGTTGGTTCTTTGGAAGAATAAATAAGATTGATAGATCACTAGATTAATAAAGAAAGAAAAGGGAGAGAAGGTCCAAATAAATACAATCAGAAATGACAAAGCTGAAATTACCACCAACCCCACAGAAATACAAAAAACTCTCAGAGAATATTAGGAACACCTCTGTGCACACAAACTTGAAAGCTTAGAAGAAATGAATAAATTCCTGGAAACATACAACCTCTTAAGATTGAAACAAGAAGAAAATGAACCCAGAACAGACCAAAAGTGAGTTCCAAAACTGAATCAGTAATAAAAAGCCTGCCAACCAGAAAAAGCCCTGGACCAGATGAATTCACAGTAAAATTCTACAAGACATATGAAGAATAACTGTTACCAATCCTACTGAAACTATTCCAAAAAATTCAGGAGGAGGGAATCCATTCTAACTCATTCTATGAAGCCAGAATTCTTCTGATATCAAAACTGGCAGAGACACAACAAAAATGAAAACTTTAGACCAATATCCCTGATGAACATAGATGCAAAAATCCTCGACAAAATCAATCAGATATCACATTATAAAGTGAATCCACCATGATCAAGTAGGCTTTATCCCTGGGATGCAAGGGTGGTTCAGCATATGCAAATCAATTAATATGATTCACCTCATAAATAGAACTAAAAACAAAAACCACATGATCATCTCAAGAGATACAGAAAGGGTTTTGATAAAATTCAATGTCCCTTCATGTTAAAACTGGGCATGGAAGGAACATACCTCAAAATAACGAGGGCCATTTATTACAAACCCACAGACAGTACCATACTTAACTGGGAAAAGCTGGAAGTATTCCTCTTGAGAACTGGAACAATAAGATGAGTATGCCCATTCTCACTACTCCTATTCAACATAGCACTGGAAGTCTTAGTCAGAGAAATCAAGGAAGAGAAAGAAATAAAAGACATCCAAATAGGAAGAAAATAAGTCAACTACCTCTCTTCACAGAAAATATGATTTTATGCCTAGAAAATCCCATAGGTTCTGCCCCAAAGCTCCTGGATCTGATAAACAACTTCAGCAAAGTTTCAAGATACAAAATCAATGATGTACAAAAATGAGCAGCATTTCAATACGTAGTGAGGTTGTGGAGAAAAGGAACACTTATACACTGCTGGTGGGAATGTATAATTCCTCAGCTACTGTGGAAGGCAGGAGTTTTTGGAGATATCTCAAATAACTTAGAACTACTACTGGACCCAATAATCCTATTACTGGGTATAAACCCAAAGGAGTAGAAATTATTCTACAGAAAAGCCAGATGCACATATACGTTTTTTTGCAGCACTATTCACAATAGCACAAAAAATGGAATCAGTATAAATGCACATCAATGGTAGGCTAGATAAAGAAAATGTGGTACATATATACCCTGGAATACTACATAACCATAAAAAGAATGAGATCATGTCCTTTGCAGAAACATGGGAGGAGTTGGAGGCCACGATTCTAAGTGAATTAATGCTGGCACAGAAAAGCAAATACCGTATGTTCTCATTTAGAAGCTGGAGCTAAACATTGACTATATATGGCCACAAAGAAGAAAACAATAGACACCAGGGTCTATTTGATGATGGAGGGTGGGAGGAGGGTGAGGATTGAAAAACTACCTATTGGGTACAGGGCTTATTACCTGGGAGGCACAATAATCTGTCCACCAAACCCCCATGACACACAATTTACCCATTTACCCATGTAACAAATGTACCCCTGAACTGAAAATAAATATTAGAAAGAAAAAAATGATTAAATAAGTGTGCGACACATGTCAGATTTTTATTATACCATTGCGTATCTATGAGATGAGAAAAGAGTTTGTAAATAGAGATATAAACGTTGCTATCAACAGTGTATTGTTGGTATTGGAAGCTCTGAAAGTTGGGAACAAAGATTATGCAACAGGTGGCATAGGATGAACGGAAGAGCAGCGACCGGTGAAGGGAACTGATAAGCACCAGCCAAATGATAGTCGAAAATCCATGAAAGTGTGGATTTTCACCAATGCCAAAATAAAATATTTGAAAGTCAGAAGACTCATCAAGCGTGTTGGCAGCTGCTGAGAAACTCAGCAAAATTAATGACTAATGTTTAAGCAGCAAAGACATTTCTGACTTTTGACGATGGTTTCAATGCTATTAGCTTTGAGTTGACGAATGAATGTGAAGTCAGATAAGAAGGAAAAAAAAAAACAGAGGTAGAATCTGGAAGAGGAATGTGGAATCCCAAGATAATTTCTTTGTAGATGGGTACCTAGTTTGCATATTCCAGTTATTTTGGGACCACAGGAAAAGTACTGAAATGTTGTTTCTTTGTGGCCATTCTTTTTAAATAAGCAGTTGCATATTTTAATATCCGTATTTTTCCATATACATAATCATTGGCATTTTGGAAAACCACAGAAAAAAATACCTCGCATTCCACATATGAAATAATGTTCTGACTGTCACACTGGGAACTGTAGAAACTCTTAGGATGATACGAAAGTAATTGTGATTTTTGTCATTAAAAGTCATGGCAAAACCGCAATTACTTTTTCACCAACCTAATACATTAAGGGCATGTCAAGTGGATGGGTTCACTGAGCACCCAGACACACACCTATCAGTGTTATGAGGACCTAACAGCTTCCAAGTAAATGACAGCAGGTTTCTACACAGCAGCCAAGATGTAACTCAATTTCACAATTAATCTCCATTAAAATGTTTCACTATATTTGACCTTGGTCACCTCTTCTCTATTTATGTTACCACTTTACCCAATCTCTGTGCCATACGTATTACAGAACTTAAATTTATACAGTAAATAGTAGGAAACTCATCACATGCACATGTGTTTACCTTAGCTCTTAATGGTGCTCTTGTCCCTCCCACAATAGAATAACCAAGAGTTTTATGTCCCCTATTTTACAGTCACCACATTCTGTTCTTCCCTGCTTTCTTTTCCGAATTATCCTTTACCATCAAATCAAAATGGCATTAGTAAATAAAATACAGACCCTAAAGAACAAGAGTCAATTACATGTGTTCTATTACATATTTTATTTGCAAATCAGTTTATATTAAGTTATATACATTAATATTCTTATTTTATATTGTAATAATTTTATATGCTCATAGTGACGTTACTCATAAAAAACTCATAAGAATTACCTGCATCCTCTTAAGTTATCTTACTTAGGCCTTGGCTATATTTAATCATTTTTTGGTGTATACACACACACACACACACACACACATATATGTATGTGTATATATATGGAGAGAGAAACTATCAACAGAGTAAACAGACAACTTACAGAATAGTAGGCTGTGTGTTTATGCATATATGCACATATGATATATATGTATGTACTATTTTTGGAAGAATAGTTTGAAACTTTATATAAATCACAGAACTATTTTTTAATGGCCATGCCCTATAATTAACTCTGTAGAGCATGTCTGAATTAAATTCTCTCATTTGAATTTTGCAAGGAGAGTATGTAATTTCTACAGTACTTGTGGCACAGTAATATTTGCCACCTCAAGATGTCTACGTCCTAACCTGTGGGTCATTTATTACCTTACGTAGCAACAGAGGCTTTACAGGTGTGATTAAGATAAGGCTCTTGTGATGAGAAGGTTATGCTGGCTTAGACAGGTGAACTAAATGTAATCACAAGGATTCTCACAAGAGGGAAGGAGGCAAGGAGAGAGAAAATAAACACAGCAAAGGAAGTGAAGGTCAGAGTTGGAGAGCAATGTATAGATGGTCCTCTGCTTGTCTTGAAGGGGCAGGAGCCAGGAGCCAAAAATGCCTTTTCAGATACTGGGAAAGACAAGGAAACGGAATCTCTCCCAGAGGCTGCAGAAAGGTCACAGCCCTCAGGACAGATTTGTTTCAACCCGATTAAACCCATTTCATACTTCTGACCTCTAGAACTAAAATATAACGAATTTGTGTTCAGCCAATACGTATATGGTGATTTGTTTTAGCAGCAATAGGCATCTAATACAGTATTTTATGATTACCTAGTGTTTATAATGCAAATTTTCAACCATACCTTGTTAGTGATTTCAGTATGGCTTTATGTGGCTGTGGCCATTCATATTCAAACAGTGACAAGCATGGGACTGTAGGAGAGAAAGAAAAGCCAGACAACCCTGCTATAAATGTGAGATCACTTGCAAGGACTCCGAAGGTCAGGAGAGCAGGCAGAACTAAATCCCTGCCTCCCTGGTGACTGAATACCTTAGAAATTTCACCTTCTGACTGAGTTGGAGGACGATGTGCATTGCCGCAGAGCAGCCTGGCCACCGGCGTCTCAGGCTGGGCTCTCATTCCCTAAACAACTGATGAGAATCACCTGCACCCTCCTAACAGCGTATACCCATGAAGTAACTGAAAGGACTAATCAAGAGATGTACGTGATATGTGTTTCTGTCAATATTTTCATTCCTATAACATGCATGCCAGCTTCATGTGTCTTACAAAATCCAGAGCATACTCATCTTTTCTCTCCAGTGTAAACCATCTATCAATTCTGAAGCAATTCAGAAATAGATCCAAAAATCTCTCTATGGATGTGGAACAAATTTAGGATGTTTATGTTTCTGGCATTTAGCTGATAGTACATAATAAAAATGAAGAAAGATTTTTTTTAAATACCCTGGGAAAAATATAAATCTTGGAGAATCCAAATTTGAATTACTGTTTAACCAATCAGCAGCATGTGCTTTATTATCTTTGTCTGTGTTCAAAATTTGAATAAACATACTTGTACAACAGAAAGTTTTCCAAACTCTGCCCCACATAACCATGTATTTTCAGGTTAACTAGAGACCTGAAATGGTGACATTCTATTGTCCCATGAAAATATTAAAATCCCCCTATTCGTGTGTGTCACAGCTCTTTATAAAAGTATGAGAGAATAAATGCAACTAAATCTCACTTAACTGGCTCAAATTAACACTTGAAAAATATGTGAGTCATGCCATGAGGGCTGTGCATAAAACACACAAAGAAAAAAGAATTATTCCCAGTGATAATCATGAAGTCGTTGGGCTTGATGGTTGGTTTCTTTTTCTTTTCTTTCTCTTTCTTTTTTTTTTTTTTTTTTGCAGCTGTGTGCAAATTATTATATATCAATGGCCATGGGGAAACTGTCAACATCTGGAGTTTTTATTAAACAAATACCAACAGCTATCATTTGATTGCTCTTTCCCAAAGCAGAGATTAAATAATAGTCTAACAGACACCTGCTGCACGAAATTCATCAGAGCAGCCTGCCCTCTCCATCAAGCATAAAGTGATATCTTCCCTGCCTCCACCAGCACACAAAACTTGTCATTGTGAGCACAAGTGTGTGTGTGAGTGATTAAAACTGGAAATAGAAGAAAAGAATACTGATTAGTGGTGAACACACATTCTTCCTTATTTAAATGGAAATGTTTCTAAAAACTGAAAATGTCCTTGTATCATAACATGGTCGTGTATTTTTCTGTGAATTTTAAACTCTGCATTTTCTTTTATTACAACATTAACATGATTTTAAGGATTATTCATACGTCATAAGAGCAGGCAGGGATCACAATGATTTTCAGAGATGGAAATTGTGGGAAACCATTAAAACAAGAGCTATCAGACCTGGAGTAAGACAACACTTATTTGTTATTTGCATACATGTTTTCAGTAAGTTTGAGAGTTATATGTCTTGAAAATCAGACTATTGGACTAAATTTCAACTGGCACTTTGCCAATTTAATGCACTGGTCATATTAGATAGAAACAGCTTTAAGATACCATGTGGCAACACTTTTCCCAAAGACAGTGGGCCTCCCCATGTTGAAGGAAGTGCAAGTATAACAGGTGTTGTTAATGAGCACTGTTTGAAATTATTTGTATCTGTGCTACAAAAAATGTGGTCCTGAAACCAGCAACATCAAGATTGCCTGGGGACTGGTTAGGAATGTAAATTCCTGGACTCCGCAATTAGACCTAGTGGATCCATTTTTGGAAGTGGGGCCAAATATCAGTGTTTTATCAAGTTTTTTCAAAGATTTGTACACAAACTAAATGAGAGAACCATTAAACCTTCCCCATAAAAAAGTTATTCTTCTGTTTTATTTTGTACATTTTTTCAGACATACATGACTATCTAGCACCTTTTCCAAATTTGATTTTAAATGGAGGTGATAATATGCAGGAGGAATAGCCACTTTAGTTGAGATAGAGTAAAGTTGCTTGAAGTGAAAAAGTTTTCGAGGCTAAGGAAAAGGTTTCATGGGGATATAGCGTTTGAAAGTGCTTTCTAGGTTATAAACCTAAATATAGCAGAGGAAGTAATTCTTAAAGAGATAGATTAATATTACTCTGACTACCATGGCATAGACTTTTTGTTATTAAGATATTACAAAGAATATTTACACAATAGTAAGTGCATCACTTAGGTGTGTTTTCAAATAAAGTTAATGAATTAAATGTGGCTTCGAATTAAAGTTTATTAATTTCACATAATAAAAATGTATTGCCAGGAAAGTTGCTGAAAATAAATACTAGCAATGTTAGTAATTTGCAGTTCTCTTGCTTTACTACCATGGTTGCAATATACAGTAGTCCCCCATTATACATTCTGAGGCCTCCAGTGAATGCCTGAAACCACACATAATAGCAAACTCTCAATATACAGGACTATGTTTTTTCTATATATGCATAGCTATTATAAAGTTTAACTTAAAAATTAGGCACAATAAGAGATTAACAACAATAACATGCTAAGATAGGACAATTATTATAATGCGCCCGCATCACTACTCTTGTGCTTTGGGGCCATTCTTAAATAAAATAAGTGTTACTTGAACACAGGCTCTGTGATACAACAACAGTTGATCTGATAACCGAGGCAGCTAAGTGCCTCACTTGTGGGAAGCCTAGACAGCATAGAACCACTGGGCTAATGCATAATTCTTCCTCCAGGGAGGTTGGAGTGGAAGTGTGGAAGAGTTCATCACACTACATAGAATGGCTCACAATTAAAAACTCAAGAGTTTATTTCTGGAATTTCCCATTTAATATTTTCAGATCATGAGTGACTATGGAACATTAAAACCATGGATAGTGAAACCATGGATAAGGGATAGTGATTGTATCATCAACTCCATGTTCAGGAAAACTAAAAAAGGAAAGATACCACATGAGATGTAGGTGTCTCTTTAATCAGAAAGGCAAATCCATTTTTAAAACCCTACAACAGGCCTTGAATTAGGGTCTACTGTCACACAAAGGCAATTGTAATGAGGGGTGGTGATAGAGACGGGAGTGTGAATCAATTTGAGGTCAGCCCACTAAAAAGATCTGTCTAGAGCTGCCACAAACAATGTTTACAAAACCCAGATCACTTTTGGATCAATGCTTTTGTAATCAATAGATGACATTTATTTAGTGATTCATGTCAATTACCAACATCTCCTGGAAACAAGCCAGTTGAATTAACTCTACTAACGTGTTTGAGAATGAACATCTTTCTATAGGCTTTCTGCTTTCAATGATTCCAGTAATAGGTTTAATGCATGTGATAGAAAGAACTTAAGCAGTCATTTTCCCAAACCCCTATTGCCAAGAAAATTTGCTAATATAAAACGGACGTTCTTATTTACCTAGGGAGATGGACGGCATGGTTTTTCTCAGTGACCTATCCTAGCGTCTCTGTGGATGCGACTTAAAGGATGCTAGCTCAGGACATGGGACTTTGTCAAGCATGGCTTTTTCAGCAGCAGGGAGCTGAACTTAATGAACTTTCAAGGTCTCTTCTAAGGATATTATCAGATTGGCCCTCCTGTGTAGTCTCAGGACTTGTTTATATCCACATGAGGTCAATACTGTCTCCCTCCTATTAATTTTCCTGCCATCTGTGCTGCCAGATGTAGTGAGAACAGGGAAGGCACTCCACCCTTGCGAAGAAAAGGCAGCTCCTCCCAACTGCTCTGCCTCTGCCTCAGAATTGATTCTTTCCTTTGTTCCAAGATATCTGTGCTCTCATTTGCCAACACTAAAGGTCTGTGTACAAAATGAGGTTGAAAATAGCCATTCATTAAGTGCAGAAATGATTTATGGCAAATGGATTAATATCACATTTATTGATTGATTTGTGCTATTTATAAAATACTTCGGAACTTATTTGCTAGCTAGATTACAGCTTGGTGTCATTGAGTGATTGACCAAAGATAACTGAGATAAGATTCACTCAGAGAAGGAATTAAAAGGAATATAAGTTAAAGAAAGTCAAGTCCTGAGATCATTCTATGACAGGGAGAGAGAAGATATCTTAGAAGTTTCTACTTCTATTCCTAGCACAAATTTGCAAATTATTCCAAGAATGAGAGATATACCAAAGCAGGCAAGTTATGTACCAAGGGCATAAAAGCTACCTCCACCTTTACTATTTCTGGCTGTGCATGTTTTTCGTATTCTTTCTTACCCTTGATATTCGAGAACTGAGAATCATGTGAAGGTTTGGGGAAATGTATTCCTCATACTTAAGTCACCCTTTTGCAGACTGTGAGAGCTAGAAAATACTTCCAAGGTCACCCATCTCACTCGTTTCATGTTACAGATACAACTAAGGTTTGCAGAGATGAGGTGATATTCTCCTACACTTTATCGTGCAGTTTTGTAAGGTAAATTGTGCATTCTCATAAGGACCATTTTCATAATGTTTGGTATATTAACATTTTTAGATAATTACTTTTTACACACCCATCCATTAATTTTATCAACCAAATTAAACTTTGTATTTATTGAGTGGGAAAATCAATTATCTTTATGCTATATGAATACTGGCATCTTTTAGGACTAAATCCAAATTATGATTAAACATTCCTGATGCTCTCCTGATGTTCTTGAAGACTAGATGCTTGACTCAATTGAATAGAGACTGATAATAGCATAGTAATAAGAACAGATGATAAGTTTAGTCTGTACAAGCTCTGTTTTTTACTCTGTGTATGTGTGTTTAATTTTTTTGTTTGTTTGTGTTTGCTGTTGTTTTTACTTTATTTTTTTAACTTGAGGAAGTCACCTAACTTACCAGGACTCTCATTACCATAAATTGAAATCATTAGTCAACAAATGAATCAATTGAGTCCCTAAGCTTAATCCTTTGTGATGGAAAATAACATATTTTAGTTTTAATACAATTTAAATGTAGTTTAAATAAATTATTCAAAGGCTATTCTGGAAAGAAGTAAAGAGAAATCTGTCAGCAGAGACAAGTTCAATGTGGGCTCCAGATTTCTGACCACAAACCCGAAATCATAGGGGGCTCGAGCACAAAGATCAGGAGGAATATTTTGGGAAGTCCAGTCAGCTCAAAGGAAACTACAAACTTACCATCTCACATTTGGGATCTGGCCACCCACTCCTATTCGGTCAGATGGCATCAATTTTAATGCATGATTTCTCCGTGCTTAACTACCCCCGTGGCTTTGCAACTCCTGGCAGTTTTAGTTAAACTAACTTAAAACTTAATTTCCAGATCCATTGGGAAATTGGAACTGAAGTGTATAAATGTTTGCATGATTCGATTATTCACAATATTTCAACTATAAATGTTATTGGATATAATTAATAAGGAGAACTGGTCTCGATTTTCATATTTTATATATAATATAAAAATTATATTTGTTTTTTTAGTGGAAGCATGAGTATACACTGCTTTTAAGTTCATTATATTCACCTTGTGCTTCCATAAACTAAAAGGCAGTTATGTCTACGGTAGTTTTGTCATATATATAGTTCTACATTATGCTGATTTTAAATTTTATATCTAACTGAGCTTTTACAACCAAGTGAGCAATGGAAACAGGAAGACAGAATTTGCTAAGAAACCTCAGGAAAAGCACCTCTCAGGAGCAAAATCAAACAAGAAATAAAGTACACATTGGGTTCACTGGGGGGGAAGTTTCAGGGGAAGACATTCTTTATGCTTTTGTGAGTACTCTTCAGTGTTGGGAGCCTGCAGTAATGGGGAGTATGCAACTTCATTAAACTTCTGAAGTAACTTGGCACTGCTCGTCTGAGGAACACAGTGGCCAGCATCAGTGGGCACTAGGATAGGGCGTTAACAGACAGCTCACCTGAATGGTCACTCATACAAAGATGCCACCAAAACCTAAGACATTTCCTTTCCAAGAAATCAGGAGAGAGATGGAACCCAGATCCTTCAAGCAAAAAAGAGTCTCTAAAAGAAAAGTAACTTTGAAATGATCGGTCCTCCTTTTTTTTTTTTTCCCCTGCTTGAGCCTATTTATTTAAAATTTCGAGACATTATTTGTCTGTTAATTTTTTAAAAATTGAAGCATAACTTACATACCATAACATCCACCCTTTTTGGTTTATAGTTCTTGAGTTTTGACAATGGTATACATTCACAGAATGACCACCGCCACTAAAATATAGAACCTCCATGTAACCCCCAAACTCCTATGTGCCACTCCTTTTAGCCAGGCCGTTCCTTCATCAAACAACCACTGACCTGTTTTAGTGCCTGTAATTTTACTTCTCCTGGCTTATGTCACTCAGCATGCCTTCGAGATTGGTCCATTTTGTTGAGTGTATCAATGGAAAAATGCTTAACATCACTAATCATTAGAGAAATGCAAATCAAAACCGCAATGAGATACCATCTCACACCAGCCAGAATGGCTATAATCAAAAAGTCAAAAAATAACAGATGTTGGCAGGGTTGTGGAGAAAAGGGAATGCTTATGCACTGCCGGTGGGAATATAAACTATGAATAGTTCAGCCATTGTAGAAGCGGTTTGGTGATTTCTCAAAGAACTTAAAGCAGAATTTCCATTTGATTCAGCACTCCCGTTATTGGATATATACCCAAAGGAATATAAATAATTCTACCATAAAGACACAGGAATGTGTATGTTCATCACAGCACTATTCACAATAGCTAATACATGGAATCAACGTAAATGTCCATCAATGGTAGACTGAATAAAGAAAATGTGGTACATGTATACCACGGAATACTATGTAGCTATTAAAACGAATATCATGTTCTTTGAAGCAACATGGATGGAGCTGGAGGCCGTTATCCTAAGAAAACTAATGCAGACACAAGAAACCAAATACCACATGTTCTCACTTATAAGTGGAAGCTAAACATTGAATACATGTGAACACAAAGAAGGGAACAACAGGTACCGGTGCCTACTTGAGGGTGAAGTGTGGGAGGAGGGTGAGCCTGGAAAAACTACCTGTTCAGTACTATACTTATGACCTCGCTGACAAAATAATTTGCACAGCAACCATTGACATTCAATTTACCTATCTAGCAAACCTGTTCATGTGCCCGTAAACCTAAAATAAAAGTTAAAAAAAATAAAAACAAAAATAAATAAAAAGAATGGGAGCACACATTCAGATAATGGAATACTACTCAGCAATAACAGACCAGTCCTCTTTTTGCTCCTGGTTTCCAATTTCTTCAGCCTTTTCTGAGTACTAAGCCCACCCCCTCTGTTCAGCTCATGTGAGCGTATTCATTTTTAGAGGAAATGATGACTGATTCATGAATTGCTAAGACGAGTCTATTTGATTTTTACAACTTAATTTGTTAAAATTGTATCCTTTGACAGGAGCCAAATTGCCTCTTGGACTATTTTTATTTTTCCTGGACATTTGCGGCTAAATCTTGGAAGGAGATGAAACATGAAGTTACCTCAGTTTGCCTTTAATATTTCCATTGCCTTTAGACTTAAAATTGTTTACCTTCTAAGAAAAATACAACTATAGCAATCTCGGGTAATTCCTTAGTAGTAATTCTTTTCAGGTTTCTAAGAAAGAAACACCTGTAGAATTTTTGTGTTTTCTTATAGCAGGAATCACCTTCGTTAATTTTCTATGGATTTAGCAGACCCCTGAGGGGATTTTGACAAAGAATCATGGGTAGAAGAGAGACTCCAAGGACAGGTAGAAAATTACCAAAGATGAATGACCAGGTTGATATTTTTATCCTGGCCCCTGAGATACAGTAAAAAGAGCACTGGCTCTGAAGTCATGGAGCCTACTTTTACATCCCAGCTTTGCCAGTTATTATATGACCTGGGGCAGTGAACTGGGTTTTATGAGCCTCAGTTTTTCTTCTACAATAAAGTAGAATGAAGATAACCTCTTTTCCTCAGGATGTACATGATAAATAATAGGGCACATAGAAACACTTAACCAGCCAATGCTAACCATTCAGGAAGCATTCGTAAAAATTAACTGCATGTGAATGCATATATTAATTTAGACATTCTTATTTCTCTGAGGATTAAGTTCACTTTTAATTTATCTAATGTGTCTTTGATATGCACCTAAAAATTATATTCTATAATTTATGCAAACTTGGGATTCATTCTATCTACTCATTATGCTTCCCTTTCCAAAGTCCTTTAGACTAAAGGGTATTCTGGGAAAACAAATAGTAGTAGAAGTTCATCAGGCATATATGGTCATTGGAAATGAAGACCCTCCCAAAAAAAATACTTCCTAAGGAAGAGGCCATTTGTTATCACGTCACTGAATTTCAGGATCTCAGTATTGGAAGAAAACGAAGTTCATTCTGCTTCTTGTATAAGATTTTCATACCTAATTGAGATGTTGATAACTAGGCTCTACATAATAATTTTTCTTTCCTGAAGTCTTTTTATTCATTATAGAACAATTTACTTCCAGTTACCACTGGATTTTTATTAGAAATAATTATATAAAATAGTGTGGGGTTGAGAAATTGAGATATCTCTATAATTTACAACAAGCTACTTGGCTTCAAAAAATAACTTACGGAAATCATTGTAGTGTAAAAGTTTGAATAAAAATCAGATGTATTAACATAAGAAGAGATAGATTTTTAAGAAGATCAATTACATATATTGGAAGTGTGCCCTTTAAATTTAATATAGCAAATAATTGGGATAGATTTTAGACTAAATGTGATTACCACAGTCAAAAAATAGTGAATTACAAAATAGAAATAAATGACTTGTACAAAATGTAGCATACGGAGTCAAAAATATAAATATTAAGAAACATTAGAATAGTAAGAGAATTTAATTTTTATTTAGTAGAATAAAAATCCAACTTTAGCAATCTCTTTGATAATACCTTAGTAGTAACTCTTTTCAGGTTTCTAAGAAAGAAACACCTTTAGAATCTTTGTGTTTAGAATCTTTGTGTTTTCTTATAGCAGGAATCATCTTCATTAATTTTCTGCAGATTTAGCAGACCCCTGAGGAGACTGTGACAAAGAATCGTGGGTAAAAGAGAGACTCCAAAGATAGGTAGAAAGTTACCAAAGATGAAAAAACAAGTTTATATTTTTATCCTGGCCCCTGAGATATAATAAAAAGAGCACTGGGTCTGAAGTCATGGAACCTACTTTTACATCCCAGTTATTTAGTAGAATAAAAATTAAATTCTCAAAATATATCTAATAGTAATTGCAAAAGAAGTCAAAAATGAAAATAAATATGTTGCAGAGAAACTATAAAAGACACACATGATAATTTCACAGAATATAAAAAAGAGTAGAGTTTTTTTCACCACAATTGACAGTGAATACCACAAAAGGTGAAAAAAAATTAGGTAGGTTGTAGGAATATTAAATATTTAGTACTAATATAAATTTTAAAAAAATTATTTTTACAAGAAACATATATATATATATATGAAGAAAAGTAGATAAACAGAAACAATAAATAGCATAAAGTCAATAGCAACGTTATTGGCAATAGCCAGGAGATGGAAGTAAACTAAATACACAGAAAAGAATTATGTTATATGCTACAATGTGATGAACCTTGAGGATGTTATGCTAAGTAAAATAAAGCAGTTACAAAAAATCAAAAAACTGCTTGCATATATATGAGATATCTAAAGTAGTCAAATGAACAGAAACAAAACATAGATAGGTGGTTACCAAGAGATGTGGGGAGGAAGCAAAGGGGAGGGTCTTAGTGGCTATAGAATTTCAGATTTGTGAGATGAAAAAGTTCTGGAGATCTGTTTATCAATGTGTATATGTATATATATTTAATTTAATAAATTAATTAAATTATTTTTCATTAGCAGTTGAGCTCCAAAAATCTGTATTAAATGGTTTTATAATAAATTTAATGTAATAAATACTAATAATTTAACAAATTAATTTAATATATAAATATATATTTAATGCTACTGAATTGTAGTGGTGTTAATATAACTTAAATAGATATATTTAACACTACTAAATATATATATTTAATATATGTTTAATATAACCTAAAAGGGTTACATTGTAAATTTCATTATGTGTGTTTTTTAACCAAAATTTTTAAAAAACTTAAAGGCAATGATTAACAACTTCAAAGTAATCAGAGAAAATAATTGTCAACTGGTAATATTATACTCAGCTAAATAAATCAAAAGTAATAAAAAATAAAATCATCTAGCAATAGCAGTTGAGCTCCAAAAATCTGTATTAAATGGATTATTTAAGAAACTATATACTTAAACAGGGAAAAAATCATATTAATGTTAAAAACTGGGTTGAATCAAAACTAACACTGCAAATAAATTAATATATAACATATCATGTATATTTCTTTTAAAAATATGGGGGAATAGTCAAAATTTTAATGTGATAAAAGAACCTGTATTGAAACTAAGCATATTGCAGACTTAGTGGTTAAAGTTTAGAAGCCTTTTAATTGAAGTGTTTTGGTGTTGTTGAAATGAGTTTTCTCTTTGTCATCATTTTTATTCAACATCTACCTAGAAATTTTAACCAAAAGTGCAAAATGCCAGGAAAGAAGCACACAACCAATGATAGCAACAAAACTTAAAAATACTAGAGAAAAGAAAACATGCCTTGTTAACAGAAAATATGATTACATTAACTTAGGTATTAGACAATGCATTTGAAGATTGTCTAAAACAAGATTGATTTCGCTTTTTCATCAACATACAGACATGTGCATGTGCACACACACACACACTAATAGAAAATGTAATAAGAAAGTAAAGTATCCATGTTCTCAGTAATCAAACCTGTAAGATGCTATATTAACCAATATGTGAGACCATTTATGGAATTAATATAAAATATCACCAAATACAGAAGATATAAAAATTGGAAATATAATATGCTTAGGGTTATTGTAAAATGTCACTATTTCTGAAACTAACCCATATATTCAGTGTTTTGAACCCCCATGTAATTTTTTAAAATTAAATTTGGGAAATTGACCTACAATTTTATGAAAGGCTAATGAACTGAAAATAACCTGGATATACTTGAAAATGAATAATAATGTGTACGTCAAGAAAGTGTGGTACCAACAGAGAGAATAAAATGGACCAATGGAACAGGAAAGAGAACTCAAACAGATTCTTACATATAAAGACCTGATAAATAACCCCGATGGCACTGCAAATTAGTGTGGAAAGGCAGTACTATTTGAGATCTAGTGAAGAAAAATTGTTTCTTCTTATCTCACCATTAAAAACATATTAATTCTAGGTAGGTAATTGATAAAACTTCTAGAAAACAATACAAAAATATTCTAATGACTTCAAAGTAAAGTAAAATATGCTACAGCAGAAATGATTAAACATATGATCAATAAATGTGACATTAAAACTTAAAACTTTATTTAATAAAATACGTCATATATATGTTCAAAAGAGAATACCCCCAAAGTGATATTTGCATTACATTGAACCAACCAGTAATTTGTATTCAAAATTTTAATTGAAAGTCAGTAAAGTAAGGCAAATATACAAATAATCAAGCAACCCCATAGAGAAATCGTCAGGGTATATATGCACAGGTAATTCAGAGATGAGGGAATGGTATGGCAAAACAAATATTTCAAAAATGACAAAACTGAAACATATTAAGTCAAATGAGAATTAAAATTAAAATAAGATAGTATTCCAGACATATGAGATTGAGAAAAAGGTAGCGTTCTGGCAACACCCAGATTAGGTGAGGATGTTGGGGGAGGGACTTTCCAAGCCACATAAATTTCCATCACAATTAAAAGAGGTAAACCAATGGATTGGAAGACAAAGACAAATAGACGTGCATCAGTGACAGGATGAGCTTAGGGATGGGTGCACCCGTTTTAATGGGTGCACATTTAAAAATATCTCATGAAAAGAGCAAGACGCACCATGATATGTAGTATACATTTACATCAAATGTGAACTCTTTAATTTTTAGAAATGCCACTTTAACAACGCAGTTAAAAGATAAAAAATTAAAAATAGTGATCATGTTTGGGGAGAAAAGAAATAGGAAAGAGATTGGGAGAGGAAACAAAATGGAAGGTTCAACTGTATCTGATTTTTTTTTTTTTTTTTTTTTTTTTTTTTTGAGACGAAGTCTCACTCTGTCGCCCAGGCTGGAGTGCAGTGGTGTGGAGTGATCTTGGCTCACTGCAAGCTCCGCCTCCCTGGTTCACGCCATTCTCCTACCTCAGCCTCCTGAGCAGCTGGGAGGCGCCCGCCCCCACGCCTAGCTAATTGTTTTGTATTTTTAGTAGAGACAGGGTTTCATCCTGTTAGCCGGGATGATCTCAATCTCCTGACCTCGTGATCCTCCGGCCTCAGCCTCCCAAAGTGCTGGGATTACAGGCATGAGCCACCGCACCCAGCCTCTGCTATTTTTTATGTCATCGAAAATATCCTCATGCAAATATGGCTAAATTATAATTGTTGAAGAAGTGAGAATATGAGTATTCGTATATTTTTAAAAATCTTTTTTCTTTAATTTTTGAAATATTTTACCTTAATGATATGTTAAAATTAAAAAAAAAATGTTGGGGGGGAATCCTAGAGCACACCTTAAAAAAAATTAGAAGATATTTTTAATTTTTCAGTATTAGGTTGAGCCTCTTGTTAGGCCACAAAAGCCGGACCTATACTTTTTCAATTATAGATTTTGCTGATCTCAGCAATATTTCAAGAGTCAACACTTCACAATTTTCAAACTGTTGCAGAATAGTGTTTTACTTTTCAGTTTTACAAAGACATGCACATTTTGAAGTAGAGGTTTCTGTATTGATATTACTCAACATGGCACTGTGCCCCAGTTAAGAAACATGGACATCAAAATAATATGGAGCCCTCTGGTGAGTCTGCAAGCACACCTGCATACGAGATTCTCAGAGTGTTGTATTTTTATTTCAGCAATCCACCTTCTCTCAAATCTCCCATAAATTCAAAAAGCACTGGGACATTACTTTACAACATCTGGTTCTTAGTGTCAGGTTATGGTGTGAAGTAGCACTCAGAGATTTGGAAAGGAGACTAAATACAAATGGTCCCCTCATTTGTGTATTTTCAATGCAAATGAATCGGACCAGGACCTAACCCTAGGGTCCCTACGACCTCAATATAAAATATATATATATATATATACACACATACACACACACACACATATATATATATATATAAACAATCCAAAGTAACGCTCTTATTTCTTTCAGTTGAATGAACATTTATAAAGGGTGGCACTTTTCCCAATCCTCTGGGAAGCGTGAAGATGTTTAAACATGATTGAGCAGCTTCAAGAACTTGATGTTTTAAGAGGGACATGGGACATATGTAAATAATAATATAAATAAAAAGGCTCATTCTTGGGACATGAAGTTTCACATAGAATTGTGCGCTGAAGAAAATAATGAAGGCATTCTGGAAGTGGTAACAGGAAATCTGAACACTGATGGGCAAATAGAAATTTCACTGGCACACATTTAAACTAACTTTTTTTTTTTCCTAATTATAAAGGTAATATATATTATTTCTTCTTTTTAGGAACCAGGGGCAATTCAGAAAAGTGCTGTTAAGGGATTTCTCACTGCTCCTGATGTGCTTGTGCATTTCAGTACATAACGGAGGTCTCCTGCTATTTCTCACGAGGGGGTACCTGGGTTCCCACAGGAGTAATAGCGGCTAAACTGATGCTGACCCTGTGACGTGACGGTGACCCGGCCAGATTTCCACTGTGGGGTTGTCGCTTTTCCTTTCAAGTAGAAAACAGGGTCCAGTCTTCTGCATTCCCTATGGGAACACTTGGAAAACAGGTTTGAAGGGAGTTGATGGCTGTGGTAGAGTGAGAGGCTATGTCGTGTAGAGACGTTGTTTGAAAAATATTTGCATGAAAGAAACATAACTGCTTTCTCCAACACATTACATTTATTACCTATTTTTTAGAGCCTTTTAATAGAAGTGTTTATTTTTCCTTTTAATTTCACCCAAATTCAGTCATCCCTCGGTAGAAGCAGGAGATTGGTTCCAGGACACAATTATACCAAAATCCACAAATACTCAAGTCCTACAGCAGGACCTGCAGAATGCTCATGGAGGAAAAGTCAGTATCTGAGACTATTGTATTTTTGGTCAATTTTTCGTTGGGAAAAGAAAAAATCTGCTTATAAGAGGACCTGGGCACTTCAAACCCGTGTTGTTTAAGGGTCAGCTGTGCTCTCCCTTCCATGTGTCTGTTCTTTTCTAGGCCTTTGTAACAGATGCAGGAAGCAGATGGGGGGTGGGAGGAGTCTCTCTTTTTTTACCAGTACCATGCTGTTTTGGTTACTGTAGCCTTGTAGTATAGTTAAAGTCAGGTAGCATGATGTCTCCAGTTTTGTTCTTTTGGCTTAGGATTGACTTGGCAATGCAGGCTCTTTTTTGGTTCCATATGAACTTTAAAGTAGTTTTTTCCAGTTCTGTCGAGAAAGTCATTGGTAGCTCGATGGGGATGACATTGAATCTGTAAATTACCTTGGGCAGTATGGCCATTTTCATGATATTGATTCTTCCTATCCATAAGCATG